>NC_090379.1:129918955-130518955 GCF_036365525.1 Heterodontus francisci
GTCTGAGAGTGTCAGAGAGTGTCAGAGAGTTTCAGAGATGTTCAGAGAGTGTCAGACAGTGTCAGAAAGTTTCAGAGAGCGTCAGAGAGTGTCAGGGAGTTTCAAAGAGATTCAGAGAGTGTCACAGAGTTGCAGAGTGTGTCAGACAGTGTCCGAGAGTTTCAGAAAGTGTCAGAGAGTGTCAGAGAGCTTCGGAAAGTGTCAGAGAGTGTCAGAGAGTGTCTGAGAGTGTCAGGGAGTTTCAAAGAGATTCAGAGAGTGTCACAGAGTTGCAGAGTGTGTCAGACAGTGTCCGAGAGTTTCAGAAAGTGTCAGAGAGTTTCAGAGAGTTTCAGAGAGTGTCAGAGAGTGTCAGAGAGTTTCGGAGATTTTCAGAGAGAGTCAGACAGTGTCCGAGAGTGTCAGAGATTGTCAGAGAGTTTCAGAGAGTGTCAGAGAGGTCCAGATAGTGTCAGAGAGTTTCAAAGACATTCTGAGAGCGTCAGAGAGTGCCTGAGAGTTTCTGACAGTGTCAGAGAGTGTCAGAGAGTGTCAGAGAGTGTCAGAGAGTTTCAGAGAGTTTCAGAGAGTGTCAGAGAGTGTCAGAGAGTTTCGGAGATTTTCAGAGAGAGTCAGACAGTGTCCGAGAGTGTCAGAGATTGTCAGAGAGTTTCAGAGAGTGTCAGAGAGGTCCAGATAGTGCTAGAGAGTTTCAAAGAATTTCTGAGAGCGTCAGAGAGTGCCTGAGAGTTTCTGACAGTGTCTGAGAGTGTCGGAGAGTGTCAGAGAGTGTTGGAGTGTTTCAGAGAGTGTCACACAGTGTCAGAGAGCTTCAGAGAGATTCAGAGAGTGTCAGAGTGTATCAGAGAATGTCAGAGAGTGCCAGTGAGTGTCATAGAGTATCAGAGAGTGTCAGCGAGAGTCAGAGAGTTTCAGAGAGTGTCAGAAAGTTTCAGAGAGTGTCACAGAGTGTCAGAGAGTTTCAGAGAGAGTCAGAGAGAGTCAGAGAGTGTCAGAGAGTATCAGAGAGTGTCAGAGAGAGTCAGAGAGTGTCAGAGAGTGTCCGAGAGATTCAGAAAGTGTCAGAGAGTATGAGAGAGTGTCTGAGAGTGTCAGTGAGTTTCACAGATGTTCAGAGAGTGTCAGACAGTGTCAGAAAGTTTCAGAGAGCGTCAGAGAGTGTCAGGGAGTTTCAGAGAGATTCAGAGAGTGTCACAGAGTTTCAGAGAGTGTCAGAGAGTGTCACAGAGTGTCAGAGAGTTTCAGAGATCTTCAGAGAGTGTCAGAGAGTGTCAGAGAGAGTCAGAGAGTTTCAGAGAGATTCAGAGAGTGTCAGAGAGTATCAGAGAGTGTCAGAGAGAGTCAGAGAGTGTCAGAGAGTGTCCGAGAGATTCAGAAAGTGTCAGAGAGTATGAGAGAGTGTCTGAGAGTGTCAGAGAGTTTCACAGATGTTCAGAGAGTGTCAGACAGTGTCAGAAAGTTTCAGAGACCGTCAGAGAGTGTCAGGGAGATTCAGAGAGATTCAGAGAGTGTCACAGAGTTTCAGAGAGTGTCAGAGAGTGTCACAGAGTGTCAGAGAGTTTCAGAGAGATTCAGAGAGTGTCAGAGAGTGTCACAGAGTGTCAGAGAGTTTCAGAGAGATTCAGAGAGTGTCAGAGAGTTTCACAGAGTTTCAGAGAGTGTCAGAGAGTTTCAGAGAGTGTCTGAGAGTGTCTGGGAGTGTCAGAGAGTTTCAGAGAGTGTCAGAGTGTGTCAGAGAGTTTCAGAGAATGTCAGAGAGTTTCAGAAAGTGTCTGAGAGTATGAGAGAGTATCAGAGAGTGTCAGTGAGTTTCAGAGAGCTTCTGAAAGTTTCTGAGAGTGTCAGAGAGTGTCAGAGAGTTTCAGAGAGTTTCAGAGAGTTCCAGAGAGTTTCAGAGAGTTTCAGAGAGTTTCAGAGAGTTTCAGGGAGTTTCAGAGAGTTTCAGAGAGTGTCAGAAAGTTTCAGAGAGTGTCAGAGAGTGTCAGAGAGTTTCAGAGAGTTTCAGAGAGTTCCAGAGAGTGTCAGAGAGTTTCAGAGAGCTTCACAGAGTGTCAGGGAGTGTCAGAGAGTGTCAGAGAGTTTCGGAGATTTTCAGAGAGAGTCAGACAGTGTCCGAGAGTGTCAGAGATTGTCAAAGAGTTTCAGAGAGTGTCAGAGAGTGTCAGAGAGTGTCAGAGAGGTTCAGATAGTGTCAGACAGTTTCAGAGACTTTCTGAGAGTGTCAGAGAGTGCCTGAGAGTTTCTGACAGTTTCTGAGTGTGTCGCAGAGTGTCAGAGATTGTCAGCGTGTTTCAAAGAGTGTCACAGAGTGTCAGAGAGTGTCAGAGATTTTCAGAAAGTTTCAGAGAGCGTCAGAGAGTGTCAGAGAGTTTCAGAGAGATTCAGAGAGTGTCACAGAGTGTCAGAGAGTGTCAGAGAGTGTCAGAGAGTTTCACAGAGTTGCAGAGTGTGTCAGACAGTGTCCGAGAGTTTCAGAATGTGTCAGATAGTGTCAGAGAGTTTCGGAAAGTGTCTGAGAGTTTCAGAGATTGTCAGAGTGTTTCAGAGAGTGTCACAGTGTTTCAGTGAGTGTCAGAGAGTGTCAGAGAGTTTCAGAGAATGTCAGAGAGTTTCACAGAGTTGCAGAGTGTGTCAGACAGTGTCCGAGAGTTTCAGAAAGTGCCAGATAGTGTCAGAGAGTTTCAGAAAGTGTCAGAGAGTGTCAGAGAGTGACTGAGAGTTTCAGAGATTGTCAGAGTGTTTCAGAGAGTGTCACAGAGTTTCAGAGAGAGTCAGAGAGTGTCAGAGAGTGTCAGAGAGTGTCAGAGTGTCAGAGAGTTTCAGAGAGTTTCAGAGAGTGTCGGAGAGTTTCAGAGAGTGTCAGAGAGTGTCAGAGAGGTTCAGAGAGTGTCAGAGAGTTTCAGAAAGTGTCTGTGAGTATGAGAGAGTGTCAGAGGGTGTCAGTGAGTTTCAGAGAGCTTCTGAAAGTTTCTGAGAGTGTCAGAGAGTTTCAGAGAGTTTCAGAGAGTTTCAGAGAGTTTCAGAGAGTGTCAGAGAGTTTCAGAGAGTGTCCGAGAGTGTCAGAGAGTTTCAGAGAGTGTCAGAGAGTTTCAGAGAATGTCAGAGAGTTTCACAGAGTTGCAGAGTATGACAGACAGTGTCCGAGAGTTTCACAAAGTGCCAGATAGTGTCAGAGAGTTTCGGAAAGTGTCAGAGAGTGTCAGAGAGTGACTGAGAGTTTCAGAGATTGTCAGAGTGTTTCAGAAAGTGTCACAGAGTTTCAGTGAGTGTCAGAGAGTGTCAGAGAGTGTCAGAGAGTGTCAGAGAGTTTCCGAGAGTTTCCGAGAGTTTCCGAGAGTTTCCGAGAGTTTCAGAGAGTGTCAGAGAGTGTCAGAGAGTTTCAGAGAGCATCAGAGAGTGTCAGGGAGTGTCAGAGAGTGTCGGAGATTTTCAGAGAGAGTCAGACAGTGTCCGAGAGTGTCAGAGAGTGTCAGAGTGTCAGAGAGTTTCAGAGAGTTTCAGAGAGTGTCGGAGAGTTTCAGAGAGTGTCAGAGAGTGTCAGAGAGGTTCAGAGAGTGTCAGAGAGTTTCAGAAAGTGTCTGTGAGTATGAGAGAGTGTCAGAGGGTGTCAGTGAGTTTCAGAGAGCTTCTGAAAGTTTCTGAGAGTGTCAGAGAGTTTCAGAGAGTTTCAGAGAGTTTCAGAGAGTTTCAGAGAGTGTCAGAGAGTTTCAGAGAGTGTCCGAGAGTGTCAGAGAGTTTCAGAGAGTGTCAGAGAGTTTCAGAGAATGTCAGAGAGTTTCACAGAGTTGCAGAGTATGACAGACAGTGTCCGAGAGTTTCACAAAGTGCCAGATAGTGTCAGAGAGTTTCGGAAAGTGTCAGAGAGTGTCAGAGAGTGACTGAGAGTTTCAGAGATTGTCAGAGTGTTTCAGAAAGTGTCACAGAGTTTCAGTGAGTGTCAGAGAGTGTCAGAGAGTGTCAGAGAGTGTCAGAGAGTTTCCGAGAGTTTCCGAGAGTTTCCGAGAGTTTCCGAGAGTTTCAGAGAGTGTCAGAGAGTGTCAGAGAGTTTCAGAGAGCATCAGAGAGTGTCAGGGAGTGTCAGAGAGTGTCGGAGATTTTCAGAGAGAGTCAGACAGTGTCCGAGAGTGTCAGAGAGTGTCAAAGAGTTTCAGAGAGTGTCAGAGAGTGTCAGAGAGCTTCAGATAGTGTCAGAGAGTTTCAGAGACTTTCTGAGAGTGTCAGAGAGTGCCTGAGAGTTTCTGACAGCTTCTGAGTGTGTCGGAGAGTGTCAGAGAGTGTCAGAGTGTTTCAGAGAGTGTCACAGAGTTTCAGAGAGTGTCAGAGATTTCCAGAGAGTTTCAGAGATCTTCAGAGAGTGTCAGAGAGTGCCAGAAAGTTTCAGAGAGTGTCACAGAGTGTCAGAGGGCTTCAGAGAGATTCAGCGAGTGTCAGGGAGTGGTACAGAGTGTCAGAGAATTTCAGAGAGTGTCAGAGAGTTTCAGAGAGTGTCAGACAGTATCTGAGAATGTCAAAGAGTGCCGAAGAGTTTCAGAGAGTGTCAGAGAGTGTCAGAGAGTTTCAGAGAGTGTCACAGAGCGTCGGTGAGAGTCAGAGAGTTTCAGAGAGTGTCAGAGAGTGTCAGAGAGTGTCAGAGAGTGTCAGAGAGTTTCAGAGAGTGTCACAGAGTGTCAGTGAGTGTCAGGGAGTATCAGAGAGTGTCAGCGAGAATCAGAGAGTGTCAGCGAGTGTCAGAGAGTGTCAGAGAGTTTCAGAGAGTGTCAGAGAGTGTCAGAAAGTTTCAGAGAGCTTCACAGAGTGTCAGTGAGTGTCAGAGAGTTTTAGAGAGTTTCAGAGAGTTTCGGAGATTTTCAGAGAGAGTCAGACAGTGTCCGAGAGTGTCAGAGAGTGTCAAAGAGTTTCAGAGAGTGTCAGAGAGTGTCAGACATTGACAGAGAGGTTCAGATAGTGTCAGAGAGTTTCAGAGACTTTCTGAGAGTGTCAGAGAGTGCCTGAGAGTTTCTGACAGTTTCTGAGTTTGTCGGAGAGTGTCAGAGAGTGTCAGAGTGTTTCAGAGAGTGTCACAGAGTTTCAGAGAGTGTCAGAGATTTTCAGAGAGTTTCAGAGATCTTCAGAGACTGTCAGAAAGTGCCAGAAAGTTTCAGAGAGTGTCACAGAGTGTCAGAGAGCTTCAGAGAGATTCAGAGAGTGTCAGGGAGTGTCAGAGAGTGTCACAGAGTGTCAGTGAGTGTCAGAGAGTTTCAGAGAGTGTCAGACATTATCTGAGAATGTCAGAGAGTGCCGAAGAGTTTCAGAAAGTGTCAGAGAGTGTCAGAGATTTTCAGAGAGTGTCACAGAGCGTCAGTGAGAGTCAGAGAGTTTCAGAGAGTGTCAGAGCGTGTCAGAGAGTGCCAGAGAGTTTCAGAGGGTGTCACAGAGTGTCAGTGAGTGTCAGGGAGTATCAGAGAGTGTCAGCGAGAATCAGAGAGTGTCAGCGAGTGTCAGAGAGAGTCAGAGAGTTTCAGAGAGTGTCAGAGAGTGTCAGAGAGAGTCAGAGATTTTCAGTGAGAGTCAGAGAGTGTCAGCTAGTGTCAGAGAGAGTCAGAGAGTCTCTGAGAGTTTCTGAGTTTGTCGGAGAGTGTCAGAGAGTGTCAGAGAGTTTCGGAGAGTGTCACAGAGTGTCAGAGAGTGTCAGAGAGTTTCCGAGAGTTTCTGAGAGTGTCAGAGAGTGTCAGAGATTGTCAGAAAGTTTCAGAAAGTGTCAGATAGTGTCAGAGAATTTCAGAAAGTGTCAGAGAGTGTCAGAGAGTGTCTGCGAGTGTCAGAGAGTTTCTGAGAGTGTCAGAAAGTTTCAGAGAGTGTCAGAGAGTGTCAGAGAGTTTCAGAGAGTTTCAGAGAGTGTCAGAGAGTGTCAGAGAGTGTCAGAGAGTTTCGGAGAGTTTCGGAGTGAGTCAGACAGTGTCTGAGAGTGTCAGAGAGTGTCAAAGAGTTTCAGAGAGTGTCAGAGAGTTTCAGAGAGTGTCAGAGATGTTCAGATAGTGTCAGAGAGATTCAGAGACTGTCTGAGAGTGTCAGAGACTGCCTGTGAGTTTCTGACAGTTTCTGATTGTGTCGGAGAGTGTCAGAGAGTGTCAGAGTGTTTCAGAGTGTGTAACAGAGTTTCAGAGTGTGTCAGAGATTTTCAGAGAGTTTCAGAGATCTTTAGAGAGTGTCAGAGAGTGCCAGAAGGTTTCAGAGAGTTTCACAGAGTGTCAGAGAGCTTCAGAGAGATTCAGAGAGTGTCAGGGAGTGTCAGATAGTGTCAGAGAGTTTCAGAAAGTGTCAGAGAGTGTCAGAGAGTGTCTGAGAGTGTCAGAGAGTGTCACAGAGTTTCAGAGAGTGTCATAGATTTTCAAAGAGTTTCAGAGATCTTCAGAGAGCGTCAGAGAGTGCCAGAAAGTTTCAGAGAGTGTCACAGAGTGACAGAGAGTATCAGAGAGTGTCAGAGAGAGTCAGAGAGTGTCAGAGAGTGTCCGCGAATTCAGAAAGTGTCGGATAGTGACAGAGAGTTTCAGAAAGTATAAGAGAGTGTCAGAGAGTGTCACAGAGTTTCAGAGAGTGTCAGAGAGTGTCAGAGATATACAGAGAGTGTTAGAGAGTTTCAGAGATTGTCTGAGAGTGTCAGAGAGTTTCTGAGAGTTTCTGAGTTTGTCAGAGATTGTCAGAGAGTTTCAGAGAGTGTCACAGAGGGTGATAGAGTGTCAGAGAATTTCAGAGAGCTTCTGAGAGCTTCTGAGAGTTTCAGAGTGTGTCAGCAATTTTCAGAGAGTGTCAGCGAGTATCAGAGGGTGTCAGAGAGTTTCTGAGAGTTTCTGAGTTTGTCGGAGAGTTTTAGAGAGTGTCACAGAGTGTCAGAGAGTGTCAGAGAGTTTCAGAGAGTTTCTGATAGTTTCTGAGAGTGTCAGAAAGTTTCAGAGAGTTCCAGAGAGTGTCAGAGACTTTCAAAGAGTTTCAGAGAGTGTCACAGAGTGTCAGAGAGCATCAGATAGCTTCAGAGAGTGTCAGAGATTGTCAGAGAGATTAGAGAGTTTCAGAGAGTGTCAGAGAGTGTCAGAGAGTTTCAGAGAGTTTCAGAGACTTTCTGAGAGTGTCAGAGAGTGCCTGAGAGTTTCTGACAGTTTCTGAGTGTGTCGGAGAGTGTCAGAGCGTGTCAGACAGTTTCAGAGATTGTCACAGAGTGTCACAGAGTGTCACAGAGCTTCAGAGAGATTTAGAGAGTGTCAGAGAGTGTCAGAGAGTGTCAGAGAGTGTCAGAGAGTGTCACAGAGCTGCAGAGTGTGTCAGAGAGTGTCTGAGAGTTTCAGAAAGTGTCAGATAGTGTCAGCGAGTTGAAGAGAGTGTCAAAGAGTTTCTGAGAGTTTCTGAGTTTGTCGGAGAGTGTCAGAGAGTGTCACAGAGTGTCAGAGAGTGTCAGAGAGTGTCAGAGAGTGTCAGAGTTTTTCAGAGAGTTTCTGATAGTTTCTGAGAGTGTCAGAGAGTGTCAGAGAGTTTCAGAGAGTTTCAGGGAGCTTCAGTGTGTTTCAGAGAGTGTCAGAAAGTTTCAGAGTGTGCCAGAGAGTGTCAGAGACTTTCAGAGTGTTTCAGAGCGTGTCAAAGAGAGTCAGAGAGTATCAGAGAGCTTCAGAGAGTGTCCGAGAGTGTCAGAGAGAGTAGAGAGTTTCAGAGAGAGTCAGACAGTGTCTGAGAGTGTCAAAGAGTGTCAAAGAGTTTCAGAGAGTGTCAGAGATAGTCAGAGAGTGTCAGAGAGTTTCAGAGACTTTCTGAGAGTGTCAGAGAGTTTCAGAGAGTGTCACAGAGTGTCAGTGAGTGTCAGGGAGTATCAGAGGGTGTCAGCGAGAATCAGAGAGTGTCAGCGAGTGTCAGAGAGTGTCAGAGAGTTTCAAAGAGTGTCAGAGAGTGTCAGAGAGTTTCAGAGAGCATCACAGAGTGTCAATGAGTGTCAGAGAGTATCAGAGGCTTTCAGTGAGAGTCAGAGAGTGTCAGCGAGTGTCAGAGATAGTCAGAGAGTCTCTGAGAGTTTCTGAGTTTGTCGGAGAGTGTCAGAGAGTGTCAGAGAGTTTCGGAGAGAGTCACAGAGTGTCAGAGAGTGTCATAGAGTTTCAGAGAGTTTCTGAGAGTGTCAGAGAGTGTCAGAGATTGTCAGAAAGTTTCAGAAGGTGTCAGAAAGTGTCAGAGAGTGTCAGAGAGTGTCTGAGAGTGTCTGAGAGTGTCAGAGAGTGTCTGAGAGTGTCTGAGAGTGTCAGAGAGTTTCAGAGAGTTTCAGAGAGTGTCAGATAGTATCTGAAAGTGTCAGAGAGTGTCGAAGAGTTTCAGAGAATGTCAGAGAGTGTCAGAGTGTATCAGAGAGTGTCAGAGAGAGACAGAGATTGTCAGAGATTGTCAGAGAGTGTCAGAGAGTGTCAGAGAATTTCAGAGAGTGTCAGAGAGTTTCAGAGAGTGTCAGAGAGTTTCAGAATGTGTCTGACAGTATGAGAGAGTGTCAGAGTGTGTCAGTGAGTTTCAGAGAGCTTCTGAAAGTTTCTGAGACTGTCAGAGAGTTTTAGAGAGTTTCTGAGAGTTTCAGAGAGTGTCAGAAAGTTTCAGAGAGTGTCAGAGAGTGTCAGAGAGTTTCAGAGAGTTTCAGAGAGTGTCATAGAGTGTCAGAGAGATTCAGAGAGATTCAGAGAGTGTCAGGGAGTGTCAGATAGTGTCAGAGAATTTCAGAGAGTGTCAGAGAGTTTCAGAGAGTGTCAGACAGTATCTGAGAATGTCAGAGAGTGCCGAAGAGTTTCAGTGAGTGTCAGAGAGTGTCAGAAAGTTTCAGAGAGTGTCACAGAGTGTCAGTGAGCGTCAGGGAGTATCAGAGAGTGTCAGCGAGAATCAGAGAGTGTCAGCGAGTGTCAGAGAGTGTCAGAGAATTTCAGAGAGTGTCAGAGAGTGTCAGAGAGTGTCAGAGAGTTTCAGAGAGCGTCACAGAGTGTCAGTGAGTGTCAGAGAGTACCAGAGACTTTCAGTGAGAGTCAGAGAGTGTCAGCGAGTGTCAGAGATAGTCAGAGAGTCTCTGAGAGTTTCTGAGTTTGTCGGAGAGTGTCAGAGAATGTCAGAGAGTTTCGGAGAGTGTCACAGAGTGTCAGAGAGTGTCAGAGAGTTTCAGAGAGTTTCAGAGAGTTTCAGAGAGTTTCTGAGAGTGTCAGAGAGTGTCAGAGATTGTCAGAAAGTTTCAGAAGGTGTCAGATAGTGTCAGAGATTTTCAGAAAGTGTCAGAGAGTGTCAGAGAGTGTCTGAGAGTGTCAGAGTGTGTCAGAGTGTGTCTGAGAGTGTCAGAGAGTGTCAGAGAGTTTCAGAGAGTTTCAGAGAGTTTCAGAGAGTGTCAGAAAGTTTCAGAGAGTGTCAGAGAGTTTCAGAGAGTTTCAGAGAGTGTCAGAGAGTGTCAGAGAGTTTCAGAGAGCTTCAGAGTGTGTCAGGGAGTGTGACAGGGTGTCAGAGAGCTTCGGAGAGTTTCAGAGTGAGTCAGACAGTGTCTGAGAGTGTCAGAGATTGTCAAAGAAATTCAGAGAGTGTCAGAGAGTGCCAGAGAGTGTCAGAGAGGTTCAGATAGTGTCAGAGAGATTCAAAGACTTTCTGAGAGTTTCAGAGAGTGCCTGAGAGTTTCTGACAGTTTCTGAGTGTGTCGGTGAGTGTCAGAGAGTGTCAGAGTGTTTCAAAGAGTGTCACGGAGTTTCGGAGAGCGTCAGAGATTTTCAGAGAGTTTCAGAGATCTTCAGAGAGTGTCAGAGAGTGCCAGAAAGTTTCAGAGAGTGTCACAGAGTGTCAGAGAGCTTCAGAGAGATTCAGAGAGTGTCAGGGAGTGTCAGACAGTGTCAGAAAGTGTCAGACAGTGTCAGAAAGTGTCAGAGAGTGTCAGAGAGTGTCTGAGAGTGTCAGAGAGTGTCAGAGTGTGTCAGAGAGTGTCACAGAGATTCAGAGAGTGTCAGAGAGTGACAGAGAGTATCAGAGAGTGTCAGGGAGTGTCAGAGAGTGTCAGAGAGTGTCCGAGAGATTCAGAAAGTGTCAGATAGTGACAGAGATTTTCAGAAAGTATCAGAGAGTGTCAGAGAGTGTCAGAGAGTTTCAGAGAGTGTCACAGAGTGTCAGAGAGTTTCAGAGAATGTTACAGAGTTTCAGAGAGTGTCTGAGAGTGTCTGAGAGTGTCTGAGAGTGTCTGAGAGTGTCTGAGAGTTTCTGAGTTTGTCACAGATTGTCAGAGAATGTCAGAGAGTGTCACAGAGTGTGATAGAGTGTCAGAGAGTTTCAGAGAGTTTCAGAGAGCTTCTGAGAGTGTCAAAGAGTGTCAGAGAGTGTCAGAGAGTTTCACAGAGTTTCTGATAGTTTCTGAGAGTGTCAGAGAGTTTCAGAGATCATCAGTGTGTGTTTGAGAGTGTCCGAAAGTTTCAGAGAGTGCCAGAGAGTGTCACAGAGTGTCCGAGAGCATCATAGAGCTTCAGAGAGTGTCAGAGAGTTTCAGAGAGATTAGAGAGTTTCAGAGAGAGTCAGAGAGTGTCTGAGAGTGCCTGAGAGTTTCTGAAAGTTTCTGAGTGTGTCGGCGAGTGTCAGAGAGTGTCAGACAGTTTCAGAGATTGTCACAGAGTGTCACAGAGTGTCACAGAGTTTCACAGAGATTCAATGAGTGTCAGAGAGTGTCAGAGAGTGTCAGAGAGTGTCACAGAGCTGCAGAGTGTGTCAGAGAGTGTCTGAGAGTTTCAGAAAGTGTCAGATAGTGTCAGCGAGTGTCAGAGAGTGTCAGAGAGTTTCTGAGAGTTTCTGAGAGTTTCTGAGAGTTTCTGAGTTTGTCGGAGAGTGTCAGAGAGTTTCAGAGAGTGTCAGAGAGTTTCAGAGAGTTTCAGGGAGCTTCAGTGTGTTTCAGAGAGTGTCAGAAAGTTTCAGAGAGTGCCAGAGAGTGTCAGAGACTTTCAGAGTGTTTCAGAGCGTGTCAAAGAGTGTCAGAGAGTATCAGAGAGCTTCAGAGAGTGTCCGAGAGTGTCAGAGAGGGTAGAGAGTTTCAGAGAGAGTCAGACAGTGTCTGAGAGTGTCAAAGAGTGTCAAAGAGTTTCAGAGAGTGTCAGAGATAGTCAGAGAGTTTCAGAGAGTGTCAGAGAGTTTCAGAGACTTTCTGAGAGTGTCAGAGAGTGTCTGAGAGTTTCTGACAGTTTCTGAGTGTGTCGGAGAGTGTCAGAGAGTGTCAGAGAGTTTCAGAGATTGTCACAGAGTGTCAGAGAGTGTCAGAGATTTTCAGAGAGTTTCAAAAATCTTCAGAGAGTGTCAGAGTTTCAGAAAGTTTCAGAGAGTGTCACAGAGCGTCAGAGAGTTTCAGAGAGATTCAGAGAGTGTCAGGGAGTGTCAGATAGTGTCAGAGAGTTTCAGAAAGTGTCAGAGAGTGTCAGAGAGTGTCTGAGAGTGTCAGAGAGTGTCAGAGAGTTTCAGAGAGTGTCAGATAGTATCTAAAAGTGTCAGAGAGTGTCGAAGAGTTTCAGAGAATGTCAGAGAGTGTCAGAGTGTATCAGAGAGTGTCAGAGAGAGACAGAGATTGTCAGAGAGAGACAGAGATTGTCAGAGAGTGTCAGAGAGTGTCAGAGAGTGCCAGAGAGTGTCTGAGAGTGTCTGAGAGTGTCTGAGAGTGTCAGAGAGTTTCAGAGAGTGTCAGAGAGTTTCAGAGAGTTTCAGAGAGTGTCAGAGAGTTTCAGAGAGTGTCAGAGAGAGTCAGAGAGTTTCAGAGAGTTTCAGAGAGTGTCAGAGTGTGTCAGAGAGTTTCAGAGAGCTTCAGAGAGTGTCAGGAGTGTCAGAGAGTGTCAGAGAGTTTCGGAGATTTTCAGAGAGAGTCAGACAGTGCCCGAGAGTGTCACAGAGTGTCAGAGAGCTGCAGAGAGATTCAGAGAGTGTCAGGGAGTGTCAGAGAGTGTCAGAGAATTTCTGAGAGTGTCAGACAGTATCTGAGAATGTCAGAGAGTGCCTAAGAGTTTCAGTGAGTGTCAGAGAGTGTCAGAGAGTGTCAGAGAGTTTCAGAGAGTGTCACAGAGCGTCAGTGAGAGTCAGAGAGTTTCAGAGAGTGTCAGAGAGTGTCAGAGAGTTTCAGAGAGTGTCACAGAGTGTCAGTGAGTGTCAGGGAGTATCAGAGGGTAGTCAGCGAGAATCAGAGAGTGTCAGCGAGTGTCAGAGAGTGTCAGAGAGTTTCAGAGAGTGTCAGAGAGTGTCAGAGAGTTTCAGAGACCGTCACAGAGTGTCAAAGTGTGTCAGAGAGTATCAGAGGCTTTCAGTGAGAGTCAGAGAGTGTCAGCGAGTGTCAGAGATAGTCAGAGAGTCTCTGAGAGTTTCTGAGTTTGTCGGAGAGTGTCAGAGAGTGTCAGAGAGTTTCGGAGAGAGTCACAGAGTGTCAGAGAGTGTCAGAGAGTTTCAGAGAGTTTCTGAGAGTGTCAGAGAGTGTCTGAGAGTGTCAGAGAGTGTCTGAGAGTGTCTGAGAGTGTCAGAGAGTTTCAGAGAGTTTCAGAGAGTGTCAGATCGTATCTGAAAGTGTCAGAGAGTGTCGAAGAGTTTCAGAGAATGTCAGAGAGTGTCAGAGTGTATCAGAGAGTGTCAGAGTGTATCAGAGAGTGTCAGAGAGAGACAGAGATTGTCAGAGAGTGTCAGAGAGTGTCTGAGAGTGTCTGAGAGTGTCAGAGAGTTTCAGAGAGTGTCAGAGAGTTTCAGAGAGTATCAGAGAGTGTCAGAGAGTTTCAGAGAGTGTCAGAGAGTTTCAGAAAGTGTCTGACAGTATGAGAGAGTGTCAGCGTGTTTCAGTGAGTTTCAGAGAGCTTCTGAAAGTTTCTGAGACTGTCAGAGAGTTTCAGAGAGTTTCAGAGAGTTTCAGAGAGTGTCAGAAAGTTTCAGAGAGTGTCAGAGAGTGTCAGAGAGTGTCAGAGAGTGTCAGAGAGTTTCAGAGAGTTTCAGAGAGTGTCAGAGAGTGTCAGAGAGATTCAGAGAGATTCAGAGAGTGTCAGGGAGTGTCAGAGAGTGTCAGAGAATTTCAGAGAGTGTCAGAGAGTTTCAGAGAGTGTCAGACAGTATCTGAGAATGTCAGAGAGTGCCGAAGGGTTTCAGTGAGTGTCAGAGAGTGTCAGAGAGTGTCAGAAAGTTTCAGAGAGTGTCACAGAGTGTCAGTGAGCGTCAGGGAGTATCAGAGAGTGTCAGCGAGAATCAGAGATTGTCAGCGAGTGTCAGAGAGTGTCAGAGAATTTCAGAGAGTGTCAGAGAGTGTCAGAGAGTGTCATAGAGTTTCAGAGAGTTTCTGAGAGTGTCAGAGAGTGTCTGAGAGTGTCAGAGAGTGTCTGAGAGTGTCAGAGAGTGTCTGAGAGTGTCTGAGAGTGTCAGAGAGTTTCAGAGAGTTTCAGAGAGTGTCAGATCGTATCTGAAAGTGTCAGAGATTGTCGAAGAGTTTCAGAGAATGTCAGAGAGTGTCAGAGTGTATCAGAGAGTTTCAGAGAGTGTCAGAGAGTGTCAGAGAGATTCAGAGAGATTCAGAGAGTGTCAGGGAGTGTCAGAGAGTGTCAGAGAATTTCAGAGAGTGTCAGAGAGTTTCAGAGAGTGTCAGAGAGAGTCAGAGAGTTTCAGAGAGTTTCAGAGAGTGTCAGAGTGTGTCAGAGAGTTTCAGAGAGCTTCAGAGAGTGTCAGGAGTGTCAGAGAGTGTCAGAGAGTTTCGGAGATTTTCAGAGAGAGTCAGACAGTGCCCGAGAGTGTCACAGAGTGTCAGAGAGCTGCAGAGAGATTCAGAGAGTGTCAGGGAGTGTCAGAGAGTGTCAGAGAATTTCTGAGAGTGTCAGACAGTATCTGAGAATGTCAGAGAGTGCCTAAGAGTTTCAATGAGTGTCAGAGAGTGTCAGAGAGTGTCAGAGAGTTTCAGAGAGTGTCACAGAGCGTCAGTGAGAGTCAGAGAGTTTCAGAGAGTGTCAGAGAGTGTCAGAGAGTTTCAGAGAGTGTCACAGAGTGTCAGTGAGTGTCAGGGAGTATCAGAGGGTAGTCAGCGAGAATCAGAGAGTGTCAGCGAGTGTCAGAGAGTGTCAGAGAGTTTCAGAGAGTGTCAGAGAGTGTCAGAGAGTTTCAGAGACCGTCACAGAGTGTCAATGTGTGTCAGAGAGTATCAGAGGCTTTCAGTGAGAGTCAGAGAGTGTCAGCGAGTGTCAGAGATAGTCAGAGAGTCTCTGAGAGTTTCTGAGTTTGTCGGAGAGTGTCAGAGAGTGTCAGAGAGTTTCGGAGAGAGTCACAGAGTGTCAGAGAGTGTCAGAGAGTTTCAGAGAGTTTCTGAGAGTGTCAGAGAGTGTCTGAGAGTGTCAGAGAGTGTCTGAGAGTGTCTGAGAGTGTCAGAGAGTTTCAGAGAGTTTCAGAGAGTGTCAGATCGTATCTGAAAGTGTCAGAGAGTGTCGAAGAGTTTCAGAGAATGTCAGAGAGTGTCAGAGTGTATCAGAGAGTGTCAGAGTGTATCAGAGAGTGTCAGAGAGAGACAGAGATTGTCAGAGAGTGTCAGAGAGTGTCTGAGAGTGTCTGAGAGTGTCAGAGAGTTTCAGAGAGTGTCAGAGAGTTTCAGAGAGTATCAGAGAGTGTCAGAGAGTTTCAGAGAGTGTCAGAGAGTTTCAGAAAGTGTCTGACAGTATGAGAGAGTGTCAGCGTGTTTCAGTGAGTTTCAGAGAGCTTCTGAAAGTTTCTGAGACTGTCAGAGAGTTTCAGAGAGTTTCAGAGAGTTTCAGAGAGTGTCAGAAAGTTTCAGAGAGTGTCAGAGAGTGTCAGAGAGTGTCAGAGAGTTTCAGAGAGTTTCAGAGAGTGTCAGAGAGTGTCAGAGAGATTCAGAGAGATTCAGAGAGTGTCAGGGAGTGTCAGAGAGTGTCAGAGAATTTCAGAGAGTGTCAGAGAGTTTCAGAGAGTGTCAGACAGTATCTGAGAATGTCAGAGAGTGCCGAAGGGTTTCAGTGAGTGTCAGAGAGTGTCAGAGAGTGTCAGAAAGTTTCAGAGAGTGTCACAGAGTGTCAGTGAGCGTCAGGGAGTATCAGAGAGTGTCAGCGAGAATCAGAGATTGTCAGCGAGTGTCAGAGAGTGTCAGAGAATTTCAGAGAGTGTCAGAGAGTGTCAGAGAGTGTCATAGAGTTTCAGAGAGTTTCTGAGAGTGTCAGAGAGTGTCTGAGAGTGTCAGAGAGTGTCTGAGAGTGTCAGAGAGTTTCAGAGAGTTTCAGAGAGTGTCAGATCGTATCTGAAAGTGTCAGAGATTGTCGAAGAGTTTCAGAGAATGTCAGAGAGTGTCAGAGAGTTTCAGAGAGTGTCAGACAGTATCTGAGAATGTCAGAGAGTGCCGAAGGGTTTCAGTGAGTGTCAGAGAGTGTCAGAGAGTGTCAGAAAGTTTCAGAGAGTGTCACAGAGTGTCAGTGAGCGTCAGGGAGTATCAGAGAGTGTCAGCGAGAATCAGAGATTGTCAGCGAGTGTCAGAGAGTGTCAGAGAATTTCAGAGAGTGTCAGAGAGTGTCAGAGAGTGTCATAGAGTTTCAGAGAGTTTCTGAGAGTGTCAGAGAGTGTCTGAGAGTGTCAGAGAGTGTCTGAGAGTGTCTGAGAGTGTCAGAGAGTTTCAGAGAGTTTCAGAGAGTGTCAGATCGTATCTGAAAGTGTCAGAGATTGTCGAAGAGTTTCAGAGAATGTCAGAGAGTGTCAGAGTGTATCAGAGAGTTTCAGAGAGTGTCAGAGAGTGTCAGAGAGATTCAGAGAGATTCAGAGAGTGTCAGGGAGTGTCAGAGAGTGTCAGAGAATTTCAGAGAGTGTCAGAGAGTTTCAGAGAGTGTCAGACAGTATCTGAGAATGTCAGAGAGTGCCGAAGGGTTTCAGTGAGTGTCAGAGAGTGTCAGAGAGTGTCAGAAAATTTCAGAGAGTGTCACAGAGTGTCAGTGAGCGTCAGGGAGTATCAGAGAGTGTCAGCGAGAATCAGAGATTGTCAGCGAGTGTCAGAGAGTGTCAGAGAATTTCAGAGAATTTCAGAGAGTGTCAGAGAGTGTCAGAGAGTGTCAGAGAGTTTCAGAGAGCGTCACAGAGTGTCAGTGAGTGTCAGAGAGTACCAGAGACTTTCAGTGAGAGTCAGAGAGTGTCAGCGAGTGTCAGAGATAGTCAGAGAGTCTCTGAGAGTTTCTGAGTTTGTCGGAGAGTGTCAGAGAATGTCAGAGAGTTTCGGAGAGTGTCACAGAGTGTCAGAGAGTGTCAGAGAGTTTCAGAGAGTTTCAGAGAGTTTCAGAGAGTTTCTGAGAGTGTCAGAGAGTGTCAGAGATTGTCAGAAAGTTTCAGAAGGTGTCAGATAGTGTCAGAGATTTTCAGAAAGTGTCAGAGAGTGTCAGAGAGTGTCTGAGAGTGTCAGAGTGTGTCTGAGAGTGTCAGAGAGTGTCAAAGAGTTTCAGAGAGTTTCAGAGGGTGTCAGAAAGTTTCAGAGAGTGTCAGAGAGTTTCAGAGAGTTTCAGAGAGTGTCAGAGAGTGTCAGAGAGTTTCAGAGAGCTTCAGAGTGTGTCAGGGAGTGTGACAGAGTGTCAGAGAGCTTCGGAGAGTTTCAGAGTGATTCAGACAGTGTCTGAGAGTGTCAGAGATTGTCAAAGAAATTCAGAGAGTGTCAGAGAGTGCCAGAGAGTGTCAGAGAGTGTCAGAGTGTATCAGAGAGTGTCAGAGAGAGACAGAGATTGTCAGAGAGAGACAGAGATTGTCAGAGAGTGTCAGAGAGTGTCAGAGAGTGTCTGAGAGTGTCTGAGAGTGTCTGAGAGTGTCAGAGAGTTTCAGAGAGTGTCAGTGAGTTTCAGAGAGCTTCAGAGAGTGTCAGAGAGTTTCAGAGAGTGTCAGAGAGAGTCAGAGAGTTTCAGAGAGTTTCAGAGAGTGTCAGAGTGTGTCAGAGAGTTTCAGAGAGCTTCAGAGAGTGTCAGGAGTGTCAGAGAGTGTCAGAGAGTTTCGGAGATTTTCAGAGAGAGTCAGACAGTGCCCGAGAGTGTCACAGAGTGTCAGAGAGCTGCAGAGAGATTCAGAGAGTGTCAGGGAGTGTCAGAGAGTGTCAGAGAATTTCTGAGAGTGTCAGACAGTATCTGAGAATGTCAGAGAATGCCTAAGAGTTTCAGTGAGTGTCAGAGAGTGTCAGAGAGTGTCAGAGAGTTTCAGAGAGTGTCACAGAGCGTCAGTGAGAGTCAGAGAGTTTCAGAGAGTGTCAGAGAGTGTCAGAGAGTTTCAGAGAGTGTCACAGAGTGTCAGTGAGTGTCAGGGAGTATCAGAGGGTGTCAGCGAGAATCAGAGAGTGTCAGCGAGTGTCAGAGAGTGTCAGAGAGTTTCAGAGAGTGTCAGAGAGTGTCAGAGAGTTTCAGAGACCGTCACAGAGTGTCAATGAGTGTCAGAGAGTATCAGAGGCTTTCAGTGAGAGTCAGAGAGTGTCAGCGAGTGTCAGAGATAGTCAGAGAGTCTCTGAGAGTTTCTGAGTTTGTCGGAGAGTGTCAGAGAGTGTCAGAGAGTTTCGGAGAGAGTCACAGAGTGTCAGAGAGTGTCATAGAGTTTCAGAGAGTTTCTGAGAGTGTCAGAGAGTGTCTGAGAGTGTCAGAGAGTGTCTGAGAGTGTCTGAGAGTGTCAGAGAGTTTCAGAGAGTTTCAGAGAGTGTCAGATCGTATCTGAAAGTGTCAGAGAGTGTCGAAGAGTTTCAGAGAATGTCAGAGAGTGTCAGAGTGTATCAGAGAGTGTCAGAGTGTATCAGAGAGTGTCAGAGAGAGACAGAGATTGTCAGAGAGTGTCAGAGAGTGTCTGAGAGTGTCTGAGAGTGTCAGAGAGTTTCAGAGAGTGTCAGAGAGTTTCAGAGAGTATCAGAGAGTGTCAGAGAGTTTCAGAGAGTGTCAGAGAGTTTCAGAAAGTGTCTGACAGTATGAGAGAGTGTCAGCGTGTTTCAGTGAGTTTCAGAGAGCTTCTGAAAGTTTCTGAGACTGTCAGAGAGTTTCAGAGAGTTTCAGAGAGTTTCAGAGAGTGTCAGAAAGTTTCAGAGAGTGTCAGAGAGTGTCAGAGAGTGTCAGAGAGTTTCAGAGAGTTTCAGAGAGTGTCAGAGAGTGTCAGAGAGATTCAGAGAGATTCAGAGAGTGTCAGGGAGTGTCAGAGAGTGTCAGAGAATTTCAGAGAGTGTCAGAGAGTTTCAGAGAGTGTCAGACAGTATCTGAGAATGTCAGAGAGTGCCGAAGGGTTTCAGTGAGTGTCAGAGAGTGTCAGAGAGTGTCAGAAAGTTTCAGAGAGTGTCACAGAGTGTCAGTGAGCGTCAGGGAGTATCAGAGAGTGTCAGCGAGAATCAGAGATTGTCAGCGAGTGTCAGAGAGTGTCAGAGAATTTCAGAGAGTGTCAGAGAGTGTCAGAGAGTGTCATAGAGTTTCAGAGAGTTTCTGAGAGTGTCAGAGAGTGTCTGAGAGTGTCAGAGAGTGTCTGAGAGTGTCTGAGAGTGTCAGAGAGTTTCAGAGAGTTTCAGAGAGTGTCAGATCGTATCTGAAAGTGTCAGAGATTGTCGAAGAGTTTCAGAGAATGTCAGAGAGTGTCAGAGTGTATCAGAGAGTTTCAGAGAGTGTCAGAGAGTGTCAGAGAGATTCAGAGAGATTCAGAGAGTGTCAGGGAGTGTCAGAGAGTGTCAGAGAATTTCAGAGAGTGTCAGAGAGTTTCAGAGAGTGTCAGACAGTATCTGAGAATGTCAGAGAGTGCCGAAGGGTTTCAGTGAGTGTCAGAGAGTGTCAGAGAGTGTCAGAAAATTTCAGAGAGTGTCACAGAGTGTCAGTGAGCGTCAGGGAGTATCAGAGACTGTCAGCGAGAATCAGAGATTGTCAGCGAGTGTCAGAGAGTGTCAGAGAATTTCAGAGAATTTCAGAGAGTGTCAGAGAGTGTCAGAGAGTGTCAGAGAGTTTCAGAGAGCGTCACAGAGTGTCAGTGAGTGTCAGAGAGTACCAGAGACTTTCAGTGAGAGTCAGAGAGTGTCAGCGAGTGTCAGAGATAGTCAGAGAGTCTCTGAGAGTTTCTGAGTTTGTCGGAGAGTGTCAGAGAATGTCAGAGAGTTTCGGAGAGTGTCACAGAGTGTCAGAGAGTGTCAGAGAGTTTCAGAGAGTTTCAGAGAGTTTCAGAGAGTTTCTGAGAGTGTCAGAGAGTGTCAGAGATTGTCAGAAAGTTTCAGAAGGTGTCAGATAGTGTCAGAGATTTTCAGAAAGTGTCAGAGAGTGTCAGAGAGTGTCTGAGAGTGTCAGAGTGTGTCTGAGAGTGTCAGAGAGTGTCAAAGAGTTTCAGAGAGTTTCAGAGGGTGTCAGAAAGTTTCAGAGAGTGTCAGAGAGTTTCAGAGAGTTTCAGAGAGTGTCAGAGAGTGTCAGAGAGTTTCAGAGAGCTTCAGAGTGTGTCAGGGAGTGTGACAGAGTGTCAGAGAGCTTCGGAGAGTTTCAGAGTGATTCAGACAGTGTCTGAGAGTGTCAGAGATTGTCAAAGAAATTCAGAGAGTGTCAGAGAGTGCCAGAGAGTGTCAGAGAGTGTCAGAGTGTATCAGAGAGTGTCAGAGAGAGACAGAGATTGTCAGAGAGAGACAGAGATTGTCAGAGAGTGTCAGAGAGTGTCAGAGAGTGTCTGAGAGTGTCTGAGAGTGTCTGAGAGTGTCAGAGAGTTTCAGAGAGTGTCAGTGAGTTTCAGAGAGCTTCAGAGAGTGTCAGAGAGTTTCAGAGAGTGTCAGAGAGAGTCAGAGAGTTTCAGAGAGTTTCAGAGAGTGTCAGAGTGTGTCAGAGAGTTTCAGAGAGCTTCAGAGAGTGTCAGGAGTGTCAGAGAGTGTCAGAGAGTTTCGGAGATTTTCAGAGAGAGTCAGACAGTGCCCGAGAGTGTCACAGAGTGTCAGAGAGCTGCAGAGAGATTCAGAGAGTGTCAGGGAGTGTCAGAGAGTGTCAGAGAATTTCTGAGAGTGTCAGACAGTATCTGAGAATGTCAGAGAGTGCCTAAGAGTTTCAGTGAGTGTCAGACAGTGTCAGAGAGTGTCAGAGAGTTTCAGAGAGTGTCACAGAGCGTCAGTGAGAGTCAGAGAGTTTCAGAGAGTGTCAGAGAGTGTCAGAGAGTTTCAGAGAGTGTCACAGAGTGTCAGTGAGTGTCAGGGAGTATCAGAGGGTGTCAGCGAGAATCAGAGAGTGTCAGCGAGTGTCAGAGAGTGTCAGAGAGTTTCAGAGAGTGTCAGAGAGTGTCAGAGAGTTTCAGAGACCGTCACAGAGTGTCAATGAGTGTCAGAGAGTATCAGAGGCTTTCAGTGAGAGTCAGAGAGTGTCAGCGAGTGTCAGAGATAGTCAGAGAGTCTCTGAGAGTTTCTGAGTTTGTCGGAGAGTGTCAGAGAGTGTCAGAGAGTTTCGGAGAGAGTCACAGAGTGTCAGAGAGTGTCATAGAGTTTCAGAGAGTTTCTGAGAGTGTCAGAGAGTGTCTGAGAGTGTCAGAGAGTGTCTGAGAGTGTCTGAGAGTGTCTGAGAGTTTCAGAGAGTTTCAGAGAGTGTCAGATCGTATCTGAAAGTATCAGAGAGTGTCGAAGAGTTTCAGAGAATGTCAGAGAGTGTCAGAGTGTATCAGAGAGTGTCAGAGTGTATCAGAGAGTGTCAGAGAGAGACGGAGATTGTCAGAGAGTGTCAGAGAGTGTCTGAGAGTGTCTGAGAGTGTCAGAGAATTTCAGAGAGTGTCAGAGAGTTTCAGAGAGTATCAGAGAGTGTCAGAGAGTTTCAGAGAGTGTCAGAGAGTTTCAGAAAGTGTCTGACAGTATGAGACAGTGTCAGAGTGTTTCAGTGAGTTTCAGAGAGCTTCTGAAAGTTTCTGAGACTGTCAGAGAGTTTCAGAGAGTTTCAGAGAGTTTCAGAGAGTTTCAGAGAGTGTCAGAGTGTGTCAGAGAGTTTCAGAGAGCTTCAGAGAGTGTCAGGAGTGTCAGAGAGTGTCAGAGAGTTTCGGAGATTTTCAGAGAGAGTCAGACAGTGCCCGAGAGTGTCACAGAGTGTCAGAGAGCTGCAGAGAGATTCAGAGAGTGTCAGGGAGTGTCAGAGAGTGTCAGAGAATTTCTGAGAGTGTCAGACAGTATCTGAGAATGTCAGAGAGTGCCTAAGAGTTTCAGTGAGTGTCAGAGAGTGTCAGAGAGTGTCAGAGAGTTTCAGAGAGTGTCACAGAGCGTCAGTGAGAGTCAGAGAGTTTCAGAGAGTGTCAGAGAGTGTCAGAGAGTTTCAGAGAGTGTCACAGAGTGTCAGTGAGTGTCAGGGAGTATCAGAGGGTAGTCAGCGAGAATCAGAGAGTGTCAGCGAGTGTCAGAGAGTGTCAGAGAGTTTCAGAGAGTGTCAGAGAGTGTCAGAGAGTTTCAGAGACCGTCACAGAGTGTCAATGTGTGTCAGAGAGTATCAGAGGCTTTCAGTGAGAGTCAGAGAGTGTCAGCGAGTGTCAGAGATAGTCAGAGAGTCTCTGAGAGTTTCTGAGTTTGTCGGAGAGTGTCAGAGAGTGTCAGAGAGTTTCGGAGAGAGTCACAGAGTGTCAGAGAGTGTCAGAGAGTTTCAGAGAGTTTCTGAGAGTGTCAGAGAGTGTCTGAGAGTGTCAGAGAGTGTCTGAGAGTGTCTGAGAGTGTCAGAGAGTTTCAGAGAGTTTCAGAGAGTGTCAGATCGTATCTGAAAGTGTCAGAGAGTGTCGAAGAGTTTCAGAGAATGTCAGAGAGTGTCAGAGTGTATCAGAGAGTGTCAGAGTGTATCAGAGAGTGTCAGAGAGAGACAGAGATTGTCAGAGAGTGTCAGAGAGTGTCTGAGAGTGTCTGAGAGTGTCAGAGAGTTTCAGAGAGTGTCAGAGAGTTTCAGAGAGTATCAGAGAGTGTCAGAGAGTTTCAGAGAGTGTCAGAGAGTTTCAGAAAGTGTCTGACAGTATGAGAGAGTGTCAGCGTGTTTCAGTGAGTTTCAGAGAGCTTCTGAAAGTTTCTGAGACTGTCAGAGAGTTTCAGAGAGTTTCAGAGAGTTTCAGAGAGTGTCAGAAAGTTTCAGAGAGTGTCAGAGAGTGTCAGAGAGTGTCAGAGAGTTTCAGAGAGTTTCAGAGAGTGTCAGAGAGTGTCAGAGAGATTCAGAGAGATTCAGAGAGTGTCAGGGAGTGTCAGAGAGTGTCAGAGAATTTCAGAGAGTGTCAGAGAGTTTCAGAGAGTGTCAGACAGTATCTGAGAATGTCAGAGAGTGCCGAAGGGTTTCAGTGAGTGTCAGAGAGTGTCAGAGAGTGTCAGAGAGTTTCAGAAAGTGTCTGACAGTATGAGAGAGTGTCAGCGTGTTTCAGTGAGTTTCAGAGAGCTTCTGAAAGTTTCTGAGACTGTCAGAGAGTTTCAGAGAGTTTCAGAGAGTTTCAGAGAGTGTCAGAAAGTTTCAGAGAGTGTCAGAGAGTGTCAGAGAGTGTCAGAGAGTTTCAGAGAGTTTCAGAGAGTGTCAGAGAGTGTCAGAGAGATTCAGAGAGATTCAGAGAGTGTCAGGGAGTGTCAGAGAGTGTCAGAGAATTTCAGAGAGTGTCAGAGAGTTTCAGAGAGTGTCAGACAGTATCTGAGAATGTCAGAGAGTGCCGAAGGGTTTCAGTGAGTGTCAGAGAGTGTCAGAGAGTGTCAGAAAGTTTCAGAGAGTGTCACAGGGTGTCAGTGAGCGTCAGGGAGTATCAGAGAGTGTCAGCGAGAATCAGAGATTGTCAGCGAGTGTCAGAGAGTGTCAGAGAATTTCAGAGAGTGTCAGAGAGTGTCAGAGAGTGTCATAGAGTTTCAGAGAGTTTCTGAGAGTGTCAGAGAGTGTCTGAGAGTGTCAGAGAGTGTCTGAGAGTGTCTGAGAGTGTCAGAGAGTTTCAGAGAGTTTCAGAGAGTGTCAGATCGTATCTGAAAGTGTCAGAGATTGTCGAAGAGTTTCAGAGAATGTCAGAGAGTGTCAGAGTGTATCAGAGAGTTTCAGAGAGTGTCAGAGAGTGTCAGAGAGATTCAGAGAGATTCAGAGAGTGTCAGGGAGTGTCAGAGAGTGTCAGAGAATTTCAGAGAGTGTCAGAGAGTTTCAGAGAGTGTCAGACAGTATCTGAGAATGTCAGAGAGTGCCGAAGGGTTTCAGTGAGTGTCAGAGAGTGTCAGAGAGTGTCAGAAAATTTCAGAGAGTGTCACAGAGTGTCAGTGAGCGTCAGGGAGTATCAGAGACTGTCAGCGAGAATCAGAGATTGTCAGCGAGTGTCAGAGAGTGTCAGAGAATTTCAGAGAATTTCAGAGAGTGTCAGAGAGTGTCAGAGAGTGTCAGAGAGTTTCAGAGAGCGTCACAGAGTGTCAGTGAGTGTCAGAGAGTACCAGAGACTTTCAGTGAGAGTCAGAGAGTGTCAGCGAGTGTCAGAGATAGTCAGAGAGTCTCTGAGAGTTTCTGAGTTTGTCGGAGAGTGTCAGAGAATGTCAGAGAGTTTCGGAGAGTGTCACAGAGTGTCAGAGAGTGTCAGAGAGTTTCAGAGAGTTTCAGAGAGTTTCAGAGAGTTTCTGAGAGTGTCAGAGAGTGTCAGAGATTGTCAGAAAGTTTCAGAAGGTGTCAGATAGTGTCAGAGATTTTCAGAAAGTGTCAGAGAGTGTCAGAGAGTGTCTGAGAGTGTCAGAGTGTGTCTGAGAGTGTCAGAGAGTGTCAAAGAGTTTCAGAGAGTTTCAGAGGGTGTCAGAAGGTTTCAGAGAGTGTCAGAGAGTTTCAGAGAGTTTCAGAGAGTGTCAGAGAGTGTCAGAGAGTTTCAGAGAGCTTCAGAGTGTGTCAGGGAGTGTGACAGAGTGTCAGAGAGCTTCGGAGAGTTTCAGAGTGATTCAGACAGTGTCTGAGAGTGTCAGAGATTGTCAAAGAAATTCAGAGAGTGTCAGAGAGTGCCAGAGAGTGTCAGAGAGTGTCAGAGTGTATCAGAGAGTGTCAGAGAGAGACAGAGATTGTCAGAGAGAGACAGAGATTGTCAGAGAGTGTCAGAGAGTGTCAGAGAGTGTCTGAGAGTGTCTGAGAGTGTCTGAGAGTGTCAGAGAGTTTCAGAGAGTGTCAGTGAGTTTCAGAGAGCTTCAGAGAGTGTCAGAGAGTTTCAGAGAGTGTCAGAGAGAGTCAGAGAGTTTCAGAGAGTTTCAGAGAGTGTCAGAGTGTGTCAGAGAGTTTCAGAGAGCTTCAGAGAGTGTCAGGAGTGTCAGAGAGTGTCAGAGAGTTTCGGAGATTTTCAGAGAGAGTCAGACAGTGCCCGAGAGTGTCACAGAGTGTCAGAGAGCTGCAGAGAGATTCAGAGAGTGTCAGGGAGTGTCAGAGAGTGTCAGAGAATTTCTGAGAGTGTCAGACAGTATCTGAGAATGTCAGAGAGTGCCTAAGAGTTTCAGTGAGTGTCAGAGAGTGTCAGAGAGTGTCAGAGAGTTTCAGAGAGTGTCACAGAGCGTCAGAGAGTGTCAGAGAGTTTCAGAGAGTGTCAGAGAGTGTCAGAGAGTTTCAGAGAGTGTCACAGAGTGTCAGTGAGTGTCAGGGAGTATCAGAGGGTGTCAGCGAGAATCAGAGAGTGTCAGCGAGTGTCAGAGAGTGTCAGAGAGTTTCAGAGAGTGTCAGAGAGTGTCAGAGAGTTTCAGAGACCGTCACAGAGTGTCAATGAGTGTCAGAGAGTATCAGAGGCTTTCAGTGAGAGTCAGAGAGTGTCAGCGAGTGTCAGAGATAGTCAGAGAGTCTCTGAGAGTTTCTGAGTTTGTCGGAGAGTGTCAGAGAGTGTCAGAGAGTTTCGGAGAGAGTCACAGAGTGTCAGAGAGTGTCATAGAGTTTCAGAGAGTTTCTGAGAGTGTCAGAGAGTGTCTGAGAGTGTCAGAGAGTGTCTGAGAGTGTCTGAGAGTGTCTGAGAGTTTCAGAGAGTTTCAGAGAGTGTCAGATCGTATCTGAAAGTATCAGAGAGTGTCGAAGAGTTTCAGAGAATGTCAGAGAGTGTCAGAGTGTATCAGAGAGTGTCAGAGTGTATCAGAGAGTGTCAGAGAGAGACGGAGATTGTCAGAGAGTGTCAGAGAGTGTCTGAGAGTGTCTGAGAGTGTCAGAGAATTTCAGAGAGTGTCAGAGAGTTTCAGAGAGTATCAGAGAGTGTCAGAGCGTTTCAGAGAGTGTCAGAGAGTTTCAGAAAGTGTCTGACAGTATGAGACAGTGTCAGAGTGTTTCAGTGAGTTTCAGAGAGCTTCTGAAAGTTTCTGAGACTGTCAGAGAGTTTCAGAGAGTTTCAGAGAGTTTCAGAGAGTGTCAGAAAGTTTCAGAGAGTGTCAGAGAGTGTCAGAGAGTTTCAGAGAGTTTCAGAGAGTGTCAGAGAGTGTCAGAGAGATTCAGAGAGATTCAGAGAGTGTCAGGGAGTGTCAGAGAGTGTCAGAGAATTTCAGAGAGTGTCAGAGAGTTTCAGAGAGTGTCAGAGAGTTTCAGAGAGTGTCAGACAGTATCTGAGAATGTCAGAGAGTGCCGAAGGGTTTCAGTGAGTGTCAGAGAGTGTCAGAGAGTGTCAGAAAGTTTCAGAGAGTGTCACAGAGTGTCAGTGAGCGTCAGGGAGTATCAGAGAGTGTCAGCGAGAATCAGAGATTGTCAGCGAGTGTCAGAGAGTGTCAGAGAATTTCAGAGAGTGTCAGAGAGTGTCAGAGAGTGTCAGAGAGTTTCAGAGAGCGTCACAGAGTGTCAGTGAGTGTCAGAGAGTACCAGAGACTTTCAGTGAGAGTCAGAGAGTGTCAGCGAGTGTCAGATATAGTCAGAGAGTCTCTGAGAGTTTCTGAGTTTGTTGGAGAGTGTCAGAGAATGTCAGAGAGTTTCGGAGAGTGTCACAGAGTGTCAAAGAGTGTCAGAGAGTTTCAGAGAGTTTCAGAGAGTTTCAGAGAGTGCCAGAGAGTGTCAGAGAGTGTCAGAGATTGTCAGAAAGTTTCAGAAGGTGTCAGATAGTGTCAGAGATTTTCAGAAAGTGTCAGAGAGTGTCAGAGAGTGTCTGAGAGTGTCAGAGTGTGTCTGAGAGTGTCAGAGAGTGTCAGAGAGTTTCAGAGAGTTTCAGAGGGTGTCAGAAAGTTTCAGAGAGTGTCAGAGAGTTTCAGAGAGTTTCAGAGAGTGTCAGAGAGTGTCAGAGAGTTTCAGAGAGCTTCAGAGTGTGTCAGGGAGTGTGACAGAGTGTCAGAGAGCTTCGGAGAGTTTCAGAGTGAGTCAGACAGTGTCTGAGAGTGTCAGAGATTGTCAAAGAAATTCAGAGAGTGTCAGAGAGTGCCAGAGAGTGTCAGAGAGGTTCAGATAGTGTCAGAGAGATTCAAAGACTTTCTGAGAGTGTCAGAGAGTGCCTGAGAGTTTCTGACAGTTTCTGAGTGTGTCGGTGAGTGTCAGAGAGTGTCAGAGTGTTTCAAAGAGTGTCACGGAGTTTCAGAGAGTGTCAGAGATTTTCAGAGAGTTTCAGAGATCTTCAGAGAGTGTCAGAGAGTGCCAGAAAGTTTCAGAGAGTGTCACAGAGTGTCAGAGAGCTTCAGAGAGATTCAGAGAGTGTCAGGGAGTGTCAGACAGTGTCAGAGAGTGTCAGAGAGTGTCAGAGAGTGTCTGAGAGTGTCAGAGAGTGTCAGAGTGTGTCAGAGAGTGTCACAGAGATTCAGAGAGTGTCAGAGAGTGTCAGAGAGTGACAGAGAGTATCAGAGAGTGTCAGGGAGTGTCAGAGAGTGTCAGAGAGTGTCCGAGAGATTCAGAAAGTGTCAGATAGTGACAGAGATTTTCAGAAAGTATCAGAGAGTGTCAGAGAGTGTCAGAGAGTTTCAGAGAGTGTCAGAGAGTGTCAGAGAGTTTCAGAGAATGTTACAGAGTTTCAGAGAGTGTCTGAGAGTGTCTGAGAGTGTCTGAGAGTGTCTGAGAGTTTCTGAGTTTGTCACAGATTGTCAGAGAATGTCAGAGAGTGTCACAGAGTGTGATAGAGTGTCAGAGAGTTTCAGAGAGTTTCAGAGAGCTTCTGAGAGTGTCAAAGAGTGTCAGAGAGTGTCAGAGAGTTTCACAGAGTTTCTGATAGTTTCTGAGAGTGTCAGCGAGTTTCAGAGATCATCAGTGTGTGTTTGAGAGTGTCCGAAAGTTTCAAAGAGTGCCAGAGAGTGTCACAGAGTGTCAGAGAGCATCATAGAGCTTCAGAGAGTGTCAGAGAGTTTCAGAGAGATTAGAGAGTTTCAGAGAGAGTCAGAGAGTGTCTGAGAGTGCCTGAGAGTTTCTGAAAGTTTCTGAGTGTGTCGGAGAGTGTCAGAGAGTGTCAGACAGTTTCAGAGATTGTCACAGAGTGTCACAGAGTTTCACAGAGATTCAATGAGTGTCAGAGAGTGTCAGAGAGTGTCAGAGAGTGTCAGAGAGTGTCACAGAGCTGCAGAGTGTGTCAGAGAGTGTCTGAGAGTTTCAGAAAGTGTCAGATAGTGTCAGCGAGTGTCAGAGAGTGTCAGCGTGTGTCAGAGAGTTTCAGAGTTTGTCGGAGAGTGTCAGAGACTTTCAGAGTGTTTCAGAGCGTGTCAAAGAGTGTCAGAGAGTATCAGAGAGCTTCAGAGAGTGTCCGAGAGTGTCAGAGAGAGTAGAGAGTTTCAGAGAGAGTCAGACAGTGTCTGAGAGTGTCAAAGAGTGTCAAAGAGTTTCAGAGAGTGTCAGAGATAGTCAGAGAGTTTCAGAGAGTGTCAGAGAGTTTCAGAGACTTTCTGAGAGTGTCAGAGAGTGCCTGAGAGTTTCTGACAGTTTCTGAGTGTGTCGGAGAGTGTCAGAGAGTGTCAGAGAGTTTCAGAGATTGTCACAGAGTGTCAGAGAGTGTCAGAGATTTTCAGAGAGTTTCAAAAATCTTCAGAGAGTGTCAGAGTGTCAGAAAGTTTCAGAGAGTGTCACAGAGCGTCAGAGAGTTTCAGAGAGATTCAGAGAGTGTCAGGGAGTGTCAGATAGTGTCAGAGAGTTTCAGAAAGTGTCAGAGAGTGTCAGAGAGTGTCTGAGAGTGTCAGAGAGTGTCAGAGAGTTTCAGAGAGTGTCAGATAGTATCTAAAAGTGTCAGAGAGTGTCGAAGAGTTTCAGAGAATGCCAGAGAGTGTCAGAGTGTATCAGAGAGTGTCAGAGAGAGACAGAGATTGTCAGAGAGTGTCAGAGAGTGTCAGAGAGTCTCAGAGAGTGTCTGAGAGTGTCAGAGAGTGTCTGAGAGTGTCTGAGAGTGTCTGAGAGTGTCAGAGAGTTTCAGAGAGTTTCAGAGAGTGTCAGAGAGTTTCAGAGAGTGTCAGAGAGAGTCAGAGAGTTTCAGAGAGTTTCAGAGAGTGTCAGAGTGTGTCAGAGAGTTTCAGAGAGCTTCAGAGTGTGTCAGGGAGTGTGACAGAGTGTCAGAGAGCTTCGGAGAGTTTCAGACTGAGTCAGACAGTGTCTGAGAGTGTCAGAGATTGTCAAAGAAATTCAGAGAGTGTCAGAGAGTGCCAGAGAGTGTCAGAGAGGTTCAGATAGTGTCAGAGAGATTCAAAGACTTTCTGAGAGTGTCAGAGAGTGCCTGAGAGTTTCTGACAGTTTCTGAGTGTGTCGGTGAGTGTCAGAGAGTGTCAGAGTGTTTCAAAGGGTGTCACGGAGTTTCAGAGTGTCAGAGATTTTCAGAGAGTTTCAGAGATCTTCAGAGAGTGTCAGAGAGTGCCAGAAAGTTTCAGAGAGTGTCACAGAGTGTCAGAGAGCTTCAGAGAGATTCAGAGAGTGTCAGGGAGTGTCAGACAGTGTCAGAAAGTGTCAGAGAGTGTCAGAGAGTGTCTGAGAGTGTCAGAGAGTGTCAGAGTGTGTCAGAGAGTGTCACAGAGATTCAGAGAGTGTCAGAGAGTGTCAGAGAGTGACAGAGAGTATCAGAGAGTGTCAGGGAGTGTCAGAGAGTGTCAGAGAGTGTCCGAGAGATTCAGAAAGTGTCAGATAGTGAAAGAGATTTTCAGAAAGTATCAGAGAGTATCAGAGAGTGTCAGAGAGTGTCAGAGAGTTTCAGAGAGTGTCAGAGAGTGTCAGAGAGTTTCAGAGAATGTTACAGAGTTTCAGAGAGTGTCTGAGAGTGTCTGAGAGTGTCTGAGAGTGTCTGAGAGTTTCTGAGTTTGTCACAGATTGTCAGAGAATGTCAGAGAGTGTCACAGAGTGTGATAGAGTGTCAGAGAGTTTCAGAGAGTTTCAGAGAGCTTCTGAGAGTGTCAAAGAGTGTCAGAGAGTGTCAGAGAGTTTCACAGAGTTTCTGATAGTTTCTGAGAGTGTCAGCGAGTTTCAGAGATCATCAGTGTGTGTTTGAGAGTGTCCGAAAGTTTCAAAGAGTGCCAGAGAGTGTCACAGAGTGTCAGAGAGCATCATAGAGCTTCAGAGAGTGTCAGAGAGTTTCAGAGAGATTAGAGAGTTTCAGAGAGAGTCAGAGAGTGTCTGAGAGTGCCTGAGAGTTTCTGAAAGTTTCTGAGTGTGTCGGAGAGTGTCAGAGAGTGTCAGACAGTTTCAGAGATTGTCACAGAGTGTCACAGAGTTTCACAGAGATTCAATGAGTGTCAGAGAGTGTCAGAGAGTGTCAGAGAGTGTCAGAGAGTGTCACAGAGCTGCAGAGTGTGTCAGAGAGTGTCTGAGAGTTTCAGAAAGTGTCAGATAGTGTCAGCGAGTGTCAGAGAGTGTCAGAGAGTTTCAGAGTTTGTCGGAGAGTGTCAGAGACTTTCAGAGTGTTTCAGAGCGTGTCAAAGAGTGTCAGAGAGTATCAGAGAGCTTCAGAGAGTGTCCGAGAGTGTCAGAGAGAGTAGAGAGTTTCAGAGAGAGTCAGACAGTGTCTGAGAGTGTCAAAGAGTGTCAAAGAGTTTCAGAGAGTGTCAGAGATAGTCAGAGAGTTTCAGAGAGTGTCAGAGAGTTTCAGAGACTTTCCGAGAGTGTCAGAGAGTGCCTGAGAGTTTCTGACAGTTTCTGAGTGTGTCGGAGAGTGTCAGAGAGTGTCAGAGAGTTTCAGAGATTGTCACAGAGTGTCAGAGAGTGTCAGAGATTTTCAGAGAGTTTCAAAAATCTTCAGAGAGTGTCAGAGTGTCAGAAAGTTTCAGAGAGTGTCACAGAGCGTCAGAGAGTTTCAGAGAGATTCAGAGAGTGTCAGGGAGTGTCAGATAGTGTCAGAGAGTTTCAGAGAGTGTCAGATAGTATCTAAAAGTGTCAGAGAGTGTCGAAGAGTTTCAGAGAAGGTCAGAGAGTGTCAGAGTGTATCAGAGAGTGTCAGAGAGAGACAGAGATTGTCAGAGAGTGTCAGAGAGTGTCAGAGAGTGTCTGAGAGTGTCTGAGAATGTCAGAGAGTTTCAGAGAGTGTCAGAGAGTTTCAGAGAGTATCAGAGAGTGTCAGAGAGTTTCAGAGAGTGTCAGAGAGTTTCAGAAAGTGTCTGACAGTATGAGAGAGTGTCAGAGTGTTTCAGTGAGTTTCAGAGAGCTTCTGAAAGTTTCTGAGACTGTCAGAGAGTTTCAGAGAGTTTCAGAGAGTTTCAGAGAGTGTCAGAATGTTTCAGAGAGTGTCAGTGAGTTTCAGAGAGTGTCAGAGAGTTTCAGAGAGTTTCAGAGAGTGTCAGAGAGTGTCAGAGAGATTCAGAGAGATTCAGAGAGTGTCAGGGAGTGTCAGAGAGTGTCAGAGAGTGTCAGAGAATTTCAGAGAGTGTCAGAGAGTTTCAGAGAGTGTCAGACAGTATCTGAGAATGTCAGAGAGTGCCGAAGAGTTTCAGTGAGTGTCAGAGAGTGTCAGAGAGTGTCAGAAAGTTTCAGAGAGTGTCACAGAGTGTCAGTGAGCGTCAGGGAGTACCAGAGAGTGTCAGCGCGAATCAGAGAGTGTCAGCGAGTGTCAGAGAGTGTCAGAGAATTTCAGAGAGTGTCAGAGAGTGTCAGAGAGTGTCAGAGAGTTTCAGAGAGCGTCACAGAGTGTCAGTGAGTGTCAGAGAGTACCAGAGACTTTCAGTGAGAGTCAGAGAGTGTCAGCGAGTGTCAGAGATCGTCAGAGAGTCTCTGAGAGTTTCTGAGTTTGTCGGAGAGTGTCAGAGAGTGTCAGAGAGTTTCGGAGAGTGTCACAGAGTGTCAGAGAGTGTCAGAGAGTTTCAGAGAGTTTCAGAGAGTTTCTGAGAGTGTCAGAGAGTGTCAGAGATTGTCAGAAAGTTTCAGAAGGTGTCAGATAGTGTCAGAGATTTTCAGAAAGTGTCAGAGAGTGTCCGAGAGTGTCAGAGAGTTTCAGAGAGTTTCAGAGAGTGTCAGAAAGTTTCAGAGAGTGTCAGAGAGTGTCAGCGAGTTTCAGAGAGCTTCAGAGTGTGTCAGGGAGTGTGAAAGAGTGTCAGAGAGCTTCGGAGAGTTTCAGAGTGAGTCAGACAGTGTCTGAGAGTGTCAGAGATTGTCAAAGAAATTCAGAGAGTGTCAGAGAGTGCCAGAAAGTGTCAGAGAGGTTCAGATAGTGTCAGAGAGATTCAAAGACTTTCTGAGAGTGTCAGAGAGTGCCTGGGAGTTTCTGACAGTTTCTGAGTGTGTCGGTGAGTGTCAGAGAGTGTCAGAGTGTTTCAAAGAGTGTCACGGAGTTTCAGAGAGTGTCAGAGATTTTCAGAGAGTTTCAGAGATCTTCAGAGAGTGTCAGAGAGTGCCAGAAAGTTTCAGAGAGTGTCACAGAGTGTCAGAGAGCTTCAGAGAGATTCAGAGAGTGTCAGGGAGTGTCAGACAGTGTCAGAAAGTGTCAGAGAGTGTCAGAGACAGTCTGAGAGTGTCAGAGAGTGTCAGAGTGTGTCAGAGAGTGTCACAGAGATTCAGAGAGTGTCAGAGAGTGACAGAGAGTATCAGAGAGTGTCAGGGAGTGTCAGAGAGTGTCAGAGAGTGTCTGAGAGATTCAGAAAGTGTCAGATAGTGACAGAGATTTTCAGAAAGTATCAGAGAGTGTCAGAGAGTGTCAGAGAGTGTCAGAGAGTTTCAGAGAGTGTTACAGAGTTTCAGAAAGTGTCTGAGAGTGTCTGAGAGTGTCAGAGAGTTTCAGAGAGTTTCTGAGTTTGTCACAGATTGTCAGAGAGTGTCAGAGAGTGTCACAGAGTGTGATAGAGTGTGATAGAGTGTCAGAGAGTTTCAGAGAGCTTCTGAGAGTCTCAAAGAGTGTCAGAGAGTGTCAGAGAGTTTCACAGAGTTTCTGATAGTTTCTGAGAGTGCCAGAGAGTGTCAGAGAGGTTCAGATAGTGTCAGAGAGATTCAAAGACTTTCTGAGAGTGTCAGAGAGTGCCTGAGAGTTGCTGACAGTTTCTGAGTGTGTCGGTGAGTGTCAGAGTGTGTCAGAGTGTTTCAAAGAGTGTCACGGAGTTTCAGAGAGTGTCAGAGATTTTCAGAGAGTTTCAGAGATCTTCAGAGAGTGCCAGAAAGTTTCAGAGAGTGTCACAGAGTGTCAGAGAGCTTCAGAGAGATTCAGAGAGTGTCAGGGAGTGTCAGACAGTGTCAGAAAGTGTCAGAGAGTGTCAGAGAGTGTCTGAGAGTGTCAGAGAGTGTCAGAGAGTGTCAGAGTGTGTCAGAGAGTGTCACAGAGATTCAGAGAGTGTCAGAGAGTGACAGAGAGTATCAGAGAGTGTCAGGGAGTGTCAGAGAGTGTCAGAGAGTGTCCGAGAGATTCAGAAAGTGTCAGATAGTGACAGATATTTTCAGAAAGTATCAGAGAGTGTCAGAGAGTGTCAGAGAGTTTCAGAGAGTGTCAGAGAGTGTCAGAGAGTTTCAGAGAGTGTTACAGAGTTTCAGAGAGTGTCTGAGAGTGTCAGAGCGTTTCAGAGAGTTTCTGAGTTTGTCACAGATTGTCAGAGAGTGTCAGAGAGTGCCACAGAGTGTGATAGAGTGTCAGAGAGTTTCAGAGAGTTTCAGAGAGCTTCTGAGAGTGTCAAAGAGTGTCAGAGAGTGTCAGAGTGTTTCACAGAGTTTCTGATAGTTTCTGAGAGTGTCAGAGAGTTTCAGAGATCATCAGTGTGTGTTTGAGAGTGTCCGAAAGTTTCAGAGAGTGCCAGAGAGCATCATAGAGCTTCAGAGAGTGTCAGAGAGTTTCAGAGAGATTAGAGAGTTTCAGAGAGAGTCAGAGAGTGTCTGAGAGTGCCTGAGAGTTTCTGAAAGTTTCTGAGTGTGTCGGAGAGTGTCAGAGAGTGTCAGACAGTTTCAGAGATTGTCACAGAGTGTCACAGAGTGTCACAGAGTTTCAGAGAGATCCAATGAGTGTCAGAGAGTGTCAGAGAGTGTCAGAGAGTGTCACAGAGCTGCAGAGTGTGTCAGAGAGTGTCTGAGAGTTTCAGAAAGTGTCAGATAGTGTCAGCGAGTGTCAGAGAGTGTCAGAGAGTTTCTGAGAGTTTCTGAGAGTTTCTGAGTTTGTCGGAGAGTGTCAGAGAGTGGCACAGAGTTTCAGAGAGTTTCAGAGAGTTTCTGATAGTTTCTGAGAGTGTCAGAGAGTTTCAGAGATTTTCAGAGAGCTTCAGTGTGTTTCAGAGAGTGTCAGAAAGTGTCAGAGAGTGCCAGAGTGTGTCAGAGACTTTCAGAGTGTTTCAGAGAGTTTCTGATAGTTTCTGAGAGTTTCAGAGAGTTTCAGAGAGTATCAGAGAGCTTCAGAGAGTGTTAGAGAGTGTCAGAGAGAGTAGAGAGTTTCAGAGAGAGTCAGACAGTGTCTGAGAGTGTCAAAGAGTTTCAAAGAGTTTCAGAGAGTGTCAGAGAGTGTCAGAGAGTTTCAGAGATTGTCAGAGAGTTTCAGATACTTTCTGAGAGTGTCAGAGAGTCCCTGAGAGTTTCTGACAGTTTCTGAGTGTGTCGGAGAGTGTCAGAGAGTGTCAGAGAGTTTCAGAGATTGTCACAGTGTGTCAGAGAGTGTCAGAGATCTTCAGAGAGTGTCAGAGAATGTCAGAGAGTGTCAGATAGTATCTGAAAGTGTCAGAGAGTGTCGAAGAGTTTCAGAGAATGTCAGAGAGTGACAGAGTGTATCAGAGAGTGTCAGAGAGTGTCAGAGAGTGTCAGAGAGTGTCAGAAAGTTTCAGAAAGTGTCAGATAGTGTCATAGAGTTTCCGAAAGTGTCAGAGAGTTTCAGAGAGTGTCTGAGAGTGTCAGAGAGTGTCAGAGAGTTTCAGAGACTTTCAGAGAGTGCCAGAGAGTATCAGAGAGTGTCAGAGAGTGTCAGAGAGTTTCAGAGAGTGTCAGAGAGTGTCAGCGAGTGTCTGAGAGATTCAGAGAGTGTCAGAGAGTGTCAGTGAGTTTCAGAGAGTCTCAGAGAGTTTGTGAGTTTGTCAGAGAGTGTCAGAGATTGTCAGAGAATTTCAGAAAGTGTCACAGAGTGTCAGAGGATTTCAGAGAGTTTCAGAGAGTTTCAGAGAGTATCTGATAGTTTCAGAGAATGTCAGAGAGTTTCTGAAAGTTTCTGAGTTTGTCTGAGAGTGTCAGAGATTGTCAGAGAATTTCAGAGATTGTCACAGAGTGTCAGAGAGTGTCAGAGAGTTTCAGAGAGTTTCTGAGTGTTTCTGAGAGTGTCAGATAGTTTCAGAGAGTTTTAGAGAGCTTCAGAGAGTTTCAGAAAGTGTCAGAAAGTTTCAGAGAGTGTCAGAGAGTTTCAGAGAGTGCCTCAAAGTGTCAGAGTGTGTCAGCGAGTTTGTGAGAGTTTCTGAGTTTGTCAGAGAGTGTCAGAGATTGTCAGAGAATTTCAGAGAGTGTCACAGAGTGTCAGAGAGTGTCAGAGAGTGTCAGAGAGTGTCAGAGAGTTTCAGAGAGTTTCCGAGTGTTTCTGAGAGTGTCAGAGAGTTTCAGAAAGTTTCACAGAGCTTCAGAGAGTGTCAGAAAGTTTCAGAGATTTTCAGAGAGTTTCAGAGAGTTTCACAGAGTGTCAGAGAGTTTCAGAGAGCTTCAGAGAGTGTCAGAGACTGTCAGAGTGTGTCAGACAGTTTCAGAGAGTTTCAGAGAGTTTCAGAGAGAGTCAGACAGTGTCTGAGAGTGTCAAATAGTGTCAAAGAGTTTCAGCGAGTTTCAGAGAGTGTCAGAGAGTGTCAGAGAGTTTCAGAGAGTTTCAGAGAGTTTCAGAGATATTCTGAGAGTCTCGGAGAGTGCCTGAGAGTTTCTGAGTGTGTCGGAGAGTGTCAGAGACCGTCAGAGAGTTTCAGAGATTTTCAGAGAGTTTCAGAGATGTTCAGAGAGTGTCAGAGAGTGTCAGAAAGTTTCAGAGAGTGTCAGAGAGTGTCAGGGAGTTTCAGAGAGATTCCGAGACTGTCAGAGAGTGTCAGAGAGTGCCAGAGAGTGTCACACAGTGTCACAGAGTGTCACAGAGTTTCAGAGAGATTCAGAGAGTGTCAGAGAGTGTCAGAGAGTGTCAGAGAGTTTCAGAGAGTGTCACAGAGTGTCAGTGAGTGTCAGGGAGTATCAGAGGGTGTCAGCGAGAATCAGAGAGTGTCAGCGAGTGTCAGAGACTGTCAGAGAGTTTCAGAGAGTGTCAGAGAGTGTCAGAGAGTGTCAGAGAGTGTCAGAGAGTTTCAGAGAGCGTCACAGAGTGTCAATGAGTGTCAGAGAATATCAGAGGCTTTCAGTGAGAGTCAGAGAGTGTCAGCGAGTGTCAGAGATAGTCAGAGAGGCTCTGAGAGTTTCTGAGTTTGTCGGAGAGTGTCAGAGAGTGTCAGAGAGTTTCGGAGAGAGTCACAGAGTGTCAGAGAGTGTCAGAGAGTGTCAGAGAGTTTCAGAGAGTTTCTGAGAGTGTCAGAGAGTGTCAGAGATTGTCAGAAAGTTTCAGAAGGTGTCAGAAAGTGTCAGAGAGTGTCAGAGAGTGCCTGAGAGTGTCAGAGAGTGTCTGAGAGTGTCAGAGAGTTTCAGAGAGTTTCAGAGAGTGTCAGATAGTATCTGAAAGTGTCAGAGAGTGTCGAAGAGTTTCAGACAATGACAGAGAGTGTCAGAGTGTATCAGAGAGTGTCAGAGAGAGACAGAGATTGTCAGAGAGTGTCAGAGAGTTTCTGAGAGTGTCTGAGAGTGTCAGAGAGTTTCCGAGAGTGTCAGAGAGTTTCAGAGAGTATCAGAGAGTGTCAGAGAGTTTCAGAGAGTGTCAGAGAGTTTCAGAGAGTATCAGAAAGTGTCAGGAGTGTCAGAGAGTGTCAGAGAGTTTCGGAGATTTTCAGAGAGAGTCAGACAGTGTCGGAGAGTGTCACAGAGTGTCAGAGAGATTCAGAGAGTGTCAGGGAGTGTAAGAGAGTGTCAGAGAATTTCAGAGAGTGTCAGAGAGTTTCAGAGAGTGTCAGACAGTATCTGAGAATGTCAGAGAGTGCCGAAGAGTTTCAGTGAGTGTAAGAGAGTGTCAGAGAGTGTCAGCGAGAATCAGAGGGTGTCAGCGAGTGTCAGAGAGTGTCAGAGAATTTCAGAGAGTGTCAGAGAGTTTCAGAGAGTGTCAGAGAGTTTCAGAGAGCGTCACAGAGTGTCAGTGAGTGTCAGAGAGTTCCAGAGACTTTCAGTGAGAGTCAGAGAGTGTCAGCGAGTGTCAGAGATAGTCAGAGCGTCTCTGAGAGTTTCTTAGTTTGTCGGAGAGTGTCAGAGAGTGTCAGAGAGTTTCGGAGAGTGTCACAGAGTGTCAGAGAGTGTCAGAGAGTTTCAGAGAGTTTCAGAGAGTTTCAGAGAGTTTCTGAGAGTGTCAGAGAGTGTCAGAGATTGTCAGAAAGTTTCAGAAGGTGTCAGATAGTGTCAGAGATTTTCAGAATGTCTCAGAGAGTGTCAGAGAGTGTCTGAGAGGGTCAGAGTGTTTCTGAGAGTGTCAGAGAGTTTCAGAGAGTTTCAGAGAGTGTCAGAAAGTTTCAGAGAGTGTTAGAAAGTGTCAGAGAGTTTCAGAGAGTTTCAGAGAGTGTCAGAGAGTGTCAGAGAGTTTCAGTGAGCTTCAGAGTGTGTCAGGGAGTGTGAAAGAGTGTCAGAGAGCTTCGGAGAGTTTCAGAGAGAGTCAGACAGTGTCTGAGAGTGTCAGAGATTGTCAAAGAAATTCAGAGAGTTTCAGAGAGTGCCAGAGAGTGTCAGAGAGGTTCAGATCGTGTCAGAGAGATTCAAAGATTTTCTGAGAGTGTCAGAGAGTGCCTGAGAGTTTCTGACAGTTTCTGAGTGTGTTGGTGAGTGTCAGAGAGTTTCAGAGATTGTCACAGTGTGTCAGAGAGTGTCAGAGATCTTCAGAGAGTGTCAGAGAATGTCAGAGAGTGTCAGATAGTATCTGAAAGTGTCAGAGAGTGTCGAAGAGTTTCAGAGAATGTCAGAGAGTGACAGAGTGTATCAGAGAGTGTCAGAGAGTGTCAGAGAGTGTCAGAGAGTGTCAGAAAGTTTCAGAAAGTGTCAGATAGTGTCATAGAGTTTCCGAAAGTGTCAGAGAGTTTCAGAGAGTGTCTGAGAGTGTCAGAGAGTGTCAGAGAGTTTCAGAGACTTTCAGAGAGTGCCAGAGAGTATCAGAGAGTGTCAGAGAGTGTCAGAGAGTTTCAGAGAGTGTCAGAGAGTGTCAGCGAGTGTCTGAGAGATTCAGAGAGTGTCAGAGAGTGTCAGTGAGTTTCAGAGAGTCTCAGAGAGTTTGTGAGTTTGTCAGAGAGTGTCAGAGATTGTCAGAGAATTTCAGAAAGTGTCACAGAGTGTCAGAGGATTTCAGAGAGTTTCAGAGAGTTTCAGAGAGTATCTGATAGTTTCAGAGAATGTCAGAGAGTTTCTGAAAGTTTCTGAGTTTGTCTGAGAGTGTCAGAGATTGTCAGAGAATTTCAGAGATTGTCACAGAGTGTCAGAGAGTGTCAGAGAGTTTCAGAGAGTTTCTGAGTGTTTCTGAGAGTGTCAGATAGTTTCAGAGAGTTTTAGAGAGCTTCAGAGAGTTTCAGAAAGTGTCAGAAAGTTTCAGAGAGTGTCAGAGAGTTTCAGAGAGTGCCTCAAAGTGTCAGAGTGTGTCAGCGAGTTTGTGAGAGTTTCTGAGTTTGTCAGAGAGTGTCAGAGATTGTCAGAGAATTTCAGAGAGTGTCACAGAGTGTCAGAGAGTGTCAGAGAGTGTCAGAGAGTGTCAGAGAGTTTCAGAGAGTTTCCGAGTGTTTCTGAGAGTGTCAGAGAGTTTCAGAAAGTTTCACAGAGCTTCAGAGAGTGTCAGAAAGTTTCAGAGATTTTCAGAGAGTTTCAGAGAGTTTCACAGAGTGTCAGAGAGTTTCAGAGAGCTTCAGAGAGTGTCAGAGACTGTCAGAGTGTGTCAGACAGTTTCAGAGAGTTTCAGAGAGTTTCAGAGAGAGTCAGACAGTGTCTGAGAGTGTCAAATAGTGTCAAAGAGTTTCAGCGAGTTTCAGAGAGTGTCAGAGAGTGTCAGAGAGTTTCAGAGAGTTTCAGAGAGTTTCAGAGATATTCTGAGAGTCTCGGAGAGTGCCTGAGAGTTTCTGAGTGTGTCGGAGAGTGTCAGAGACCGTCAGAGAGTTTCAGAGATTTTCAGAGAGTTTCAGAGATGTTCAGAGAGTGTCAGAGAGTGTCAGAAAGTTTCAGAGAGTGTCAGAGAGTGTCAGGGAGTTTCAGAGAGATTCCGAGACTGTCAGAGAGTGTCAGAGAGTGCCAGAGAGTGTCACACAGTGTCACAGAGTGTCACAGAGTTTCAGAGAGATTCAGAGAGTGTCAGAGAGTGTCAGAGAGTGTCAGAGAGTTTCAGAGAGTGTCACAGAGTGTCAGTGAGTGTCAGGGAGTATCAGAGGGTGTCAGCGAGAATCAGAGAGTGTCAGCGAGTGTCAGAGACTGTCAGAGAGTTTCAGAGAGTGTCAGAGAGTGTCAGAGAGTGTCAGAGAGTGTCAGAGAGTTTCAGAGAGCGTCACAGAGTGTCAATGAGTGTCAGAGAATATCAGAGGCTTTCAGTGAGAGTCAGAGAGTGTCAGCGAGTGTCAGAGATAGTCAGAGAGGCTCTGAGAGTTTCTGAGTTTGTCGGAGAGTGTCAGAGAGTGTCAGAGAGTTTCGGAGAGAGTCACAGAGTGTCAGAGAGTGTCAGAGAGTGTCAGAGAGTTTCAGAGAGTTTCTGAGAGTGTCAGAGAGTGTCAGAGATTGTCAGAAAGTTTCAGAAGGTGTCAGAAAGTGTCAGAGAGTGTCAGAGAGTGCCTGAGAGTGTCAGAGAGTGTCTGAGAGTGTCAGAGAGTTTCAGAGAGTTTCAGAGAGTGTCAGATAGTATCTGAAAGTGTCAGAGAGTGTCGAAGAGTTTCAGACAATGACAGAGAGTGTCAGAGTGTATCAGAGAGTGTCAGAGAGAGACAGAGATTGTCAGAGAGTGTCAGAGAGTTTCTGAGAGTGTCTGAGAGTGTCAGAGAGTGTCAGAGAATTTCAGAGAGTGTCAGAGAGTTTCAGAGAGTGTCAGACAGTATCTGAGAATGTCAGAGAGTGCCGAAGAGTTTCAGTGAGTGTAAGAGAGTGTCAGAGAGTGTCAGCGAGAATCAGAGGGTGTCAGCGAGTGTCAGAGAGTGTCAGAGAATTTCAGAGAGTGTCAGAGAGTTTCAGAGAGTGTCAGAGAGTTTCAGAGAGCGTCACAGAGTGTCAGTGAGTGTCAGAGAGTTCCAGAGACTTTCAGTGAGAGTCAGAGAGTGTCAGCGAGTGTCAGAGATAGTCAGAGCGTCTCTGAGAGTTTCTTAGTTTGTCGGAGAGTGTCAGAGAGTGTCAGAGAGTTTCGGAGAGTGTCACAGAGTGTCAGAGAGTGTCAGAGAGTTTCAGAGAGTTTCAGAGAGTTTCAGAGAGTTTCTGAGAGTGTCAGAGAGTGTCAGAGATTGTCAGAAAGTTTCAGAAGGTGTCAGATAGTGTCAGAGATTTTCAGAATGTCTCAGAGAGTGTCAGAGAGTGTCTGAGAGGGTCAGAGTGTTTCTGAGAGTGTCAGAGAGTTTCAGAGAGTTTCAGAGAGTGTCAGAAAGTTTCAGAGAGTGTTAGAAAGTGTCAGAGAGTTTCAGAGAGTTTCAGAGAGTGTCAGAGAGTGTCAGAGAGTTTCAGTGAGCTTCAGAGTGTGTCAGGGAGTGTGAAAGAGTGTCAGAGAGCTTCGGAGAGTTTCAGAGAGAGTCAGACAGTGTCTGAGAGTGTCAGAGATTGTCAAAGAAATTCAGAGAGTTTCAGAGAGTGCCAGAGAGTGTCAGAGAGGTTCAGATCGTGTCAGAGAGATTCAAAGATTTTCTGAGAGTGTCAGAGAGTGCCTGAGAGTTTCTGACAGTTTCTGAGTGTGTTGGTGAGTGTCAGAGAGTGTCAGAGTGTTTCAAAGAGGGTCACGGAGTTTGAGAGAGTGTCAGAGAGTGACAGAGAGTATCAGAGAGTGTCAGGGAGTGTCAGAGAGTGTCAGAGAGTGTCCGAGAGATTCAGAACGTGTCAGGTAGTGACAGAGAGTTTCAGAAAGTATCAGAGAGTGTCAGAGAGTGTCAGAGAGTTTCAGAGAGTGTCAGAGAGTGTCAGAGAGTTTCAGAGAGCGTTACAGAGTTTCAGAGAGTGTCTGAGAGTGTCTGAGAGTGTCTGAGAGTGTCTGAGAGTGTCAGAGAGTTTCAGAGAGTTTCTGAGTTTGTCACAGATTGTCAGAGAGTGTCAGAGAGTGTCACAGAGTGTGATAGAGTGTCCGAGAGTTTCAGAGAGCTTCAGAGAGCTTCTGAGAGTGTCAAAGAGTGTCAGAGAGTGTCAGAGAGTTTCACAGAGTTTCTGATAGTTTCTGAGAGTGTCAGAGAGTTTCAGAGATCATCAGTGTGTGTTTGAGAGTGTCCGAAAGTTTCAGGGAGTGCCAGAGAGTGTCACAGAGTGTCAGAGAGCATCATAGAGCTTCAGAGAGTGTCAGAGAGTTTCAGAGAGATTAGAGAGTTTCAGAGAGAGTCAGAGAGTGTCTGAGAGTGCCTGAGAGTTTCTGAAAGTTTCTGAGTGTGTCGGAGAGTGTCAGAGAGTGTCAGACATTTTCAGAGATTGTCACAGAGTGTCACAGAGTTTCAGAGAGTGTCAGAGAGTGTCACAGAGCTGCAGAGTGTGTCAGAGAGTGTCTGAGAGTTTCAGAAAGTGTCAGATAGTGTCAGCGAGTGTCAGAGAGTGTCAGAGAGTTTCTGAGAGTTTCTGAGTTTGTCGGAGAGTGTCAGAGAGTTTCATAGATTTTCAGAGAGCTTCAGTGTGTTTCAGAGAGTGTCAGAAAGTTTCAGAGAGTGCCAGAGTGTGTCAGAGACTTTCAGAGTGTTTCAGAGAGTTTCTGATAGTTTCTGAGAGTTTCAGAGAGCTTCAGTGTGTTTCAGAGAGTGTCAGAAAGTTTCAGAGAGTGTCAGAGAGTATCAGAGAGCTTCAGAGAGTGTTAGAGAGTGTCAGAGAGAGTAGAGAGTTTCAGAGAGAGTCAGACAGTGTCTGAGAGTGTTAAAGAGTTTCAAAGAGTTTCAGAGAGTGTCAGAGAGTGTCAGAGAGTTTCAGAGATTGTCAGAGAGTTTCAGATACTTTCTGAGAGTGTCAGAGAGTCCCTGAGAGTTTCTGACAGTTTCTGAGTGTGTCGGAGAGTGTCAGAGAGTGTCAGAGAGTTTCAGAGATTGTCACAGTGTGTCAGAGAGTGTCAGAGATCTTCAGAGAGTGTCAGAGAATGTCAGAGAGTGTCAGATAGTATCTGAAAGTGTCAGAGAGTGTCGAAGAGTTTCAGAGAATGTCAGAGAGTGACAGAGTGTATCAGAGAGTGTCAGAGAGTGTCAGAGAGTGTCAGAGAGTGTCAGAGAGTTTCAGAGAGTTTCAGAGTGTTTCTGAGAGTGTCAGAGAGTTTCAGAAAGTTTCACAGAGCTTCAGAGAGTGTCAGAAAGTTTCAGAGATTGTCAGAGAGTTTCAGAGAGTTTCACAGAGTGTCAGAGAGTTTCAGAGAGCTTCAGAGAGTGTCAGAGACTGTCAGAGTGTGTCAGACAGTTTCAGAGAGTTTCAGAGAGTTTCAGAGAGAGTCAGACAGTGTCTGAGAGTGTCAAAGAGTTTCAGAGAGTTTCAGAGAGTTTCAGAGAGTGTCAGCGAGTGTCAGAGAGTTTCAGAGAGTTTCAGAGATATTCTGAGAGTGTCAGAGAGTGCCAGAGATTTTCTGAGTGTGTCGGAGAGTGTCAGAGAGCGTCAGAGAGTTTCAGAGATTTTCAGAGAGTTTCAGAGATGGTCAGAGAGTGTCAGACAGTTTCAGAGAGTGTCAGAGAGTGTCAGGGAGTTTCAGAGAGATTCAGAGAGTTTCAGAGAGAGTCAGACAGTGTCTGAGAGTGTCACAGAGTTTCAGAGAGTTTCAGAGAGTGTCAGAGAGTGTCAGAGAGTGTCAGAGAGTGTCAGAGAGTTTCAGAGAGTTTCAGAGAGTTTCAGAGATATTCTGAGAGTGTCAGAGAGTGCCAGAGATTTTCTGAGTGTGTCGGAGAGTGTCAGAGAGCGTCAGAGAGTTTCAGAGATTTTCAGAGAGTTTCAGAGATGGTCAGAGAGTGTCAGAGAGTGTCAGAAAGTTTCAGAGAGTGTCAGAGAGTGTCAGAGAGTTTCAGAGAAATTCCGAGACTGTCAGAGAGTGTCAGAGAGTGCCAGAGAGTATCACAGAGTGTCACAGAGTTTCAGAGAGATTCAGAGAGTGTCAGAGTGTCACAGAGTGTCACAGAGTGTCACAGAGTTGCAGAGTGTGTCAGAGAGTGTCCGAGAGTTTCAGAAAGTGTCAGCGATTGTCAGAGAGTGTCTGAGAGTGTCAGAGAGTGTCTGAGAGTTTTAGAGAGTGTCACAGAGTTTCAGAGAGTGTCAGAGATTTTCAGAGAGTTTCAGAGATCTTCAGAGAGCGTCAGAGAGTGCCAGAAAGTTTCAGAGAGTGTCAGAGAGTGTCAGAGAGTGTCAGAGAGTTTCAGAGAGTTTCAGAGTGTTTCTGAGAGAGTCAGACAGTGTCTGAGAGTGTCAAAGAGTTTCAGAGAGTTTCAGAGAGTGTCAGAGAGTGTCAGAGAGTTTCAGAGAGTTTCAGAGAGTTTCAGAGATATTCTGAGAGTGTCAGAGAGTGCCAGAGATTTTCTGAGTGTGTCGGAGAGTGTCAGAGAGCGTCAGAGATTTTCAGAGAGTTTCAGAGATGGTCAGAGAGTGTCAGAGAGTGTCAGAAAGTTTCAGAGAGTGTCAGAGAGTGTCAGGGAGTTTCAGAGAAATTCCGAGACTGTCAGAGAGTGTCAGAGAGTGCCAGAGAGTATCACAGAGTGTCACAGAGTTTCAGAGAGATTCAGAGAGTGTCAGAGTGTCACAGAGTGTCACAGAGTGTCACAGAGTTGCAGAGTGTGTCAGAGAGTGTCCGAGAGTTTCAGAAAGTGTCAGCGATTGTCAGAGAGAGTCTGAGAGTGTCAGAGAGTGTCAGAGAGTTTTAGAGAGTGTCACAGAGTTTCAGAGAGTGTCAGAGATTTTCAGAGAGTTTCAGAGATCTTCAGAGAGCGTCAGAGAGTGCCAGAAAGTTTCAGAGAGTGTCAGAGAGTGTCAGAGAGTGTCAGAGAGTTTCAGAGAGTTTCAGAGTGTTTCTGAGAGTGTCAGAGAGTTTCAGAGAGTTTCACAGAGTGTCAGAGAGTTTCAGAGAGCTTCAGAGAGTGTCAGAGAATGTCAGTGTGTGTCAGATAGTTTCAGAGAGTTTCAGAGAGTTTCTGAGAGTTTCAGATAGAGTCAGACATGGTCTGAGAGTGTCAAAGAGTTTCAGAGAGTTTCAGAGAGTGTCAGAGAGTGTCAGAGAGTGTCAGAGAGTGTCACAGAGCTGCAGAGTGTGTCAGAGAGTGTCTGAGAGTTTCAGAAAGTGTCAGATAGTGTCAGCGAGTGTCAGAGAGTTTCTGAGAGTTTCTGAGTTTGTCGGAGAGTGTCAGAGAGTTTCAGAGAGTTTCTGATAGTTTCTGAGAGTGTCAGAGAGTTTCATAGATTTTCAGAGAGCTTCAGTGTGTTTCAGAGAGTGTCAGAAAGTTTCAGAGAGTGCCAGAGTGTGTCAGAGACTTTCAGAGTGTTTCAGAGAGTTTCTGATAGTTTCTGAGAGTTTCAGAGAGCTTCAGTGTGTTTCAGAGAGTGTCAGAAAGTTTCAGAGAGTGTCAGAGAGTATCAGAGAGCTTCAGAGAGTGTTAGAGAGTGTCAGAGAGAGTAGAGAGTTTCAGAGAGAGTCAGACAGTGTCTGAGAGTGTCAAAGAGTTTCAAAGAGTTTCAGAGAGTGTCAGAGAGTGTCAGAGAGTTTCAGAGATTGTCAGAGAGTTTCAGATACTTTCTGAGAGTGTCAGAGAGTCCCTGAGAGTTTCTGACAGTTTCTGAGTGTGTCGGAGAGTGTCAGAGAGTGTCAGAGAGTTTCAGAGATTGTCACAGTGTGTCAGAGAGTGTCAGAGATCTTCAGAGAGTGTCAGAGAATGTCAGAGAGTGTCAGATAGTATCTGAAAGTGTCAGAGAGTGTCGAAGAGTTTCAGAGAATGTCAGAGAGTGACAGAGTGTATCAGAGAGTGTCAGAGAGAGTCAGAGAGTGTCAGAGAGTTTCAGAGAGTTTCAGAGTGTTTCTGAGAGTGTCAGAAAGTTTCAGAAAGTGTCAGAGAGCTTCAGAGAGTGTCAGAAAGTTTCAGAGATTGTCAGAGAGTTTCAGAGAGCTTCAGAGAGTGTCAGAGACTGTCAGAGTGTGTCAGACAGTTTCAGAGAGTTTCAGAGAGTTTCAGAGAGAGTCAGACAGTGTCTGAGAGTGTCAAAGAGTTTCAGAGAGTTTCAGAGAGTTTCAGAGAGTGTCAGCGAGTGTCAGAGAGTTTCAGAGAGTTTCAGAGATATTCTGAGAGTGTCAGAGAGTGCCAGAGATTTTCTGAGTGTGTCGGAGAGTGTCAGAGAGCGTCAGAGAGTTTGTGATTTTCAGAGAGTTTCAGAGATGGTCAGAGAGTGTCAGAAAGTTTCAGAGAGTGTCAGAGAGTGTCAGGGAGTTTCAGAGAGATTCAGAGAGTTTCAGAGAGAGTCAGACAGTGTCTGAGAGTGTCAAAGAGTTTCAGAGAGTTTCAGAGAGTGTCAGAGAGTGTCAGAGAGTTTCAGAGAGTTTCAGAGAGTTTCAGAGATATTCTGAGAGTGTCAGAGAGTGCCAGAGATTTTCTGAGTGTGTCGGAGAGTGTCAGAGAGCGTCAGAGAGTTTCAGAGATTTTCAGAGAGTTTCAGAGATGGTCAGAGAGTGTCAGAGAGTGTCAGAAAGTTTCAGAGAGTGTCAGGGAGTTTCAGAGATTTTCAGAGAGTTTCAGAGATGGTCAGAGAGTGTCAGAAAGTTTCAGAGAGTGTCATAGAGTGTCAGGGAGTTTCAGAGAGATTCAGAGAGTTTCAGAGAGAGTCAGACAGTGTCTGAGAGTGTCAGAGAGTTTCAGAGAGTTTCAGAGAGTGTCAGAGAGTGTCAGAGAGTGTCAGAGAGTTTCAGAGAGTTTCAGAGAGTTTCAGAGATATTCTGAGAGTGTCAGAGAGTGCCAGAGATTTTCTGAGTGTGTCGGAGAGTGTCAGAGAGCGTCAGAGAGTTTCAGAGATTTTCAGAGAGTTTCAGAGATGGTCAGAGAGTGTCAGAGAGTGTCAGAAAGTTTCAGAGAGTGTCAGAGAGTGTCAGGGAGTTTCAGAGAAATTCCGAGACTGTCAGAGAGTGTCAGAGAGTGCCAGAGAGTATCACAGAGTGTCACAGAGTTTCAGAGAGATTCAGAGAGTGTCAGAGTGTCACAGAGTGTCACAGAGTGTCACAGAGTTGCAGAGTGTGTCAGAGAGTGTCCGAGAGTTTCAGAAAGTGTCAGCGATTGTCAGAGAGTGTCTGAGAGTGTCAGAGAGTGTCAGAGAGTTTTAGAGAGTGTCACAGAGTTTCAGAGAGTGTCAGAGATTTTCAGAGAGTTTCAGAGATCTTCAGAGAGCGTCAGAGAGTGCCAGAAAGTTTCAGAGAGTGTCAGAGAGTGTCAGAGAGTGTCAGAGAGTTTCAGAGAGTTTCAGAGTGTTTCTGAGAGAGTCAGACAGTGTCTGAGAGTGTCAAAGAGTTTCAGAGAGTTTCAGAGAGTGTCAGAGAGTGTCAGAGAGTTTCAGAGAGTTTCAGAGAGTTTCAGAGATATTCTGAGAGTGTCAGAGAGTGCCAGAGATTTTCTGAGTGTGTCGGAGAGTGTCAGAGAGCGTCAGAGATTTTCAGAGAGTTTCAGAGATGGTCAGAGAGTGTCAGAGAGTGTCAGAAAGTTTCAGAGAGTGTCAGAGAGTGTCAGGGAGTTTCAGAGAAATTCCGAGACTGTCAGAGAGTGTCAGAGAGTGCCAGAGAGTATCACAGAGTGTCACAGAGTTTCAGAGAGATTCAGAGACTGTCAGAGTGTCACAGAGTGTCACAGAGTGTCACAGAGTTGCAGAGTGTGTCAGAGAGTGTCCGAGAGTTTCAGAAAGTGTCAGCGATTGTCAGAGAGAGTCTGAGAGTGTCAGAGAGTGTCAGAGAGTTTTAGAGAGTGTCACAGAGTTTCAGAGAGTGTCAGAGATTTTCAGAGAGTTTCAGAGATCTTCAGAGAGCGTCAGAGAGTGCCAGAAAGTTTCAGAGAGTGTCAGAGAGTGTCAGAGAGTGTCAGAGAGTTTCAGAGAGTTTCAGAGTGTTTCTGAGAGTGTCAGAGAGTTTCAGAGAGTTTCACAGAGTGTCAGAGAGTTTCAGAGAGCTTCAGAGAGTGTCAGAGAATGTCAGAGTGTGTCAGACAGTTTCAGAGAGTTTCAGAGATTTTCTGAGAGTTTCAGAGAGAGTCAGACATTGTCTGAGAGTGTCAAAGAGTTTCAGAGAGTTTCAGAGAGTTTCAGAGAGTGTCAGAGAGTGTCAGAGAGTGTCAGAGAGTGTCACAGAGTGTCACAGAGCTGCAGAGTGTGTCAGAGAGTGTCTGAGAGTTTCAGAAAGTGTCAGATAGTGTCAGCGAGTGTCAGAGAGTTTCTGAGAGTTTCTGAGTTTGTCGGAGAGTGTCAGAGAGTTTCAGAGAGTTTCTGATAGTTTCTGAGAGTGTCAGAGAGTTTCATAGATTTTCAGAGAGCTTCAGTGTGTTTCAGAGAGTGTCAGAAAGTTTCAGAGAGTGCCAGAGTGTGTCAGAGACTTTCAGAGTGTTTCAGAGAGTTTCTGATAGTTTCTGAGAGTTTCAGAGAGCTTCAGTGTGTTTCAGAGAGTGTCAGAAAGTTTCAGAGAGTGTCAGAGAGTATCAGAGAGCTTCAGAGAGTGTTAGAGAGTGTCAGAGAGAGTAGAGAGTTTCAGAGAGAGTCAGACAGTGTCTGAGAGTGTCAAAGAGTTTCAAAGAGTTTCAGAGAGTGTCAGAGAGTGTCAGAGAGTTTCAGAGATTGTCAGAGAGTTTCAGATACTTTCTGAGAGTGTCAGAGAGTCCCTGAGAGTTTCTGACAGTTTCTGAGTGTGTCGGAGAGTGTCAGAGAGTGTCAGAGAGTTTCAGAGATTGTCACAGTGTGTCAGAGAGTGTCAGAGATCTTCAGAGAGTGTCAGAGAATGTCAGAGAGTGTCAGATAGTATCTGAAAGTGTCAGAGAGTGTCGAAGAGTTTCAGAGAATGTCAGAGAGTGACAGAGTGTATCAGAGAGTGTCAGAGAGTGTCAGAGAGTGTCAGAGAGTTTCAGAGAGTTTCAGAGTGTTTCTGAGAGTGTCAGAGAGTTTCAGAAAGTTTCACAGAGCTTCATTGAGTGTCAGAAAGTTTCAGAGATTGTCAGAGAGTTTCAGAGAGTTTCACAGAGTGTCAGAGAGTTTCAGAGAGCTTCAGAGAGTGTCAGAGACTGTCAGAGTGTGTCAGACAGTTTCAGAGAGTTTCAGAGAGTTTCAGAGAGAGTCAGACAGTGTCTGAGAGTGTCAAAGAGTTTCAGAGAGTTTCAGAGAGTTTCAGAGAGTGTCAGCGAGTGTCAGAGAGTTTCAGAGAATTTCAGAGATATTCTGAGAGTGTCAGAGAGTGCCAGAGATTTTCTGAGTGTGTCGGAGAGTGTCAGAGAGCGTCAGAGAGTTTCAGAGATTTTCAGAGAGTTTCAGAGATGGTCAGAGAGTGTCAGAAAGTTTCAGAGAGTGTCAGAGAGTGTCAGGGAGTTTCAGAGAGATTCAGAGAGTTTCAGAGAGAGTCAGACAGTGTCTGAGAGTGTCAAAGAGTTTCAGAGAGTTTCAGAGAGTGTCAGAGAGTGTCAGAGAGTTTCAGAGAGTTTCAGAGATATTCTGAGAGTGTCAGAGAGTGCCAGAGATTTTCTGAGTGTGTCGGAGAGTGTCAGAGAGCGTCAGAGAGTTTCAGAGATTTTCAGAGAGTTTCAGAGATGGTCAGAGAGTGTCAGAGAGTGTCAGAAAGTTTCAGAGAGTGTCAGGGAGTTTCAGAGAAATTCCGAGACTGTCAGAGAGTGTCAGAGAGTGCCAGAGAGTATCACAGAGTGTCACAGAGTTTCAGAGAGATTCAGAGAGTGTCAGAGTGTCACAGAGTGTCACAGAGTGTCACAGAGTTGCAGAGTGTGTCAGAGAGTGTCCGAGAGTTTCAGAAAGTGTCAGCGATTGTCAGAGAGTGTCTGAGAGTGTCAGAGAGTGTCAGAGAGTTTTAGAGAGTGTCACAGAGTTTCAGAGAGTGTCAGAGATTTTCAGAGAGTTTCAGAGATCTTCAGAGAGCGTCAGAGAGTGCCAGAAAGTTTCAGAGAGTGTCAGAGAGTGTCAGAGAGTGTCAGAGAGTTTCAGAGTGTTTCTGAGAGTGTCAGAGAGTTTCAGAGAGTTTCACAGAGTGTCAGAGAGTTTCAGAGAGCTTCAGAGAGTGTCAGAGACTGTCAGAGTGTGTCAGACAGTTTCAGAGAGTTTCAGAGAGTTTCAGAGAGTTTCAGAGAGAGTCAGACAGTGTCTGAGAGCGTCAGAGAGTTTCAGAGAATTTCAGAGAGTTTCAGAGATGGTCAGAGAGTGTCAGAGAGTGTCAGAAAGTTTCAGAGAGTGTCAGAGAGTGTCAGGGAGTTTCAGAGAGAGTCAGACAGTGTCTGAGAGTGTCAAAGAGTTTCAGAGAGTTTCAGAGAGTGTCAGAGAGTGTCAGAGAGTTTCAGAGAGTTTCAGATATATTCTGAGAGTGTCAGAGAGTGCCAGAAATTTTCTGAGTGTGTCGGAGAGTGTCAGAGAGCGTCAGAGAGTTTCAGAGATTTTCAGAGAGTTTCAGAGATGGTCAGAGAGTGTCAGAGAGTGTCAGAAAGTTTCAGAGAGTGTCAGAGAGTGTCAGGGAGTTTCAGAGAAATTCCGAGACTGTCAGAGAGTGTCAGAGAGTGCCAGAGAGTATCACAGAGTGTCACAGAGTTTCAGAGAGATTCCGAGAGTGTCAGAGTGTCACAGAGTGTCACAGAGTGTCACAGAGTGTCACAGAGTTGCAGAGTGTGTCAGAGAGTGTCCGAGAGTTTCAGAAAGTGTCAGCGATTGTCAGAGAGTGTCTGAGAGTGTCAGAGAGTGTCAGAGAGTTTCAGAGAGTGTCACAGAGTTTCAGAGAGTGTCAGAAATTTTCAGAGAGTTTCAGAGATCTTCAGAGAGCGTCAGAGAGTGCCAGAAAGTTTCAGAGAGTGTCACAGAGTGTCTGAGAGTTTCAGAGAGATTCAGAGATTGACAGAGAGTATCAGAGAGTGTCAGAGTGAGTCAGAGAGTGTCAGAGATTGTCCGAGAGATTCAGAAAGTGTCAGATAGTGTCAGAGAGTTTCAGAGAGTGTCAGAGAGTGTCAGAGAGTTTCAGAGTGCTTCAGAGAGTGTCAGGGAGAGTCAGAGAGTGTCAGAGAGTGTCACAGAGTGTCAGAGAGTTTCAGAGAGATTCAGAGAGTGACAGAGAGTATCAGAGAGTGTCAGAGAGTGTCACAGAGTGTGATAGAGTGTCAGAGAGTTTCACAGAGTTTCTGATAGTTTCTGAGAGTGTCAGAGAGTTTCAGAGATCATCAGTGTGTGTTTGAGAGTGTCCGAAAGTTTCAGAGAGTGCCAGAGAGTGTCACAGAGTGTCAGAGAGCATCATAGAGCTTCAGAGAGTGTCAGAGAGTTTCAGAGAGATTAGCGAGTTTCAGAGAGAGTCAGAGAGTGTCTGAGAGTGCCTGAGAGTTTCTGAAAGTTTCTGAGTGTGTCGGAGAGTGTCAGAGAGTGTCAGACAGTTTCAGAGATTGTCACAGAGTGTCACAGAGTGTCACAGAGTTTCAGAGAGATTCAGAGAGTGTCAGAGAGTGTGAGAGAGTGTCAGAGAGTGTCAGAGAGTGTCACAGAGCTGCAGAGTGTGTCAGAGAGTGTCTGAGAGTTTCAGAAAGTGTCAGATAGTGTCAGCGAGTGTCAGAGAGTGTCAGAGAGTTTCTGAGAGTTTCTGATAGTTTCTGAGAGTGTCAGAGAGTTTCAGAGATTTTCAGAGAGCTTCAGTGTGTTTCAGAGAGTGTCAGAAAGTTTCAGAGAGTGCCAGAGTGTGTCAGAGAATTTCAGAGTGTTTCAGAGAGTTTCTGATAGTTTCTGAGAGTTTCAGAGAGTTTCAGAGATCTTCAGTGTGTTTCAGAGAGTGTCAGAAAGTTTCAGAGAGTGTCAGAGAGTATCAGAGAGCTTCAGAGAGTGTTAGAGAGTGTCAGAGAGAGTAGAGAGTTTCAGAGAGAGTCAGACAGTGTCTGAGAGTGTCAAAGAGTTTCAAAAAGTTTCAGAGAGTGTCAGAGAGTGTCAGAGAGTTTCAGAGATTGTCAGAGAGTTTCAGATACATTCTGAGAGTGTCAGAGAGAATCCCTGAGAGTTTCTGACAGTTTCTGAGTGTGTCGGAGAGTGTCAGAGAGTGTCAGAGAGTTTCAGAGATTGTCACAGTGTGTCAGAGAGTGTCAGAGATCTTCAGAGAGTGTCAGAGAATGTCAGAGAGTGTCAGATAGTATCTGAAAGTGTCAGAGAGTGTCGAAGAGTTTCAGAGAATGTCAGAGAGTGACAGAGTGTATCAGAGAGTGTCAGAGAGTGTCAGAGAGTGTCAGAGAGTGTCAGAGAGTGTCAGAGAGTGTCAGAGAGTTTCAGAGAGTTTCCGAGTGTTTCTGAGAGTGTCAGAGAGTTTCAGAAAGTTTCACAGAGCTTCAGAGAGTGTCAGAAAGTTTCAGAGATTGTCAGAGAGTTTCAGAGAGTTTCACAGAGTGTCAGAGAGTTTCAGAGAGCTTCAGAGAGTGTCAGAGACTGTCAGAGTGTGTCAGACAGTTTCAGAGAGTTTCAGAGAGTTTCAGAGAGTTTCAGAGAGAGTCAGACAGTGTCTGAGAGTGTCAAAGAGTGTCAAAGAGTTTCAGAGAGTTTCAGAGAGTGTCAGAGAGTGTCAGAGAGTTTCAGAGAGTTTCCGAGATATTCTGAGAGTGTCAGAGATTGCCAGAGAGTTTCTGAGTGTGTCGGAGAGTGTCAGAGAGCGTCAGAGAGTTTCAGAGATTTTCAGAGAGTTTCAGAGATGGTCAGAGAGTGTCAGAGAGTGTCAGAAAGTTTCAGAGCGTGTCAGAGAGTGTCAGGGAGTTTCAGAGAGATTCCGAGACTGTCAGAGAGTGTCAGAGAGTGCCAGAGAGTGTCACAGAGTGTCACAGAGTTTCAGAGAGATTCAGAGAGTGTCAGAGAGTGTCAGAGAGTGTCAGAGAGTGTCACAGAGTGTCACAGAGTGTCACAGAGTTGCAGAGTGTGTCAGAGAGTGTCCGAGAGTTTCAGAAAGTGTCAGAGAGTTTCAGAAAGTGTCAGCGATTGTCAGAGAGTGTCTGAGAGTGTCAGAGAGTGTCAGAGAGTTTCAGAGAGTGTCACAGAGTTTCAGAGAGTGTCAGAGATATTCAGAGAGTTTCAGAGTTCTTCAGAGAGCGTCAGAGAGTGCCAGAAAGTTTCAGAGAGTGTCACAGAGTGTCAGAGAGTTTCAGAGAGATTCAGAGATTGACAGAGAGTATCAGAGAGTGTCAGAGTGAGTCAGAGAGTGTCAGAGATTGTCCGAGAGATTCAGAAAGTGTCAGATAGTGTCAGAGAGTTTCAGAGAGTGTCAGAGAGTGTCAGAGAGTTTCAGAGTGCTTCAGAGAGTGTCAGGGAGAGTCAGAGAGTGTCAGAGAGTGTCACAGAGTGTCAGAGAGTTTCAGAGAGATTCAGAGAGTGACAGAGAGTATCAGAGAGTGTCAGAGAGATTCAGAGAGTGACAGAGAGTATCAGAGAGTGTCAGAGAGAGTCAGAGAGTGTCTGAGAGTGCCTGAGAGTTTCTGAAAGTTTCTGAGTGTGTCGGAGAGTGTCAGAGAGTGTCAGACAGTTTCAGGGATTGTCACAGTGTGTCACAGAGTGTCACAGAGTTTCAGAGAGATTCAGAGAGTGTCAGAGAGTGTGAGAGAGTGTCAGAGAGTGTCAGAGAGTGTCACAGAGCTGCAGAGTGTGTCAGAGAGTGTCTGAGAGTTTCAGAAAGTGTCAGATATTGTCAGCGAGTGTCAGAGAGTGTCAGAGAGTTTCTGAGAGTTTCTGAGTTTGTCGGAGAGTGTCAGAGAGTGGCACAGAGTGTCAGAGAGTTTCAGAGAGTTTCTGATAGTTTCTGAGAGTGTCAGAGAGATTCAGAGATTTTCAGAGAGCTTCAGTGTGTTTCAGAGAGTGTCAGAAAGTTTCAGAGAGTGCCAGAGTGTGTCAGAGACTTTCAGAGTGTTTCAGAGAGTTTCTGATAGTTTCTGAGAGTTTCAGAGATTTTCAGAGAGCTTCAGTGTGTTTCAGAGAGTGTCAGAAAGTTTCAGAGAGTGTCAGAGAGTATCAGAGAGCTTCAGAGAGTGTTAGAGAGTGTCAGAGAGAGTAGAGAGTTTCAGAGAGAGTCAGACAGTGTCTGAGAGTGTCAAAGAGTTTCAAAGAGTTTCAGAGAGTGTCAGAGAGTGTCAGAGAGTTTCAGAGATTGTCAGAGAGTTTCAGATACTTTCTGAGAGTGTCAGAGAGTCCCTGAGAGTTTCTGACAGTTTCTGAGTGTGTCGGAGAGTGTCAGAGAGTGTCAGAGAGTTTCAGAGATTGTCACAGTGTGTCAGAGAGTGTCAGAGATCTTCAGAGAGTGTCAGAGAATGTCAGAGAGTGTCAGATAGTATCTGAAAGTGTCAGAGAGTGTCGAAGAGTTTCAGAGAATGTCAGAGAGTGACAGAGTGTATCAGAGAGTGTCAGAGAGTGTCAGAGAGTGTCAGAGAGTTTCAGAGAGTGTCAGAGAGTGTCAGAGAGTGGCACAGAGTGTCAGAGAGTTTCAGAGAGTTTCTGATAGTTTCTGAGAGTGTCAGAGAGATTCAGAGATTTTCAGAGAGCTTCAGTGTGTTTCAGAGAGTGTCAGAAAGTTTCAGAGAGTGCCAGAGTGTGTCAGAGACTTTCAGAGTGTTTCAGAGAGTTTCTGATAGTTTCTGAGAGTTTCAGAGATTTTCAGAGAGCTTCAGTGTGTTTCAGAGAGTGTCAGAAAGTTTCAGAGAGTGTCAGAGAGTATCAGAGAGCTTCAGAGAGTGTTAGAGAGTGTCAGAGAGAGTAGAGAGTTTCAGAGAGAGTCAGACAGTGTCTGAGAGTGTCAAAGAGTTTCAAAGAGTTTCAGAGAGTGTCAGAGAGTGTCAGAGAGTTTCAGAGATTGTCAGAGAGTTTCAGATACTTTCTGAGAGTGTCAGAGAGTCCCTGAGAGTTTCTGACAGTTTCTGAGTGTGTCGGAGAGTGTCAGAGAGTGTCAGAGAGTTTCAGAGATTGTCACAGTGTGTCAGAGAGTGTCAGAGATCTTCAGAGAGTGTCAGAGAATGTCAGAGAGTGTCAGATAGTATCTGAAAGTGTCAGAGAGTGTCGAAGAGTTTCAGAGAATGTCAGAGAGTGACAGAGTGTATCAGAGAGTGTCAGAGAGTGTCAGAGAGTGTCAGAGAGTTTCAGAGAGTTTCAGAGTGTTTCTGAGAGTGTCAGAGAGTTTCAGAAAGTTTCACAGAGCTTCATTGAGTGTCAGAAAGTTTCAGAGATTGTCAGAGAGTTTCAGAGAGTTTCACAGAGTGTCAGAGAGTTTCAGAGAGCTTCAGAGAGTGTCAGAGACTGTCAGAGTGTGTCAGACAGTTTCAGAGAGTTTCAGAGAGTTTCAGAGAGAGTCAGACAGTGTCTGAGAGTGTCAAAGAGTTTCAGAGAGTTTCAGAGAGTTTCAGAGAGTGTCAGCGAGTGTCAGAGAGTTTCAGAGAATTTCAGAGATATTCTGAGAGTGTCAGAGAGTGCCAGAGATTTTCTGAGTGTGTCGGAGAGTGTCAGAGAGCGTCAGAGAGTTTCAGAGATTTTCAGAGAGTTTCAGAGATGGTCAGAGAGTGTCAGAAAGTTTCAGAGAGTGTCAGAGAGTGTCAGGGAGTTTCAGAGAGATTCAGAGAGTTTCAGAGAGAGTCAGACAGTGTCTGAGAGTGTCAAAGAGTTTCAGAGAGTTTCAGAGAGTGTCAGAGAGTGTCAGAGAGTTTCAGAGAGTTTCAGAGATATTCTGAGAGTGTCAGAGAGTGCCAGAGATTTTCTGAGTGTGTCGGAGAGTGTCAGAGAGCGTCAGAGAGTTTCAGAGATTTTCAGAGAGTTTCAGAGATGGTCAGAGAGTGTCAGAGAGTGTCAGAAAGTTTCAGAGAGTGTCAGGGAGTTTCAGAGAAATTCCGAGACTGTCAGAGAGTGTCAGAGAGTGCCAGAGAGTATCACAGAGTGTCACAGAGTTTCAGAGAGATTCAGAGAGTGTCAGAGTGTCACAGAGTGTCACAGAGTGTCACAGAGTTGCAGAGTGTGTCAGAGAGTGTCCGAGAGTTTCAGAAAGTGTCAGCGATTGTCAGAGAGTGTCTGAGAGTGTCAGAGAGTGTCAGAGAGTTTTAGAGAGTGTCACAGAGTTTCAGAGAGTGTCAGAGATTTTCAGAGAGTTTCAGAGATCTTCAGAGAGCGTCAGAGAGTGCCAGAAAGTTTCAGAGAGTGTCAGAGAGTTTCAGAGTGTTTCTGAGAGTGTCAGAGAGTTTCAGAGAGTTTCACAGAGTGTCAGAGAGTTTCAGAGAGCTTCAGAGAGTGTCAGAGACTGTCAGAGTGTGTCAGACAGTTTCAGAGAGTTTCAGAGAGTTTCAGAGAGTTTCAGAGAGAGTCAGACAGTGTCTGAGAGCGTCAGAGAGTTTCAGAGATTTTCAGAGAGTTTCAGAGATGGTCAGAGAGTGTCAGAGAGTGTCAGAAAGTTTCAGAGAGTGTCAGAGAGTGTCAGGGAGTTTCAGAGAGAGTCAGACAGTGTCTGAGAGTGTCAAAGAGTTTCAGAGAGTTTCAGAGAGTGTCAGAGAGTGTCAGAGAGTTTCAGAGAGTTTCAGAGATATTCTGAGAGTGTCAGAGAGTGCCAGAAATTTTCTGAGTGTGTCGGAGAGTGTCAGAGAGCGTCAGAGAGTTTCAGAGATTTTCAGAGAGTTTCAGAGATGGTCAGAGAGTGTCAGAGAGTGTCAGAAAGTTTCAGAGAGTGTCAGAGAGTGTCAGGGAGTTTCAGAGAAATTCCGAGACTGTCAGAGAGTGTCAGAGAGTGCCAGAGAGTATCACAGAGTGTCACAGAGTTTCAGAGAGATTCCGAGAGTGTCAGAGTGTCACAGAGTGTCACAGAGTGTCACAGAGTGTCACAGAGTTGCAGAGTGTGTCAGAGAGTGTCCGAGAGTTTCAGAAAGTGTCAGCGATTGTCAGAGAGTGTCTGAGAGTGTCAGAGAGTGTCAGAGAGTTTCAGAGAGTGTCACAGAGTTTCAGAGAGTGTCAGAAATTTTCAGAGAGTTTCAGAGATCTTCAGAGAGCGTCAGAGAGTGCCAGAAAGTTTCAGAGAGTGTCACAGAGTGTCTGAGAGTTTCAGAGAGATTCAGAGATTGACAGAGAGTATCAGAGAGTGTCAGAGTGAGTCAGAGAGTGTCAGAGATTGTCCGAGAGATTCAGAAAGTGTCAGATAGTGTCAGAGAGTTTCAGAGAGTGTCAGAGAGTGTCAGAGAGTTTCAGAGTGCTTCAGAGAGTGTCAGGGAGAGTCAGAGAGTGTCAGAGAGTGTCACAGAGTGTCAGAGAGTTTCAGAGAGATTCAGAGAGTGACAGAGAGTATCAGAGAGTGTCAGAGAGTGTCACAGAGTGTGATAGAGTGTCAGAGAGTTTCACAGAGTTTCTGATAGTTTCTGAGAGTGTCAGAGAGTTTCAGAGATCATCAGTGTGTGTTTGAGAGTGTCCGAAAGTTTCAGAGAGTGCCAGAGAGTGTCACAGAGTGTCAGAGAGCATCATAGAGCTTCAGAGAGTGTCAGAGAGTTTCAGAGAGATTAGCGAGTTTCAGAGAGAGTCAGAGAGTGTCTGAGAGTGCCTGAGAGTTTCTGAAAGTTTCTGAGTGTGTCGGAGAGTGTCAGAGAGTGTCAGACAGTTTCAGAGATTGTCACAGAGTGTCACAGAGTGTCACAGAGTTTCAGAGAGATTCAGAGAGTGTCAGAGAGTGTGAGAGAGTGTCAGAGAGTGTCAGAGAGTGTCACAGAGCTGCAGAGTGTGTCAGAGAGTGTCTGAGAGTTTCAGAAAGTGTCAGATAGTGTCAGCGAGTGTCAGAGAGTGTCAGAGAGTTTCTGAGAGTTTCTGATAGTTTCTGAGAGTGTCAGAGAGTTTCAGAGATTTTCAGAGAGCTTCAGTGTGTTTCAGAGAGTGTCAGAAAGTTTCAGAGAGTGCCAGAGTGTGTCAGAGAATTTCAGAGTGTTTCAGAGAGTTTCTGATAGTTTCTGAGAGTTTCAGAGAGTTTCAGAGATCTTCAGTGTGTTTCAGAGAGTGTCAGAAAGTTTCAGAGAGTGTCAGAGAGTATCAGAGAGCTTCAGAGAGTGTTAGAGAGTGTCAGAGAGAGTAGAGAGTTTCAGAGAGAGTCAGACAGTGTCTGAGAGTGTCAAAGAGTTTCAAAAAGTTTCAGAGAGTGTCAGAGAGTGTCAGAGAGTTTCAGAGATTGTCAGAGAGTTTCAGATACATTCTGAGAGTGTCAGAGAGTCCCTGAGAGTTTCTGACAGTTTCTGAGTGTGTCGGAGAGTGTCAGAGAGTGTCAGAGAGTTTCAGAGATTGTCACAGTGTGTCAGAGAGTGTCAGAGATCTTCAGAGAGTGTCAGAGAATGTCAGAGAGTGTCAGATAGTATCTGAAAGTGTCAGAGAGTGTCGAAGAGTTTCAGAGAATGTCAGAGAGTGACAGAGTGTATCAGAGAGTGTCAGAGAGTGTCAGAGAGTGTCAGAGAGTGTCAGAGAGTGTCAGAGAGTTTCAGAGAGTTTCCGAGTGTTTCTGAGAGTGTCAGAGAGTTTCAGAAAGTTTCACAGAGCTTCAGAGAGTGTCAGAAAGTTTCAGAGATTGTCAGAGAGTTTCAGAGAGTTTCACAGAGTGTCAGAGAGTTTCAGAGAGCTTCAGAGAGTGTCAGAGACTGTCAGAGTGTGTCAGACAGTTTCAGAGAGTTTCAGAGAGTTTCAGAGAGTTTCAGAGAGAGTCAGACAGTGTCTGAGAGTGTCAAAGAGTGTCAAAGAGTTTCAGAGAGTTTCAGAGAGTGTCAGAGAGTGTCAGAGAGTTTCAGAGAGTTTCCGAGATATTCTGAGAGTGTCAGAGATTGCCAGAGAGTTTCTGAGTGTGTCGGAGAGTGTCAGAGAGCGTCAGAGAGTTTCAGAGATTTTCAGAGAGTTTCAGAGATGGTCAGAGAGTGTCAGAGAGTGTCAGAAAGTTTCAGAGAGTGTCAGAGAGTGTCAGGGAGTTTCAGAGAGATTCCGAGACTGTCAGAGAGTGTCAGAGAGTGCCAGAGAGTGTCACAGAGTGTCACAGAGTTTCAGAGAGATTCAGAGAGTGTCAGAGAGTGTCAGAGAGTGTCAGAGAGTGTCACAGAGTGTCACAGAGTGTCACAGAGTTGCAGAGTGTGTCAGAGAGTGTCCGAGAGTTTCAGAAAGTGTCAGAGAGTTTCAGAAAGTGTCAGCGATTGTCAGAGAGTGTCTGAGAGTGTCAGAGAGTGTCAGAGAGTTTCAGAGAGTGTCACAGAGTTTCAGAGAGTGTCAGAGATATTCAGAGAGTTTCAGAGTTCTTCAGAGAGCGTCAGAGAGTGCCAGAAAGTTTCAGAGAGTGTCACAGAGTGTCAGAGAGTTTCAGAGAGATTCAGAGATTGACAGAGAGTATCAGAGAGTGTCAGAGTGAGTCAGAGAGTGTCAGAGATTGTCCGAGAGATTCAGAAAGTGTCAGATAGTGTCAGAGAGTTTCAGAGAGTGTCAGAGAGTGTCAGAGAGTTTCAGAGTGCTTCAGAGAGTGTCAGGGAGAGTCAGAGAGTGTCAGAGAGTGTCACAGAGTGTCAGAGAGTTTCAGAGAGATTCAGAGAGTGACAGAGAGTATCAGAGAGTGTCAGAGAGATTCAGAGAGTGACAGAGAGTATCAGAGAGTGTCAGAGAGAGTCAGAGAGTGTCTGAGAGTGCCTGAGAGTTTCTGAAAGTTTCTGAGTGTGTCGGAGAGTGTCAGAGAGTGTCAGACAGTTTCAGGGATTGTCACAGTGTGTCACAGAGTGTCACAGAGTTTCAGAGAGATTCAGAGAGTGTCAGAGAGTGTGAGAGAGTGTCAGAGAGTGTCAGAGAGTGTCACAGAGCTGCAGAGTGTGTCAGAGAGTGTCTGAGAGTTTCAGAAAGTGTCAGATATTGTCAGCGAGTGTCAGAGAGTGTCAGAGAGTTTCTGAGAGTTTCTGAGTTTGTCGGAGAGTGTCAGAGAGTGGCACAGAGTGTCAGAGAGTTTCAGAGAGTTTCTGATAGTTTCTGAGAGTGTCAGAGAGATTCAGAGATTTTCAGAGAGCTTCAGTGTGTTTCAGAGAGTGTCAGAAAGTTTCAGAGAGTGCCAGAGTGTGTCAGAGACTTTCAGAGTGTTTCAGAGAGTTTCTGATAGTTTCTGAGAGTTTCAGAGATTTTCAGAGAGCTTCAGTGTGTTTCAGAGAGTGTCAGAAAGTTTCAGAGAGTGTCAGAGAGTATCAGAGAGCTTCAGAGAGTGTTAGAGAGTGTCAGAGAGAGTAGAGAGTTTCAGAGAGAGTCAGACAGTGTCTGAGAGTGTCAAAGAGTTTCAAAGAGTTTCAGAGAGTGTCAGAGAGTGTCAGAGAGTTTCAGAGATTGTCAGAGAGTTTCAGATACTTTCTGAGAGTGTCAGAGAGTCCCTGAGAGTTTCTGACAGTTTCTGAGTGTGTCGGAGAGTGTCAGAGAGTGTCAGAGAGTTTCAGAGATTGTCACAGTGTGTCAGAGAGTGTCAGAGATCTTCAGAGAGTGTCAGAGAATGTCAGAGAGTGTCAGATAGTATCTGAAAGTGTCAGAGAGTGTCGAAGAGTTTCAGAGAATGTCAGAGAGTGACAGAGTGTATCAGAGAGTGTCAGAGAGTGTCAGAGAGTGTCAGAGAGTTTCAGAGAGTTTCCGAGTGTTTCTGAGAGTGTCAGAGAGTTTCAGAAAGTTTCACAGAGCTTCAGAGAGTGTCAGAAAGTTTCAGAGATTGTCAGAGAGTTTCAGAGAGTTTCACAGAGTGTCAGAGAGTTTCAGAGAGCTTCAGAGAGTGTCAGAGACTGTCAGAGTGTGTCAGACAGTTTCAGAGAGTTTCAGAGAGTTTCAGAGAGTTTCAGAGAGAGTCAGACAGTGTCTGAGAGTGTCAAAGAGTGTCAAAGAGTTTCAGAGAGTGTCAGAGAGTTTCAGAGAGTGTCAGAGAGTTTCAGAGAGTTTCAGAGAGTTTCAGAGATATTCTGAGAGTGCCAGAGAGTTTCTGAGTGTGTCGGAGAGTGTCAGAGAGCGTCAGAGAGTTTCAGAGATTTTCAGAGATTTTCAGAGATGGTCAGAGAGTGTCAGAGAGTGTCAGAAAGTTTCAGAGAGTGTCAGAGAGTGTCAGGGAGTTTCAGAGAGATTCCGAGACTGTCAGAGAGTGTCAGAGAGTGCCAGAGAGTGTCACAGAGTGTCACAGAGTTTCAGAGAGATTCAGAGTGTGTCAGAGAGTGTCACAGAGTGTCACAGAGTGTCACAGAGTTGCAGAGTGTGTCAGAGAGTGTCCGAGAGTTTCAGAAAGTGTCAGAGAGTTTCAGAAAGTGTCAGCGATTGTCCGGGAGTGTCTGAGAGTGTCAGAGAGTTTCAGAGAGTTTCAGAGAGTTTCACAGAGTTTCAGAGAGTGTCAGAGATTTTCAGAGAGTTTCAGAGATCTTCAGAGAGCGTCAGAGAGTGCCAGAAAGTTTCAGAGAGTGTCAGACAGTTTCAGAGAGATTCAGAGATTGACAGAGAGTATCAGAGAGTGACAGAGAGTATCAGAGAGTGTCAGAGATTGTCCGAGAGATTCAGAAAGTGTCAGATAGTGTCAGAGAGTATCAGAGAGTGTCAGAGAGTTTCAGAGAGTGTCTGAGAGTTTCAGAGAGTGTCAGAGAGTTTCAGAGAGCTTCAGAGAGTGTCAGGGAGTGTCAGAGAGTGTCAGAGAGTTTCGGAGATTTTCAGAGAGAGTCAGACAGTGTCGGAGAGTGTCAGAGAGTGTCAAAGAGTTTCACAGAGTGTGAGAGAGTGTGAGAGAGTTTCAGAGAGTTTCAGAGAATTTCAGAGACTTTCTGAGAGGATCAGAGAGTGCCTGAGAGTTTCTGACAGTTTCTGAGTGTGTCGGAGAGTGTCAGAGAGTGCAGACAGTTTCAGAGATTGTCACAGAGTGTCAGAGAGTGTCACAGAGTTTCAGAGAGATTCAGAGAGTGTCAGAAAGTGTCAGAGAGTGTCAGAGAGTTTCAGAGAGTGTCACAGAGCTGCAGAGTGTGTCAGAGAGTGTCCGAGAGTTTCAGAAAGTGTCAGATAGTGTCGGAGAGTGTCAGAGAGTTTCAGACAGTTTCAGAGATTGTCACAGAGTGTCACAGAGTGTCACAGAGTTTCAGAGAGATTCAGAGAGCGTCAGAAAATGTCAGAAAGTGTCAGAGAGTTTCAGAGAGTGTCACAGAGCTGCAGAGTGTGTCAGAGAGTGTCCGAGAGTTTCAGAAAGTGTCAGATAGTGTCAGCGAGTGTCAGAGAGTGTCAGAGAATTTCTGAGTTTGTCTGAGAGTGTCAGAGATTGTCAGAGAATTTCAGAGAGTTTCTGAGTGTTTCTGAGAGTGTCAGATAGCTTCAGAGAGTTTTAGAGAGCTTCAGAGAGTTTCAGAAAGTTTCAGAAAGTTTCAGAGAGTGTCTGAGAGTGTCAGAGTGTGTCAGCGAGTTTGTGAGAGTTTCTGAGTTTGTCAGAGAGTGTCAGAGATTGTCAGAGAATTTCAGAGAGTGTCACAGAGTGTCACAGAGTGTCAGAGAGTGTCAGAGAGTGTCAGAGAGTTTCAGAGAGTTTCTGAGTGTTTCTGAGAGTGTCAGAGAGCTTCAGAAAGTTTCACAGAGCTTCAGAGAGTGTCAGAAAGTTTCAGAGATTGTCAGAGAGTTTCAGAGAGATTCAGAGAGTGTCAAAGACTGTCAGAGTGTGTCAGACAGTTTCAGAGAGTTTCAGAGAGTTTCAGAGAGAGTCAGACAGTGTCTGAGAGTGTCAAAGAGTGTCAAAGAGTTTCAGAGAGTTTCAGAGAGTGTCAGAGAGTGTCAGAGAGTTTCAGAGAGTGTCAGAGAGTTTCAGAGATATTCTGAGAGTGTCAGAGAGTGCCAGAGAGTTTCTGAGTGTGTCGGAGAGTGTCAGAGAGCGTCAGAGAGTTTCAGAGATTTTCAGAGAGTTTCAGAGATGTTCAGAGAGTGTCAAAGAGTGTCAGAAAGTTTCAGAGAGTGTCAGAGAGTGTCAGGGAGTTTCAGAGAGATTCCGAGACTGTCAGAGAGTGTCAGAGATTGCCAGAGAGTGTCAAAGATTGTCACAGAGTTTCAGAGAGATTCAGAGAGTGTCAGAGAGTGTCACAGAGTGTCACAGAGTGTCACAGAGTTTCAGAGATCTTCAGAGAACGTCAGAGAGTGCCAGAAAGATTCAGAGAATGTCACAGAGTGTCAGAGAGTTTCAGAGAGATTCAGAGAGTGACAGAGAGTATCAGAGAGTGTCATAGAGAGTCAGAGAGTGTCAGAGATTGTCCGAGAGATTCAGAAAGTGTCAGATAGTGTCAGAGAGTTTCAGAAAGTGTCAGAGTGTGTCAGAGAGTGTCAGAGAGATTCAGAGAGTGTCAGACAATTTCAGAGAGTGTCTGAGAGTGTCTGAGAGTGTCAGAGTTTCTGAGAGTTTCTGAGTTTGTCCTAGATTGTCAGAGAGTGTCAGAGAGTTTCAGAAAGTGTCAGATAGTGTCAGCGAGTGTCAGAGAGTGTCAGAGAATTTCTGAGTTTGTCTGAGAGTGTCAGAGATTGTCAGAGAATTTCAGAGAGTTTCTGAGTGTTTCTGAGAGTGTCAGATAGCTTCAGAGAGTTTTAGAGAGCTTCAGAGAGTTTCAGAAAGTTTCAGAAAGTTTCAGAGAGTGTCTGAGAGTGTCAGAGTGTGTCAGCGAGTTTGTGAGAGTTTCTGAGTTTGTCAGAGAGTGTCAGAGATTGTCAGAGAATTTCAGAGAGTGTCACAGAGTGCCACAGAGTGTCAGAGAGTGTCAGAGAGTGTCAGAGAGTGTCAGAGAGTTTCAGAGAGTTTCTGAGTGTTTCTGAGAGTGTCAGAGAGCTTCAGAAAGTTTCACAGAGCTTCAGAGAGTGTCAGAAAGTTTCAGAGATTGTCAGAGAGTTTCAGAGAGATTCAGAGAGTGTCAAAGACTGTCAGAGTGTGTCAGACAGTTTCAGAGAGTTTCAGAGAGTTTCAGAGAGAGTCAGACAGTGTCTGAGAGTGTCAAAGAGTGTCAAAGAGTTTCAGAGAGTTTCAGAGAGTGTCAGAGAGTGTCAGAGAGTTTCAGAGAGTGTCAGAGAGTTTCAGAGATATTCTGAGAGTGTCAGAGAGTGCCAGAGAGTTTCTGAGTGTGCCGGAGAGTGTCAGAGAGCGTCAGAGAGTTTCAGAGATTTTCAGAGAGTTTCAGAGATGTTCAGAGAGTGTCAAAGAGTGTCAGAAAGTTTCAGAGAGTGTCAGAGAGTGTCAGGGAGTTTCAGAGAGATTCCGAGACTGTCAGAGAGTGTCAGAGATTGCCAGAGAGTGTCACAGATTGTCACAGAGTTTCAGAGAGATTCAGAGAGTGTCAGAGAGTGTCACAGAGTGTCACAGAGTTTCAGAGATGTTCAGAGAACGTCAGAGAGTGCCAGAAAGATTCAGAGAATGTCACAGAGTGTCAGAGAGTTTGAGAGAGATTCAGAGAGTGACAGAGAGTATCAGAGAGTGTCAGAGAGAGTCAGAGAGTGTCAGAGATTGTCCGAGAGATTCAGAAAGTGTCAGATAGTGTCAGAGAGTTTCAGAAAGTGTCAGAGTGTGTCAGAGAGTGTCAGAGAGATTCAGAGAGTGTCAGACAATTTCAGAGAGTGTCTGAGAGTGTCTGAGAGTGTCAGAGTTTCTGAGAGTTTCTGAGTTTGTCCTAGATTGTCAGAGAGTGTCAGAGAGTTTCAGAGAAACTCACAGAGTGTGAGAGAGTGTGAGAGAGTTTCAGAGAGTTTCAGAGAATTTCAGAGACTTTCTGAGAGTGTCAGAGAGTGCCTGAGAGTTTCTGACAATTTCTGAGCGTGTCGGAGAGTGTCAGAGAGTGTCAGACAGTTTCAGAGAGATTCAGAGAGTGTCAGAAAGTGTCAGAGAGTGTCAGAGAGTTTCAGAGAGTGTCACAGAGCTGCAGAGTGTGTCAGAGAGTGTCCGAGAGTTTCAGAAAGTGTCATATCGTGTCGGAGAGTGTCAGTGAGTTTCAGACATTTTCAGAGATTGTCACAGAGTGTCACAGAGTGTCACAGAGTGTCACAGAGTTTCAGAGAGATTCAGAGAGTGTCAGAAAGTGTCAGAAAGTGTCAGAGAGTTTCAGAGAGTGTCACAGAGCTGCGGAGTGTTTCAGAGAGTGTCCGAGAGTTTCAGAAAGTGTCAGATAGTGTCAGCGAGTGTCAGAGAGTGTCAGAGAGTTTCTGAGAGTTTCTGAGTTTGTCGGAGAGTGTCAGAGAGTGTCAATCTCTGAAGCTCTCAGAAACTCTCTGACACTCTCAGACACTCTCAGACACTCTCTGAAACTCTCTGACACTCTCTGAAACTCTCTGACACTCTCGGACACTCTCTGAAACTCTCTGACACACTCTGACACTTTCTGAAACTCTCTGACACTATCTGACACTTTCTGAATCTCTCTGAAAATCATGAAACTCTCTGACACTCTGAGACACTCTCAGAAACTCTCTGACAGACTGAGACACTCTCCCACACACTCAGAAACTCTCAGAAACTCTCTGGCACTCTCTGACACTCTCAGAAAGTCTCTGAAACTCTCTGAAACTCTCAGAAACGCTCTGACACTTTCTGAAGCACTCTGAAACTGTCTGACACTCTCTGACAGTCTCTGACACTCTTTGACACTCTTTGACACTCTCTGACTATCTCTGAAACTCTCTGACACTCTCTGAAGCACTCTGAAACTGTCTGACACTCTCTGACAGTCTCTGACACTCTCTGAATCTCTCTGAAACTCTCTGACACTCTGTGACGCTCTCTGAAACTTTCTGACAATCTCGGAAACTTTCAGACACTCTCTGAAGCTCTGTGAAACTTTCTGAAACTCTCTGACACTCTCCGACACTCTCTGACACTCTGTGACACTCTCTGAAACTTTCAGATACTATCTGACACACTCTGACACTCTCTGAACCTCTCTGACACTCTCTGAACCTCTCTGAAACTCTCTGACACTCTGTGAAACTCTCTGAAACATTCTGACACTCTGACACTCTCTGAAGAGCTCTGAAATTCTCTGAAAGTCTCTGACACTCTCTCACACTCTGTGACAATCTCTGAAACTGTCTGACACTCTCTGACACTCTCCGACACACTCAGAAACTGTCAGAAAATCTCAGGCACTCTCTGACACTCTCAGAAAGTCTCTGAAACTCTCTGAAACTCTCTGTCTCTCTCTGACAGTCTCTGAAACTCTTTGACACTCTCAGACACTCTCTGACTCTCTCTGAAACTCTCTACATTCTCTGGCACTCTCTGACACTCTCTGAAGCTCTCTGATGCTCTCTGACACTCTGTGACACTCTCTGAAACGCTCTGAAAGTCTCTGACACTCTCTGGCACACTCTGAAATTATCTGACACTCTCTGAAACACACTGATGCTCTCTGAAACTCTCTGAAACTCTCTGACACTCTCAGAAACTATCAGAAACTCTCTGAAACTCTCTGACACTCACTGACACTCTGTGACACTCTCTGACACTCTCCGACAAACTCAGAAACTCTCAGAAACTCTCTGAAACTCCCTGATATTCTCTGACACTCTCTGAAACTTTCTGACAATCTCTGAAACTCTCAGAAGCTCTCTGAAACTATCTGAAACTCTCCGACACTCTCTCACACTCTCAGAAACTCTCAGACACTCTCTGAAAATCTCTGACACTCTCTGAAACTCTCTGACACTCTCTGACACTCTCTGAAACTCTCTGACACTCTCTGACACTCTCTGACTCTCTCTGACGCTCTCTGACACTATCTGACACTTTCTGAATCTCTCGGACACTCTCTGACACTCTCTGACTCTCTCTGACACTCTCTGATACTCTCTGTCACTCTCTGAAACTCTCTGAAACTCTCTGACACTCTCTGAAACTTTCTGGCACTCTCTGACGCTCTCTGAAGATCTCTGAAAATCTCTGAAAATCTCTGACACTCTCTGAAACTCTGTGACACTCTCTGAAACACTCTGACACTCTCTGACATTCTCAGACACTCTCGGACACTCTCTGACACTTTCTGAAACTCTCTGACATTATCTGACACTTTCTGAAACTCTCGGACACTCTCTGACACACTCTGCAACTCTGTGACACTATCTGACGCTCTCTGACACTCTCTGACACTCTCTGAATCTCTCTGAAACTCTGTGACACTCTGTGACACTCTCTGACACTCTCTGACACTCTCTGAATCTCTCTGAAACTCCCTGACAGTCTCTGACAATCTCTCAAACTTTCTGACACTCTCTGACAATCTCTGAACATCTCTGAAAATCTCTGAAAATCTCGGAAACTCTCTGACACTCTCTGACTCTCTCTGAAAATCTCTGACACTCTCAGACACTGTCTGAAACTCTCAGACACTCACAGAAACTCTCTGAACATCTCTGACACACTGTGAAACTCTCTGACACTCTCTGACTCTCTCTGAAACACTCTGACAATCTCTGACACTCTCAGACACTCTCTGACACTCTCTGTCACACTCTGACACTTTCTGAAACTCTCTGACACTATCTTACACTTTCTGAATCTCTCCGACACTCTCTGACACTCTCTGACACTCTCTGACACTCTCTGAACATCTCTGAAACACTCTGAAAATCTCTGACACTCTGAGACACTCTCAGAAACTCTCTGACATTCTCACACACTCTCCGACACACTCAGAAACTCTCAGAAACTCTCTTGCACTCTCTGACACTCTGAGAAAGTCTCTGACACTCTCTGACACTCTCTGAAACTCTCTGACACTCTCTGCCAAACTCAGAAATTCTCAGAAACTCGCTGACACACACTGTCACACTCTGACATTCTCAGACACTCTCTTGCACTCTCTGACACTCTGAGAAAGTCTCTGAAACACTCTGACACTCTCTGAAACTTTCTGACACTCTCTGAAACTCTCTGACACTCTCTGACACTCTCTGAAACTCTCTGACACTCTCTGACACTCTCTGACTCTCTCTGACGCTCTCTGACACTATCTGACACTTTCTGAATCTCTCGGACACTCTCTGACACTCTCTGACTCTCTCTGACACTCTCTGATACTCTCTGTCACTCTCTGAAACTCTCTGAAACTCTCTGACACTCTCTGAAACTTTCTGGCACTCTCTGACGCTCTCTGAAGATCTCTGAAACTCTCTGAAAATCTCTGACACTCTCTGAAACTCTGTGACACTCTCTGAAACACTCTGACACTCTCTGACACTCTCAGACACTCTCGGACACTCTCTGACACTTTCTGAAACTCTCTGACATTATCTGACACTTTCTGAAACTCTCGGACACTCTCTGACACACTCTGCAACTCTGTGACACTATCTGACGCTCTCTGACACTCTCTGACACTCTCTGAATCTCTCTGAAACTCTGTGACACTCTGTGACACTCTCTGACACTCTCTGACACTCTCTGAATCTCTCTGAAACTCCCTGACAGTCTCTGACAATCTCTCAAACTTTCTGACACTCTCTGACAATCTCTGAACATCTCTGAAAATCTCTGAAAATCTCGGAAACTCTCTGACACTCTCTGACTCTCTCTGAAAATCTCTGACACTCTCAGACACTGTCTGAAACTCTCAGACACTCACAGAAACTCTCTGAACATCTCTGACACACTGTGAAACTCTCTGACACTCTCTGACTCTCTCTGAAACACTCTGACAATCTCTGACACTCTCAGACACTCTCTGACACTCTCTGTCACACTCTGACACTTTCTGAAACTCTCTGACACTATCTTACACTTTCTGAATCTCTCCGACACTCTCTGACACTCTCTGACACTCTCTGACACTCTCTGAACATCTCTGAAACACTCTGAAAATCTCTGACACTCTGAGACACTCTCAGAAACTCTCTGACATTCTCACACACTCTCCGACACACTCAGAAACTCTCAGAAACTCTCTTGCACTCTCTGACACTCTGAGAAAGTCTCTGACACTCTCTGACACTCTCTGAAACTCTCTGACACTCTCTGCCAAACTCAGAAATTCTCAGAAACTCGCTGACACACACTGTCACACTCTGACATTCTCAGACACTCTCTTGCACTCTCTGACACTCTGAGAAAGTCTCTGAAACACTCTGACACTCTCTGAAACTTTCTGACACTATCTGAAACTCTCTGAAGCTCTCTAAAACTCTCTGAAACTATCTGACAATCTCAGAAACACTCAGAAACTCTCTGAAACTCTCTGACACTCTCTGACACTCTGTGACACTCTCTGAAATTCTGTGACAATCTCTGACACTCTCAGACAAACTCAGAAACTCTCAGAAACTCTCTGACACTCTCTGAAACTCTCAGATACTCTCTGAAACTCTCTGACACTCTCTGAAACTCTCTGAAACTCTCTGACACTCTCTGAATCTCTCAGGCACTCGCTGACACTCTCTGACACTCTGTGAAACTTTCTGACACTCTCTGACACTCCCTGAAACTCTCGGAAACTCTGTGGCACTCTCCGAAACTCTCTGGAACTCTCTGACACTCTCAGAGGCTCTCCGACACTCTCTGACACTTTCTGAAACTCTCTGACACTATCTGACACTTTCTGAAACTTTCTGACACTCTCTGACACTCTCTGACAATCTCTGATTCTCTCTGACACTCTCTGTTACACTCTGACACTCTCTGACATTCTCTGAAACTCTTCGACACTCTCTGACACTTTCAGATACTATCTGACACTATCTGACATTTTCTGAAACTTTCTGACACTCTCTGACACTCTCTGACACTCTCTGACAATCCCTGACACTCTCTGAATCTCCCTGAAACTCTCTGACGCTCTGTGAAACTCTCTGAAACATTCTGACACTCTGACACTCTCTGAAGAGCTCTGAAACTCTCTGAAAATCTCTGACACTCTCTCACACTCTGTGACAATCTCTGAAACTGTCTGACACTCTCTGACACTCTCCGACACACTCAGAAACTGTCAGAAACTCTCTGACACTCTCGGACACTCTCAGAAAGTCTCTGAAACTCTCTGAAACTCTCTGTCACTCTCTGACAGTCTCTGAAACTCTTTGACACTCTTTGACACTCTCAGACACTCTCTGACTCTCTCTACATTCTCTGGCACTCTCTGGCACTCTCTGACACTCTCTGAAGCTCTCTGATGCTCTCTGACACTCTGTGACACTCTCTGAAAGTCTCTGACACTCTCTGGCACACTCTGAAATTTTCTGACACTCTCTGAAACACACTGATGCTCTCTGAAACTCTCTGAAACTCTCTGACACTCTCAGAAGCTATCAGAAACTCTCTGAAACTCTCTGACACTCACTGACACTCTGTGACACTCTCTGACACTCTCCGACAAACTCAGAAACTCTCAGAAACTCTCTGACACTCCCTGATATTCTCTGAAACGCTCTGAAACTTTCTGACAATCTCTGAAACTCTCAGAAGCTCTCTGAAACTATCTGAAATTCTCTGACACTCTCTCACACTCTCAGAAACTCTCAGACACTCTCTGAAACTTTCTGACACTCTCTGAAACTCTCTGACACTCTCTGACACTCTCTGAAACTCTCTGACTCTCTCTGACACACTCTGACACTCTCTGACACTCTCTGACACTATCTGACACTTTCTGAATCTCTCGGACACTCTCTGACACTCTCTGACTCTCTCTGACACTCTCTGATACTCTCGGTCACTCTCTGAAACTCTCTGACACTCTGTGACACTCTCTGAAACTTTCCGGCACTCTCTGACGCTCTCTGAAGATCTCTGACCATCTCTGAAAATCTCTGACACTCTCTGAAACTCTGTGACACTCTCTGAAACACTCTGACACTCTCTGACACTCTCAGACACTCTCGGACACTCTCTGACACTTTCTGAAACTCTCTGACACTATCTGACACTTTCTGAAACTCTCGGACACTCTCTGACACACTCTGCAACTCTGTGACACCAGCTGACACTCTCTGACACTCTCTGACACTCTCTGAATCTCTCTGAAACTCTGTGACACTCTGTGACACTCTGTGACACTCTCTGACACTCTCTGAACATCTCTGAAACTCTCTGAAAATCTCTGAAACTCTCTGACACTCTCTGACTCTCTCTGAAAATCTCTGACAATCTCTGACACTCTCAGACACTCTCTGACACTCTCTGTCACACTCTGACACTTTCTGAAACTCTCTGACACTATCTGACACTTTCTGAATCTCTCCGAAACTCTCTGACACTCTCTGACACTCTCTGAACATATCTGAAACACTTTGAAAATCTCTGAAACTCTCTGACACTCTGAGACACTCTCAGAAACTCTCTGACACTCTCAGACACTCTCCGACACACTCAGAATCTCTCAGAAACTCTCTTGCACTCGCTGACACTCTCAAAAAGTCTCTGAAACTCTCTGACACTCTCTGAAACCCTCTGACACTCTCTGCCAAACTCAGAAACTCTCAGAAACTCGCTGACACACTCTGACACTCTCAGACACTCGCTGAAACTCTCTGAAACACTCTGACACTCTCTGAAAATTTCTGACACTATCTGAAACTCTCCGAAGCTCTCTAAAACTCTCTGAAACTATCTGACACTCTCAGAAACACTCAGAAACTCTCTGAAACTCTCTGACACTCTCTGACACTCTGTGACACTCTCTGAAATTCTCTGACAATCTCTGACACTTTCAGACAAACTCAGAAACTCTCAGAAACTCTCTGACACTCTCTGAAACTCTCTGAAACTCTCTGACACTCTCTGAAACTCTCTGAAACTCTCTGAGACTCTGTGACACTCTCTGAAATTCGCTGACAATCTCTGACACTCACTGACAAACTCACAAACTCTCAGAAACTCTCTGACACTCTCTGACACTCTCAGACACTCTCTGAAACTCTCTGACACTCTCTGAATCTCTCAGGCACTCGCAGACACTCTCTGACACTCTCTGAATCTCTCTGACACTCTCTGACACTCCCTGAAACTCTCTGAAACTCTCTGGCACTCTCTGAAACTCTCTGGAACTCTCTGACACTCTCAGACACTCTCTGACACTCTCTGACACTTTCTGAAACTCTCTGACACTCTCTGACACGCTCAGACACTCTCTGACACTTTCTGAAACTCTCTGACACTATCTGACTCTTTCTGAAACTTTCTGACACTCTCTGACAATCTCTGACTCTCTCTGACACTCTCTGATACACTCTGACACTCTCTGACATTCTCTGAAACTTTCTGACACTCTCTGAAACTCTCAGAAGCTCTCAGAAACTCTCTGACACTCTCAGACACTCTCAGACACTCTCAGACACTCTCTAACACTCTCTGAAACTCTCTGACACTCTCTGAAACTCTCTGACACTCTCTGACACTCTCTGACACTTTCTGAAACTCTCTGACACTCTCAGAAGCTATCAGAAACTCTCTGAAACTCTCTGACACTCACTGACACTCGGTGACACTCTCTGACACTCTCCGACAAACTCAGAAACTCTCAGAAACTCTGTGACACTCCCTGATATTCTCTGACGCGCTCTGAAACTTTCTGACAATCTCTGAAACTCTCAGAAGCTCTCTGAAACTATCTGAAATTCTCTGACACACTCTCACACTCTCAGAAACTCTCAGACACTCTCTGAAACTCTCTGACACTCTCTGAAACTCTCTGACACTCTCTGACATTCTCTGAAACTCTCTGACTCTCTCTGACACACTCTGACACTCTCTGACACTCTCTGACACTATCTGACACTTTCTGAATCTCTCGGACACTCTCTGACACTCTCTGACTCTCTCTGACACTCTCTGATACTCTCTGTCACTCTCTGAAACTCTCTGAAACTCTCCGACACTGTGTGACACTCTCTGAAACTTTCTGGCACTCTCTGACGCTCTCTGAAGATCTCTGACAATCTCTGAAAATCTCTGACACTCTCTGAAACTCTGTGACACTCTCTGAAACACTCTGACACTCTCTGACAATCTCAGACACTCTCGGACACTCTCTGACACTTTCTGAAACTCTCTGACACTATCTGACACTTTATGAAACTCTCGGACACTCTCTGACACACTCTGCAACTCTGTGACACTCTGTGACACTCTGTGACACTCTCTGACACTCTCTGAACGTCTCTGAAACTCTCTGAAAATCTCTGAAACTCTCTGACACTCTCTGACTCTCTCTGAAAATCTCTGACACTCTCAGACACTGTCTGAAACTCTCTGACTCTCTCAGAAACTCTCTGACAATCTCTGACACTCTCAGACACTCTCTGACACTCTCTGTCACACTCTGACACTTTCTGAAACTCTCTGACACTATCTGACACTTTCTGAATCTCTCCAAAACTCTCTGACACTCTCTGACACTCTCTGAACATCTCTGAAACACTCTGAAAATCTCTGAAACTCTCTGACACTCTGAGACACTCTCAGAAACTCTCTGACACTCTCAGACACTCTCCGACACACTCAGAATCTCTCAGAAACTCTCTTGCACTCTCTGACACTCTCAAAAAGTGTCTGAAACTCTCTGACACTCTCTGAAACCCTCTGACACTCTCTGCCAAACTCAGAAACTCTCAGAAACTCGCTGACACACTCTGACACTCTCAGACACTCTCTGAAACTCTCTGAAACACTCTGACACTCTCTGAAACTTTCTGACACTATCTGAAACTCTCTGAAGCTCTCTAAAACTCTCTGAAACTATCTGACACTCTCAGAAACACTCAGAAACTCTCTGAAACTCTCTGACACTCTCTGACACTCTGTGACACTCTCTGAAATTCGCTGACAATCTCTGACACTTTCAGACAAACTCAGAAACTCTCAGAAACTCTCTGACACTCTCTGAAACTCTCTGAAACTCTCTGACACTCTCTGAAACTCTCTGAAACTCTCTGAAACTCTCTGACCCTCTCTGAATCTCTCAGGCACTCGCAGACACTCTCTGACACTCTCTGAAACTCTCTGACACTCTCTGACACTCCCTGAAACTCTCTGAAACTCTCTGGCACTCTCTGAAACTCTCTGGAACTCTCTGACACTCTCAGACACTCTCTGACACTCTCTGACACTTTCTGAAACTCTCTGACACTCTCTGACACGCTCAGACACTCTCTGACACTCTCTGACACTTTCTGAAACTCTCTGACACTATCTGACACTTTCTGAAACTTTCTGACACTCTCTGACACTCTCTGACAATCTCTGACTCTCTCTGACACTCTCTGATACACTCTGACACTCTCTGACATTCTCTGAAGCTCTCTGAAACTCTCCGAAACTCTCTGACACTCTCTCACACTCTGTGACACTCTCTGAAACTCTCTGACAATCTCTGACAAACTCAGAAACTCTCAGAAACTCGCTGACACTCTCAGACACTCTCAGACACTCTCTGAAACTCTCTAACACTCTCTGAAACTCTCTGACACTCTCTGAAACTCTCTGACACTCTCTGACACTCTCTGACACTTTCTGAAACTCTCTGACACTATCTGACACTCTCTGAATCTCTCGGACACTCTGTGACACTCTCTGACTCTCTCTGACACTCTCTGATACTCTCTGTCACTCTCTGAATCTCTCTGAAACTCTCTGACACTCTGTGACACTCTCTGAATTTTTATGGCACTCTCTGACGCTCTCTGAAGATCTCTGAAACGCTCTGAAAATCTCTGACACTCTCTGAAACTCTGTGACACTCTCTGAACACTCTGACACTCTCTGACAATCTCAGACACTCTCTGACACTCTCTGACACTTTCTGAAACTCTCTGATACTATCTGACACTTTCTGAAACTCTCGGACACTCTCTGACACACTCTGCAACTCTGTGACACTCTGTGACACTCTGTGACACTCTCTGACACTCTCTGACAATCTCTGAATCTCTCTGAATCTCTCTGAAGCTCTGTGCTACCCTGTGACACTCTCTGACACAGTCTGCCACTCTCTGACACTCTCTGAATCTCTCTGAAACTCCCTGACACTCTCTGACACTCTGTTACAATCTCTGAAACTCTCTGACACTCTCTGACACTCTCCGACACACTCAGAAACTGTCAGAAACTCTCAGGCACTCTCTGTCACTGTCAGAAAGTCTATAATCTCTCTGATACTCTCTGACACTCTCTGAAGCTCTCTGATGCTCTCTGACACACTGTGAAACTCTCTGAAACTCTCTGACACTCTCTGATACTCGCTGACACTCTCTGACAAACTCAGAAACTCTCAGAAACTCTCTGACACTCTCAGACACTCTCTGCAACTCTGTGACACTCTCTGACACTCTCTGACACTCTCTGACAATCTCTGAATCTCTCTGAAACTCTGTGATACCCTGTGACACTCTCTGACACAGTCTGACACTCTCTGACACTCTCTGAATCTCTCTGAAACTCCCTGACACTCTCTGACACTCTGTTACAATCTCTGAAACTCTCTGACACTCTCTGACACTCTCCGACACACTCAGAAACTGTCAGAAACTCTCAGGCACTCTCTGACACTCTCAGAAAGTCTCTAATCTCTCTGACACTCTCTGAAGCTCTCTGATGCTCTCTGACACTCGCTGACACTTTCTGAAACTCTCTGACACTATCTGAAACTTTCTGAATCTCTCGGACACTCTCTGACACTCTCTGACTCTCTCTGACACTATCTGATACTCTCTGTCACTCTCTGAATCTCTCTGAAACTCTCTGACACTCTGTGACACTCTCTGAATCTTTCTGGCACTCTCTGACGCTCTCTGAAGATCTCTGAAACTCTCTGAAAATCTCTGACACTCTCTGAAACTCTGTGACACTCTCTGAACACTCTGACACTCTCTGACACTCTCAGACACTCTCTGAAACTCTCTGACACTTTCTGAAACTCTCTGATACTATCTGACACTTTCTGCAACTCTCGGACACTCTCTGACACACTCTGCAACTCTGTGACACTCTCTGACACAGTCTGACACTCTCTGACACTCTCTGAATCTCTCTGAAACTCCCTGACACTCTCTGACACTCTCTGAAACTCTCTGACACTCTCTGACACTCTCTGAACATCTCTGAAACTCTCCGTCACTCTGAGACACTCTCAGAAACTCTCTGACACACTCAGACAATCTCCGACACACTCAGAAACTCTCAGAAACTCTCTGGCACTCTCTGACACTCTCAGAATGTCTCTGAAACTCTCTGACACTTTCTGAAACTCTCTGACACTATCTGACTCTTTCTGAAACTTTCTGACACTCTCTGACAATCTCTGACTCTCTCTGACACTCTCTGATACACTCTGACACTCTCTGACATTCTCTGAAACTTTCTGACACTCTCTGAAACTCTCAGAAGCTCTCAGAAACTCTCTGACACTCTCAGACACTCTCAGACACTCTCAGACACTCTCTAACACTCTCTGAAACTCTCTGACACTCTCTGAAACTCTCTGACACTCTCTGACACTCTCTGACACTTTCTGAAACTCTCTGACACTCTCAGAAGCTATCAGAAACTCTCTGAAACTCTCTGACACTCACTGACACTCGGTGACACTCTCTGACACTCTCCGACAAACTCAGAAACTCTCAGAAACTCTGTGACACTCCCTGATATTCTCTGACGCGCTCTGAAACTTTCTGACAATCTCTGAAACTCTCAGAAGCTCTCTGAAACTATCTGAAATTCTCTGACACACTCTCACACTCTCAGAAACTCTCAGACACTCTCTGAAACTCTCTGACACTCTCTGAAACTCTCTGACACTCTCTGACATTCTCTGAAACTCTCTGACTCTCTCTGACACACTCTGACACTCTCTGACACTCTCTGACTCTCTCTGACACTCTCTGATACTCTCTGTCACTCTCTGAAACTCTCTGACACTCTCTGAAGATCTCTGAAACTCTCTGAAAATCTCTGACACTCTCTGAAACTCTGTGACACTCTCTGAACACTCTGACACTCTCTGACACTCTCAGACACTCTCTGAAACTCTCTGACACTTTCTGAAACTCTCTGATACTATCTGACACTTTCTGCAACTCTCGGACACTCTCTGACACACTCTGCAACTCTGTGACACTCTCTGACACAGTCTGACACTCTCTGACACTCTCTGAATCTCTCTGAAACTCCCTGACACTCTCTGACACTCTCTGAAACTCTCTGACACTCTCTGACACTCTCTGAACATCTCTGAAACTCTCCGACACTCTGAGACACTCTCAGAAACTCTCTGACACACTCAGACAATCTCCGACACACTCAGAAACTCTCAGAAACTCTCTGGCACTCTCTGACACTCTCAGAATGTCTCTGAAACTCTCTGACACTCTCTGAAACTCTCTGACACTCTCTGACACTCTCAGACACTGTCTGACTCTCTCTGACACTCTGTGACACTCTCTGAAACTCTCTGACATTCTCTGAAACTTTCTGACGCTCTCTGAAGCTCTGTGAAACTTTCTGAAACTCTCTGACAATCTCAGAAACACACAGAAACTCTCTGAAACTCTCTGACACTCTGTGACACTCTGAAATTCTCTGACAATCTCTGACACTCTCAGACAAACTCAGAAACTCTCAGAAACTCTCTGAAACCCTCAGAAATTCTCAGATACTCTCTGAAACTCTCTGACACTCTCTGACACTCTCTGAAACACTCTGATACTCTCTGAAATTCGCTGACAATCTCCGACACTCTGACAAACTCACAAAGTCTCAGAAACTCTCTGACACTCTCTGACACTCTCTGAAACTCATTGACACTCTCTCACACTCTCTGAATCTCTCAGACACTCGCTGACACTCTCTGAAACTCTCTGACACTCTCTGACACTCTCTGAAACTCCCTGGCACACTCTGAAACTCTCTGACACTTTCTGACACTCTGTGACACTCTCTGAAATTCTCTGACAATCTCTGACACACTCAGACAAACTCAGAAACTCTCAGAAACTCTCAGAAACTCTCTGACACTCTCTGAAACTCTCTGACACTCTCTGAATTAGAATTAGAATTAGAATATTACAGCGCAGTACAGGCCCTTCGGCCCTCGATGTTGCGCCGAGCTGTGAAACCATCTGACCTACACTATTCCATTTTCATCCATGTGTCTATCCAATGTCCACTTAAATGCCCTTAAAGTTGGCGAATCTACTACTGCTGCAGGCAGGGCATTCCACGCCCTTACTACTCTCTGAGTAAAGAAACTACCTCTCACATCTGTCCTATATCTATCACCCCTCAACTTGAAGCTATGTCCCCTCGTGTTTGCCATCACCATCCGAGGAAAAAGACGCTCACTATCCACCCTATCTAACCCTCTGATTATCTTATATGTCTCTATTAAGTCACCTCTCCTCCTCCTTCTCTCCAACGAAAACAACCTCAAGTCCCTCAGCCTTTCCTCGTAAGACCTTCCCTCTATACCAGGCAACATCCTAGTAAATCTCCTCTGCACCCTTTCCATAGCTTCCACATCCTTTCTATAATGCGGTGACCAGAACTGCACGCAATACTCCAGGTGCGGTCTCACCAGAGTCTTGTACAGCTGCAGCATGACCTCGTGGCTCCGAAACTCGACCCCCCTACTAATAAAAGCTAACACACCATATGCCTTCTTGACAGCCCTATTAACCTGGTTAGCAACCTTCAGGGATTTATGCACCTGGACACCAAGATCTCTCTGCTCATCTACACTAACAAGAATCTTCCCATTAGCCCAGTACTCTGCATTCCTGTTACTCCTTCCAAAGTGAATCACCTCACACCTTTCCGCATTAAACTCCATTTGCCATCTCTCAGCCCAGCTCTGCAGCCTATCTATGTCTCTCTGTACCCTACAACATCCTTCGGCACTATCCACAACTCCACCGACCTTAGTGTCATCTGCAAATTTACTAACCCACCCTTCTACACCCTCTTCCTGGTCATTTATAAAAATGACAAACAGCAATGGCCCCAAAACAGATCCTTGCGGTACACCACTAGTAACTAAACTCCAGGATGAACATTTGCCATCAACCACCACCTCTGTCTTCTTTCAGCTAGCCAATTTCTGATCCAAAGCTCTAAATCACCTTCAACCCCATACTTCCGTATTTTCTGCAATAGCCTACCGTGGGGAACCTTATCAAACGCCTGACTGAAATCCATATACACCACATCCACTGCTTTACCCTCATCCACCTGTTTGGTCACCTTCTCGAAAAACTCAATAAGGTTTGTGAGGCACGACCTCCCCGTCACAAAACCGTGCTGACTATCTCTAATGTACTTATTCTTTTCAAGATGATTATAAATCCTGTCTCTTATAACCTTTTCCAACATTTTACCCACAACCGAAGTAAGGCTCACAGGTCTATAATTACCAGGGCTGTCTCTACTCCCCTTCTTGAACAAGGGGACAACATTTGCAATCCTCCAGTCTTCCGGCACTATTCCTGTCGACAATGACGACATAAAGATCAAGGACAAAGGCTCTGCAATCTCCTCCCTAGCTTCCCAGAGAATCCTAGGATAAATCCCATCTGGCCCAGGGGACTTATCTATTTTCACACTTTCCAAAATTACTAACACCTCCTCCTTGTGAACCTCAATCCCATCTAGCCTCGTAGCCTGAATCTCAGTATTCTCAACAACATTTTCCTTCTCTGCTGTAAATACTGACACAAAATATTCATTTAACACTTCCCCTATCTCCTCTGATTCCACACACAACTTCCCACTACTATCCTTGATTGGCCCTAATCTAACTCTAGTCATTCTTTTATTCCTGATATACCTATAGAAAGCCTTCGGGTTTTCCCTGATCCGATTCACCAATGACTTCTCGTGTCCTCTCCTTGCTCTTCTTAGCTCTCCCTTTAGATCCTTCCTGACTAGCTTGTAGCTCTCAAGCGCCCTAACTGAGCCTTCACGTCTCATCCTAACATAAGCCTTCTTCTTCCTCTTGACAAGCGCTTCAACTTCTTTAGTAAACCACGGCTCCCTCGCACGACAACTTCCTCCCTGCCTCACAGGTACATACTTATCAAGGACACGCAGTAGCTGCTCCTTGAATAAGCTCCACATTTCGATTGTTCCCATCCCCTGCAGTTTCCTTCCCCATCCTACGCATCCTAAATCTTGCCTAATCGCATCATAATTTCCTTTCCCCCAGTTATAATTCTTGCCCTGCGGTATATACCTGTCCCTGCCCATCGCTAAGGTAAACCTAACCGAATTGTGATCACTATCACCAAAGTGCTCACCTACATCTAAATCTAACACCTGGCCGGGTTCATTTCCCAGTACCAAATCCAATGTGGCATTGCCCCTGGTTGGCCTGTCCACATACTGTGTCAGAAAACCCTCCTGCACACACTGGACAAAAACTGACCCATCTAAAGTACTCGAACTATAGTATTTCCAGTCGATATTTGGAAAGTTAAAGTCCCCCATAACAACTACCCTGTTACACTCACCCCTGTCGAGAATCATCTTCGCTATCCTTTCCTCTACATCTCTGGAACTATTCGGAGGTCTGTAAAAGACTCCCAACAGGGTGACCTCACCTCTCCTGTTTCTAACCTCAGCCCATACTACCTCAGTAGACGAGTCCTCAAACGTCCATTCTGTCGCAGTCATACTCTCCTTGATTAACAATGCCACACCGCCCCCCTCTTTTACCATCTTCTCTGTTCTTACTGAAACATCTAAATCCCGGAATCTCCAACATCCATTCCTGCCCCTGCTCTACCCATGTCTCCGAAATGGCCACGACATCGAGATACATCTGAAACTCTCTGAAACTCTCTGACACTCTGTGACACTCTCTGAAATTCGCTGACAATCTCTGACACTCTCAGAAATTCTCTGAAACTCTCTGGCACTCTCTGAAACTCTCAGAAACTCTCTGACACTCACTGGCACTCTCTGAAACTCTCTGAAACTCTCTGGCACTCTCAGAAACTCTCTGAAACTCTCTGACACTCTCTGAAACTCTCAGACACTATCTGACACTATCTGACACTTTCTGAAACTTTCCGACACTCTCTGACACTCTCTGACACTCTGACAATCTCTGACAATCTCTGACTCTCTCTGACACTCTCTGATACACTCTGACACTCTCTGACTTTCTCTGGAACTTTCTGACACTCTCTGACACTCTCTGACACTCCCTGACACTCTCTGAATCTCTCTGAAACTCTCTGACGCTCTGTCACACTCTCTGAAACTTTCTGACACTCTGACACTCTCTGAAGATCTCTGAAACTCTCTGAAAATCTCTGACACTCTGAAACTCTGTGACACTCTCTGAAACACTCTGACACTCTCTGACATCTCTGCAACTCTGTGACACTCACTGACACTCTCTGACAATCTCCGAAACTCTCTGAAACTCTCTGCCACTCTCTGAAACTCTCTGACACTCTCTGGCACACTCAGAAACTGTCAGAAACTATCAGGCACTCTCTGACACTCTCAGAAAGTCTCTGAAACACTCGGAAACTCTCTGAAACTCTCTGAAACTCTCTCACACTCTCTGAAACTCTTTGACACTCTTTGACACTCTCAGACACTGTCTGACACTCTCTGAAACTCTCTTCTCTCTCTGACACTCTCTGACACTCTCTGAAGCTCTCTGATGCTCTCTGACACTCTGTGACACTCTCTGAAACACTCTGAAAGTCTCTGACACTCAATGGCTCTCTCTGAAACACACTGAAGCCCTCTGAAACTCTCTGAAACTCTCTGACACTCTCACAAACTATCAGAAACTCTCTGAAACTCTCTGACACTCTCTGACAGTCTGTGACACTCTCTGAAACTCTCCGACAAACTCAGAAACTCTCAGAAACTCTCTGACACTCTCTGACACTCGCTGCCACTATCAGCCACTTTCTGAAAGTCTCGGACACTCTCTGACACACTCTGCAGCTCTGTGACACTCTCTGACACTCTCTGACACTCTCTGACACTCTCCGACACCCTCAGAAACTATCAGAAACTCTCAGGCACTCTCTGACACGCTCAGAAAGTCTCTGAAACTCTCTGAAACTCTCTGACTCTTTCTGACACTCTCTGAAACTCTTTGACACTCTTTGACACTCTCAGACACTCTCTGACTATCTCTGAAACTCTCTAATCTCTCTGACACTCTCTGACACTCTCTGAAGCTCTCTGATGCTCTCTGACACTCTGTGACACTCTCTGAAACTCTCTGAACGTCTCTGACACTCTCAGAAGCTATCAGATACTCTCTGAAACTCACTGACACTCTCTGACACTCTCTGACACTCTGTGACACTCTCTGACACTCTCCGGCAAACTCAGAAACTCTCAGAAACTCTCTGACACTCTCTGATACTCGCTGACACTCTCTGAAACTTTCTGACACTCTCTGAAACTCTCAGAAGCTATCTGAAACTCTCTGAAACTCTCTGACACTCTCTCACACTCTGTGACACTCTCTGAAACTCTCTGAAACTCTCTGACAATCTCTGACAAACTCAGAAACTCTCAGAAACTCTCTGACACTCTCAGACACTCTCAGACATTCTCTGAAACTCTCTGACACTCTCTGAAACTCTCTGACACTCTCTGAAACTCTCTAACACTCTCTGACACTCTCTGAAACTTTCTGAAACTCTCTGACACTATCTGACACATTCTGAATCTCTCGGACACTCTCTGACACTCTCTGAATCTCTCTGACACTCTCTGATACTCTCTGTCACTCTCTGTCACGCTCAGAAAGTCTCTGAAACTCTCTGACACTCTCTGAATCTCTCTTACACTCTCTGACATTCTCTGACACTCTCTGAATCTCTTTGACACTCTTTGACACTCTCAGACACTGTCTGACTCTCTCTGACACTCTCTGAATCTCTCTGGCACTCTCTGATACTCTCTGTCACTCTCTGTCACTCTCAGAAAGTCTCTGAAACTCTCTTACAGTCTCTGACATTCTCAGAAACTCTCTGAAACTCGCTGACACACTCTGACACTCTCAGACACTCTCTGAAACTCTCTGAAACTCTCTGACACTCTCAGACACTCTCTGAAACTCTCTAACACTCTCTGAAACTCTCTGACAATCTCTGAAACTCTCTGACACTCTCTGACACTCTGTGACTCTTTCTGAAACTCTCTGACACTATCTGACACTTTCTGAATCTCTCGGACACTCTCTGACACTCTCTGACTCTCTCTGACACTCTCTGATACTCTCTGTCACTCTCTGTCACTCTCTGTCACTCTCTGAATCTCTCTGAAACTCTCTGACACTCTGTGACACTCTCTGAATCTTTTTGGCACACTCTGACGCTCTCTGAAGATCTCTGCAACTCTCTGGAAATCTCTGACACTCTCTGAAACTCTGTGACACTCTCTGAACACTCTGACACTCTCTGACACTCTCAGACACTCTCTGACACTCTGACACTTTCTGAAACTCTCTGATACTATCTGACACTTTCTGAAATTCTCGGACACTCTCTGACACATTCTGCAACTCTGTGACACTCTCTGACATTCTCTGACACTCTCTGACACTCTCTGAATCTCTCTGAAACTCTGTGATACTCTGTGAAACTCTCTGACACTCTCCGACACACTCTGACACTCTCTGAAAATCTCTGAAACTCTGTGACACTCTGAGAAACTCTCAGAAACTCTCTGACATTCTCAGACACTCTCCGAAACACTCAGAAACTCTCAGAAACTCTATGGCACTCTCTGACACTCTCTGAAACTCTCTGACACTCTCTGACATTCTCTGACACTCTCTGAATCTCTTTGACACTCTTTGACACTCTCAGACACTGTCTGACTGTCTCTGACACTCTGTGACACTCTCTGAAACTCTCTGACAATCTCTAAAACTTTCTGAAACTCTCTGAAGCTCTGTGAAACTTTCTGAAACACTTTGACACTCTTGGAAATACTCAGAAACTCTCTGACACTCTCTGACGCTCTGTGACACTCTCTGAAATTCTCTGACAATCTCTGACACTCTCTGACAAACTCAGAAACTCTGAGAAACTCGCTGAGACACTCTGACACTCTCAGACACTCTCTGAAACTCTCTGAAACTCTCTGACACTCTGAAACTTTCTGACACTATCTGAAACTATCTGACCCTCTCAGAAACACTCAGAAACTCTCTGAAACTCTCTGACACTCTGTGAAAATCTCTGAAATTCTCTGACAATCTCTGACACTCTCAGACAAACTCAGAAACTCTCAGAAACTCTCTGAAACTCTCTGACACTCGCTAACACTATCTGACACTTTCTGAAATTCGCTGACAATCTCTGACACTCTCTGACAAACTCACAAAGTCTCAGAAACTCTCTGACACTCTCTGACACGCTCAGACACTCTCTGACACTCTCTGACACTCTCTGAATCTCTCAGACACTCGCTGATACTCTCTGACACTCTCTGAAACTCTCTGAAACTCTCTGGCACTCTCTGAAATTCTCTGAAACACTCTGACACTCTCTGACACTCTCAGACACTCTCTGACACTCTCTGACACTCCCTGACACTTTATGAAACTCTCTGACACTCTCTGACACTCTCAGACACTCTCTGACACTCACTGACTCTTTCTGAACCTCTCTGACACTATCAGACACTTTCTGAAACTTTCTGACACTCTCTGACACTCTCTGACAATCTCTGACTCTCTCTGACACTCTCTGACACTCTCTGATACACTCTGACACTCTCTGACATTCTCTGAAACTCTTTGACACTCTCTGACACTTTCGGATACTATCTGACACTCTCTGACACTCCCTGACACTCTCTGAATCTCTCTGAAACTCTCTGACGCTCTGTGACATTCTCTGAAACTTTCTGACACTCTGAAACACTCTGAAGATCTCTGAAACTCTCTGAAAATCTCTGATACTCTCTGACAATCTGTGACAATCTCTGAAACTCTCTGACACTCTCTGACACTCTCCGACACACTCAGAAAATGTCAGAAACTCTCAGGCAGTCTCTGATACTCTCAGAAAGTCTCTGAAACTCTCTGACACTCTCTGAAACTCTCTGACACTCTCTGACACTCTCTGAAACTCTTTGACACTCTTTGACACTCTCTGAAGCTCTCTGATAATCTCTGACACTCTGTGACACTCTCTGAAACACTCTGAAAGTCTCTGACACTCTCTGGCACTCTCTGAAACTTTCTGACACTCTCTGAAACACACTGAAGCTCTTTGAAACTCTTTGAAACTCTCTGACACTCTCAGAAACTATCAGAAAATCTCTGAAACTCTCTGACACTCTCTGACACACTCTGACACTCTCTGACACTCTCCGACCAACTGAGAAACTCTCAGAAACTCTCTGACACTCTCTGACACTCGCTGACACTCTCTGAAAATATCTGACACTCTCTGAAAATCCCCCAAGCTCCCTGAAACTCTCTGAAACTCTCTGACACTCTCTCAAACTCTGTGACATTCTCTGAAACTCTCTGACACTCTCTGACAATCTCTGAAAAACTCAGAATCTCTCAGAAACTCTCTGACACTCTCAGACACTCAAAGACACTCTCTGAATCTCTCTGAAACTCTGTGATACTCTGTGAAACTCTCTGACACTCTCCGACACACTCTGACACTCTCTGAAAATCTCTGAAACTCTGTGACACTCTGAGAAACTCTCAGAAACTCTCTGACATTCTCAGACACTCTCCGAAACACTCAGAAACTCTCAGAAACTCTATGGCACTCTCTGACACTCTCAGAAAGTCTGTGAAACTCTCTGACACTCTCTGAAACTCTCTGACACTCTCTGACATTCTCTGACACTCTCTGAATCTCTTTGACACTCTTTGACACTCTCAGACACTGTCTGACTGTCTCTGACACTCTGTGACACTCTCTGAAACTCTCTGACAATCTCTAAAACTTTCTGAAACTCTCTGAAGCTCTGTGAAACTTTCTGAAACACTTTGACACTCTTGGAAATACTCAGAAACTCTCTGACACTCTCTGACGCTCTGTGACACTCTCTGAAATTCTCTGACAATCTCTGACACTCTCTGACAAACTCAGAAACTCTGAGAAACTCGCTGAGACACTCTGACACTCTCAGACACTCTCTGAAACTCTCTGAAACTCTCTGACACTCTGAAACTTTCTGACACTATCTGAAACTCTCTGAAACTCTCTGAAACTATCTGACCCTCTCAGAAACACTCAGAAACTCTCTGAAACTCTCTGACACTCTGTGAAAATCTCTGAAATTCTCTGACAATCTCTGACACTCTCAGACAAACTCAGAAACTCTCAGAAACTCTCTGAAACTCTCTGACACTCGCTAACACTATCTGACACTTTCTGAAATTCGCTGACAATCTCTGACACTCTCTGACAAACTCACAAAGTCTCAGAAACTCTCTGACACTCTCTGACACGCTCAGACACTCTCTGACACTCTCTGACACTCTCTGAATCTCTCAGACACTCGCTGATACTCTCTGACACTCTCTGAAACTCTCTGAAACTCTCTGGCACTCTCTGAAATTCTCTGAAACACTCTGACACTCTCTGACACTCTCAGACACTCTCTGACACTCTCTGACACTCCCTGACACTTTATGAAACTCTCTGACACTCTCTGACACTCTCAGACACTCTCTGACACTCACTGACTCTTTCTGAACCTCTCTGACACTATCAGACACTTTCTGAAACTTTCTGACACTCTCTGACACTCTCTGACAATCTCTGACTCTCTCTGACACTCTCTGACACTCTCTGATACACTCTGACACTCTCTGACATTCTCTGAAACTCTTTGACACTCTCTGACACTTTCGGATACTATCTGACACTCTCTGACACTCCCTGACACTCTCTGAATCTCTCTGAAACTCTCTGACGCTCTGTGACATTCTCTGAAACTTTCTGACACTCTGAAACACTCTGAAGATCTCTGAAACTCTCTGAAAATCTCTGATACTCTCTGACAATCTGTGACAATCTCTGAAACTCTCTGACACTCTCTGACACTCTCCGACACACTCAGAAAATGTCAGAAACTCTCAGGCAGTCTCTGATACTCTCAGAAAGTCTCTGAAACTCTCTGACACTCTCTGAAACTCTCTGACACTCTCTGACACTCTCTGAAACTCTTTGACACTCTTTGACACTCTCTGAAGCTCTCTGATAATCTCTGACACTCTGTGACACTCTCTGAAACACTCTGAAAGTCTCTGACACTCTCTGGCACTCTCTGAAACTTTCTGACACTCTCTGAAACACACTGAAGCTCTTTGAAACTCTTTGAAACTCTCTGACACTCTCAGAAACTATCAGAAAATCTCTGAAACTCTCTGACACTCTCTGACACACTCTGACACTCTCTGACACTCTCCGACCAACTCAGAAACTCTCAGAAACTCTCTGACACTCTCTGACACTCGCTGACACTCTCTGAAAATATCTGACACTCTCTGAAAATCCCCCAAGCTCCCTGAAACTCTCTGAAACTCTCTGACACTCTCTCAAACTCTGTGACATTCTCTGAAACTCTCTGACACTCTCTGACAATCTCTGAAAAACTCAGAATCTCTCAGAAACTCTCTGACACTCTCAGACACTCAAAGACACTCTCTGAAACTCTCTGACACTCTCTGAAACTCTCTGACACTCTCTGAAAATCTCTGACACTCTCTGAAAATCTCAGACACTCTCTGACACTCTCTGACAATTTCTGAAACTCTCTGACACTCTCGGACACTCTCTGAAATTCTCTGAAGCTCTCTGACACTCTCTGACACTCTCTGACTCTCTCTGAAACTCTCTGACACTCTCTGACACTCTCTGACACTCTCAGACACTCTCCGAAACACTCAGAAACTCTCAGAAACTCTATGGCACTCTCTGACACTCTCAGAAAGTCTGTGAAACTCTCTGACACTCTCTGAAACTCTCTGACACTCTCTGACATTCTCTGACACTCTCTGAATCTCTTTGACACTCTTTGACACTCTCAGACACTGTCTGACTCTCTCTGACACTCTGTGACACTCTCTGAAACTCTCTGACAATCTCTAAAACTTTCTGAAACTCTCTGAAGCTCTGTGAAACTTTCTGAAACACTTTGACACTCTTGGAAAAACTCAGAAACTCTCTGACACTCTCTGACGCTCTGTGACACTCTCTGAAATTCTCTGACAATCTCTGACACTCTCTGACAAACTCAGAAACTCTGAGAAACTCGCTGAGACACTCTGACACTCTCAGACACTCTCTGAAACTCTCTGAAACTCTCTGACACTCTGAAACTTTCTGACACTATCTGAAACTCTCTGAAACTCTCTGAAACTCTCTGAAACTCTCTGAAACTATCTGACCCTCTCGGAAACACTCAGAAACTCTCTGAAAATCTCTGACACTCTGTGAAAATCTCTGAAATTCTCTGACAATCTCTGACACTCTCAGACAAACTCAGAAACTCTCAGAAACTCTCTGAAACTCGCTAACACTATCTGACACTTTCTGAAATTCGCTGACAATCTCTGACACTCTCTGACAAACTCACAAAGTCTCAGAAACTCTCTGACACTCTCTGACACGCTCAGACACTCTCTGACACTCTCTGACATTCTCTGACACTCTCTGAATCTCTCAGACACTCGCTGATACTCTCTGACACTCTCTGAAACTCTCTGAAACTCTCTGGCACTCTCTGAAATTCTCTGAAACACTCTGACACTCTCTGACACTCTCTGAAAATCTCAGACACTCTCTGACACTCTCTGACACTTTCTGAAACTCTCTGACACTCTCGGACACACTCTGAAATTCTCTGAAACTCTCTGACACTCTCTGACACTCTCTGACTCTCTCTGAAACTCTCTGAAACTCTCTGACACTCTCTGACACTCTCAGACACTCTCCGAAACACTCAGAAACTCTCACAAACTCTATGGCACTCTCTGACACTCTCAGAAAGTCTGTGAAACTCTCTGACACTCTCTGAAACTCTCTGACACTCTCTGACATTCTCTGACACTCTCTGAATCTCTTTGACACTCTTTGACACTCTCAGACACTGTCTGACTCTCTCTGACACTCTGTGACACTCTCTGAAACTCTCTGACAATCTCTAAAACTTTCTGAAACTCTCTGAAGCTCTGTGAAACTTTCTGAAACACTTTGACACTCTTGGAAAAACTCAGAAACTCTCTGACGCTCTGTGACACTCTCTGAAATTCTCTGACAATCTCTGACACTCTCTGACAAACTCAGAAACTCTGAGAAACTCGCTGAGACACTCTGACACTCTCAGACACTCTCTGAAACTCTCTGAAACTCTCTGACACTCTGAAACTTTCTGACACTATCTGAAACTCTCTGAAACTCTCTGAAACTATCTGACCCTCTCGGAAACACTCAGAAACTCTCTGAAACTCTGTGAAAATCTCTGAAATTCTCTGACAATCTCTGACACTCTCAGACAAACTCAGAAACTCTCAGAAACTCTCTGAAACTCTCTGACACTCGCTAACACTATCTGACACTTTCTGAAATTCGCTCACAATCTCTGACACTCTCTGACAAACTCACAAAGTCTCAGAAACTCTCTGACACTCTCTGACACGCTCAGACACTCTCTGACACTCTCTGACACTCTCTGACACTCTCTGAATCTCTCAGACACTCGCTGATACTCTCTGACACTCTCTGAAACTCTCTGAAACTCTCTGGCACTCTCTGAAATTCTCTGAAACACTCTGACACTCTCTGACACTCTCAGACACTCTCTGACACTCTCTGACACTTTCTGAAACTCTCTGACACTCTCTGACACTCTCAGACACTCTCTGACACTCACTGACTCTTTCTGAACCTCTCTGACACTATCCGACACTTTCTGAAACTTTCTGACACTCTCTGACACTCTCTGACAATCTCTGACTCTCTCTGACACTCTCTGACACTCTCTGATACACTCTGACACTCTCTGACATTCTCTGAAACTCTTTGACACTCTCTGACACTTTCGGATACTATCTGACACTCTCTGAAACTCTCTGACACTCTCTGACACTCTCTGACACTCCCTGACACTCTCTGAATCTCTCTGAAACTCTCTGACGCTCTGTGACATTCTCTGAAACTTTCTGACACTCTGAAACACTCTGAAGATCTCTGAAACTCTCTGAAAATCTCTGATACTCTCTGACAATCTGTGACAATCTCTGAAACTCTCTGACACTCTCTGACACTCTCCGACACACTCAGAAACTGTCAGAAACTCTCAGGCAGTCTCTGATACTCTCAGAAAGTCTCTGAAACTCTCTGACACTCTCTGAAACTCTCTGACACTCTCTGACACTCTCTGAAACTCTTTGACACTCTTTGACACTCTCAGACACTGTCTGACTCTCTCTGACACTCTCTGACACTCTCTGAAGCTCTCTGATAATCTCTGACACTCTGTGACACTCTCTGAAACACTCTGAAAGTCTCTGACACTCTCTGGCACTCTGTGAAACTTTCTGACACTCTCTGAAACACACTGAAGCTCTTTGAAACTCTTTGAAACTCTCTGACACTCTCAGAAACTATCAGAAAATCTCTGGAACTCTCTGACACTCTCTGACACACTCTGACACTCTCTGACACTCTCCGACCAACTCAGAAACTCTCAGAAACTCTCTGACACTCTCTGACACTGTCTGACTCTCTCTGACACTCTCTGACACTCTCTGAAGCTCTCTGATAATCTCTGACACTCTGTGACACTCTCTGAAACACTCTGAAAGTCTCTGACAGTCTCTGGCACTCTCTGAAACTTTCTGACAATCTCTGAAACACACTGAAGCTCTTTGAAACTCTTTGAAACTCTCTGACACTCTCAGAAACTATCAGAAAATCTCTGAAACTCTCTGACACTCTCTGACACACTCTGACACTCTCTGACACTCTCCGACCAACTCAGAAACTCTCAGAAACTCTCTGACACTCTCTGACACTCGCTGACACTCTCTGAAAATATCTGACACTCTCTGAAAATCTCAGAAGCTCCCTGAAACTCTCTGAAATTCTCTGACACTCTCTCAAACTCTGTGACATTCTCTGAAACTCTCTGACACTCTCTGACAATCTCTGAAAAACTCAGAATCTCTCAGAAACTCTCTGACACTCTCAGACACTCAAAGACACTCTCTGAAACTCTCTGACACTCTCTGAAACTCTCTGACACTCTCTGACACTCTCAGACACTCTCTGACACTCTCTGAATCTCTCAGACACTCGCTGATACTCTCTGACACTCTCTGAAACTCTCTGAAACTCTCTGGCACTCTCTGAAATTCTCTGAAACACTCTGACACTCTCTGACACTCTCAGACACTCTCTGACACTCTCTGACACTTTCTGAAACTCTCTGACACTCTCTGACACTCTCAGACACGCTCTGACACTCACTGACTCTTTCTGAAACTCTCTGACACTATCCGACACTTTCTGAAACTTTCTGACACTCTCTGACACTCTCTGACAATCTCTGACTCTCTCTGACACTCTCTGACACTCTCTGGTACACTCTGACACTCTCTGACATTCTCTGAAACATTTTGACACTCTCTGACACTTTCGGATACTATCTGACACTCTCTGAAACTCTCTGACACTCTCTGACACTCTCTGACACTCCCTGACACTCTTTGAATCTCTCTGAAACTCTCTGACGCTCTGTGACATTTTCTGAAACTTTCTGACACTCTGAAACACTCTGAAGATCTCTGAAACTCTCTGAAAATCTCTGATACTCTCTGACAATCTGTGACAATCTCTGAAACTCTCTGACACTCTCCGACACACTCAGAAACTGTCAGAAACTCTCAGGCAGTCTCTGATACTCTCAGAAAGTCTCTGAAACTCTCTGACACTCTCTGAAACTCTCTGACACTCTCTGACACTCTCTGAAACTCTTTGACACTCTTTGACACTCTCAGACACTGTCTGACTCTCTCTGACACTCTCTGACACTCTCTGAAGCTCTCTGATAATCTCTGACACTCTGTGACACTCTCTGAAACACTCTGAAAGTCTCTGACACTCTCTGGCACTCTCTGAAACTTTCTGACACTCTCTGAAACACACTGAAGCTCTTTGAAACTCTTTGAAACTCTCTGACACTCTCAGAAACTATCAGAAAATCTCTGAAACTCTCTGACACTCTCTGACACACTCTGACACTCTCTGACACTCTCCGACCAACTCAGAAACTCTCAGAAACTCTCTGACACTCTCTGACACTGTCTGACTCTCTCTGACACTGTCTGACACTCTCTGAAGCTCTCTGATAATCTCTGACACTCTGTGACACTCTCTGAAACACTCTGAAAGTCTCTGACACTCTCTGGCACTCTCTGAAACTTTCTGACACTCTCTGAAACACACTGAAGCTCTTTGAAACTCTTTGAAACTCTCTGACACTCTCAGAAACTATCAGAAAATCTCTGAAACTCTCTGACACTCTCTGACACACTCTGACACTCTCTGACACTCTCCGACCAACTCAGAAAATCTCAGAAACTCTCTGACACTCTCTGACACTCGCTGACACTCTCTGAAAATATCTGACACTCTCTGAAAATCTCAGAAGCTCCCTGAAACTCTCTGAAACTCTCTGACACTCTCTCAAACTCTGTGACATTCTCTGAAACTCTCTGACACTCTCTGACAATCTCTGAAAAACTCAGAATCTCTCAGAAACTCTCTGACACTCTCAGACACTCAAAGACACTCTCTGAAACTCTCTGACACTCTCTGAAACTCTCTGACACTCTCTGACACTCTCAGACACTCTCTGACACTCTCTAAATCTCTCAGACACTCGCTGATACTCTCTGACACTCTCTGAAACTCTCTGAAACTCTCTGGCACTCTCTGAAATTCTCTGAAACACTCTGACACTCTCTGACACTCTCAGACACTCTCTGACACTCTCTGACACTTTCTGAAACTCTCTGACACTCTCTGACACTCTCAGACACTCTCTGACACTCACTGACTCTTTCTGAACCTCTCTGACACTATCCGACACTTTCTGAAACTTTCTGACACTCTCTGACACTCTCTGACAATCTCTGACTCTCTCTGACACTCTCTTACACTCTCTGATACACTCTGACACTCTCTGTCATTCTCTGAAACATTTTGACACTCTCTGACACTTTCGGATACTATCTGACACTCTCTGAAACTCTCTGACACTCTCTGACACTCTCTGACACTCCCTGACACTCTCTGAATCTCTCTGAAACTCTCTGACGCTCCGTGACATTCTCTGAAACTTTCTGACACTCTGAAACACTCTGAAGATCTCTGAAACTCTCTGAAAATCTCTGATACTCTCTGACAATCTGTGACAATCTCTGAAACTCTCTGACACTCTCTGACACTCTCCGACACACTCAGAAACTGTCAGAAACTCTCAGGCAGTCTCTGATACTCTCAGAAAGTCTCTGAAACTCTCTGACACTCTCTGAAACTGTCTGACACTCTCTGACACTCTCTGAAACTCTTTGACACTCTTTGACACTCTCAGACACTGTCTGACTCTCTCTGACACTCTCTGACACTCTCTGAAGCTCTCTGATAATCTCTGACACTCTGTGACACTCTCTGAAACACTCTGAAAGTCTCTGACACTCTCTGGCACTCTCCGAAACTTTCTGACACTCTCTGAAACACACTGAAGCTCTTTGAAACTCTTTGAAACTCTCTGACACTCTCAGAAACGATCAGAAAATCTCAGAAGCTCCCTGAAACTCTCTGAAACTCTCTGACACTCTCTCAAACTCTGTGACATTCTCTGAAACTCTCTGACACTCTCTGACAATCTCTGAAAATCTCAGAAGCTCTCTGAAACTCTCTGAAACTCTCTGACACTCTCTCAAACTCTGTGACACACTCTGAAACTCTCTGACACTCTCTGACAATCTCTGACAAACTCAGAAACTCTCTGACACTCTCAGACACTCAAAGACACTCTCTGAAACTCTCTGACGCTCTCTGAAACTCTCTGACACTCTCTGACACTCTCTGAAACTCTCAGACACTCTCTGACACTCTCTGACACTCTCTGACACTCTCTGAAATTCTCTGAAACTCTCTGACACTCTCTGACACTCTCTGACTCTCTCTGAAGCTCTCTGACACTCTCTGACACTCTCAGACACTCTCAGACACTCTCTGACACTCTCTGACAATTTCTGAAACTCTCTGACACTATGTGACACTTTCTGAATCTCTCGGACTCTCTCTGACACTCTCTGACTCTCTCTGACACTCTCTGATACTCTCTGACACTCTCTGAAGATCTCTGAAACTCTCTGAAAATCTCTGACACTCTGAAACTCTGTGACACTCTCTGAAACACTCTGACACTCTCTGACAGTCTCTGCAACTCTGTGACACTCACTGACACTCTCTGACAATCTCCGAAACTCTCTGCCACTCTCTGAAACTCTGTGACACTCTCTGACATCCTGTGACACTCTCTGAAACTCTCTGAAACTCTCTGACACTCTCTGAAACTCTCTGAAACTCTCAGACACTCTCTGACACTCTCTGACAATTTCTGAAACTCTCTGACACTATCTGACATTTTCTGAAACTTTATGACACTCTCTGAAACACAATGAAGCTCTTTGAAACTCTCTGAAAATCTCTGACAGTCTCAGAAACTATCAGAAACTCTCTGAAACTCTTTGACACTCTCTGACACTCTCAGAGAATCTGTGACACTCTCTGACACTCGCTGACACTGTCTGAAAATATCTGACACTCTCTGAAAATCTCAGAAGCTCTGTGAAACTCTCTGAAACTCTCTGACACTCTCTCAAACTCTGTGACACACTCTGAAACTCTCTGACACTCTGAGACACTCAAAGACACTCTCTGAAACTCTCTGACGCTCTCTGAAACTCTCTGACACTCTCTGACACTCTCTGAAACTCTCAGACACTCTCTGACACTCTCTGACACACTCTGACACTCTCTGAAACTCTCTGACACTCTCTGAACATCTCTGAAAATCTCTGAAACTCTCTGACACTCTGAGACACTCTCAGAAACTCTCTGACACTCTCAGACACTCTCCGACACACTCAGAAACTCTCAGAAACTCTACGGCACTCTCTGACACTCTCAGAAAGTCTGCGAAACTCTCTGACACTCTCTGAATCTCTCTGACACTCTCTGAAATTCTCTGACACTCTCTGAATCACTTTGACACTCTTTGACACTCTGAGACACTGTCTGACTCTCTCTGACACTCTGTGACACTCTCTGAAACTCTCTGTCAATCTCTAAAACTTTCTGACACTCTCTGAAGCTATGTGAAACTTTCTGAAACACTTTGACACTCTTGGAAAAACTCAGAAACTCTCTGAAACTCTCTGACACTCTCTGACACTCTCTGACGCTCTGTGACACTCTCTGAAATTCTCTGACAATCTCTGACACTCTCTGACAAACTCAGAAACTCTGAGAAACTCGCTGAGACACTCTGACACTCTCAGACACTCTCTGAAACTCTCTGACACTCTGAAACTTTCTGACATTATCTGAAACTCTCTGAAGCTCTCTGAAACTATCTGAAACTATCTGACCCTTTCAGAAACACTCAGAAACTCTCTGAAACTCTCTGACACTCGCTAACACTATCTGACACTTTCTGAAATTCGCTCACAATCTCTGACACTCTCTGACAAACTCACAAAGTCTCAGAAACTCTCTGACACTCTCTGACACGCTCAGACACTCTCTGACACTCTCTGACACTCTCTGACACTCTCTGAATCTCTCAGACACTCGCTGATACTCTCTGACACTCTCTGAAACTCTCTGAAACTCTCTGGCACTCTCTGAAATTCTCTGAAACACTCTGACACTCTCTGACACTCTCAGACACTCTCTGACACTCTCTGACACTTTCTGAAACTCTCTGACACTCTCTGACACTCTCAGACACTCTCTGACACTCACTGACTCTTTCTGAAACTCTCTGACACTATCCGACACTTTCTGAAACTTTCTGACACTCTCTGACACTCTCTGACAATCTCTGACTCTCTCTGACACTCTCTGATACACTCTGACACTCTCTGACATTCTCTGAAACGCTTTGAAACTCTCTGACACTTTCAGATACTATCTGACACTCTCTGAAACTCTCTGACACTCTCTGACACTCTCTGACACTCCCTGACACTCTCTGAATCTCTCTGAAACTCTCTGAAGCTCTGTGACATTCTCTGAAACTTTCTGACACTCTGAAACACTCTGAAGATCTCTGAAACTCTCTGAAAATCTCTGACACTCTCTGACACTCTGTGACAATCTCTGAAACACTCTGACACTCTCTGACACTCTCCGACACACTCAGAAACTGTCAGAAACTCTCAGGCAGTCTCTGATACTCTCAGAAAGTCTCTGAAACTCTCTGACACTCTCTGAAACTCTCTGACACTCTCTGACACTCTCTGAAACTCTTTGACACTCTTTGATACTCTCAGACACTGTCTGACTCTCTCTGACACTCTCTGACATTCTCTGAAGCTCTCTGATAATCTCTGACACTCTGTGACACTCTCTGAAAAACTCTGACAGTCTCTGACACTCTCTGGCACTCTCTGAAACTTTCTGACACTCTCTGAAACACACTGAAGCTCTTTGAAACTCTTTGAAACTCTCTGACACTCTCAGAAACTATCAGGAAATCTCTGAAACTCTCTGACACTCTCTGACACACTCTGACACTCTCTGACACTCTCCGACCAACTCAGAAACTCTCAGAAACTCTCTGACACTCTCTGACACTCGCTGACACTCTCTGAAAATATCTGACACTCTCTGAAAATCTCAGAAGCTCCCTGAAACTCTCTGAAACTCTCTGACACTCTCCAAACTCTGTGACATTCTCTGAAACTCTCTGACACTCTCTGACAATCTCTGAAAAACTCAGAATCTCTCAGAAAATCTCTGACACTCTCAGACACTCAAAGACACTCTCTGAAACTCTCTGACACTCTCTGAAACTCTCTGACACTCTCTGACAATCTCTGAAACTCTCAGACTCTCTCTGACACTCTCTGACACTTTCTGAAACTCTCTGACACTCTGGGACACTCTCTGAAATTCTCTGAAACTCTCTGATACTCTCTGACACTCTCTGACTTTCTCTGAAACTCTCTGACACTCTCTGATACTCTCAGACACTCTCTGACACTCTCTGACACTTTCTGAAACTCTCTGACACTATCTGACACTTTCTGAATCTCTCAGACACTCTCTGACATTCTCTGACTCTCTCTGACACTCTCTGATACTCTCTGACACTCTCTGAATCTCTCTGAAACTCTCTGACACCCTGTGACACTCTCTGAAACTTTCTGGCACTCTCTGACACTCTCTGAAGATCTCTGAAACTCTCTGACACGCTGTGACACTCTCTGAAATTCGCTGACAATCTCTGACACTCTCTGACAAACTCACAATCTCGCAGAAACTCTCTGACACTCTCAGACACTCTCTGAAACTCACTGACACTCTCTGAAACTCTCTGAAACTCTCTGAAACTCTCAGACACTCTCTGACACTCTCTGACAATTTCTAAAACTCTCTGACACTATCTGACATTTTCTGAAACTTTATGACACTCTCTGAAACACAATGAAGCACTTTGAAACTCTCTGAAACTCTCTGACAGTCTCAGAAACTATCAGAAACTCTCTGAAACTCTTTGACACTCTCTGACACTCTCTGACACTCTGTGAGACTCTCTGACACTCTCCGACAAACTCAGAAACTCTCTGACACTCTCTGACACTCGCTGACACTGTCTGAAAATATCTGACACTCTCTGAAAATCTCAGAATCTCTCTGAAACTCTCTGAAACTCTCTGACACTCTCTCAAACTCTGTGACACACTCTGAAACTCTCTGACACTCTCTGACAATCTCTGACAAACTCAGAAACTCTCAGAAACTCTCTGACAATCTCAGACACTCAAAGACACTCCCTGAAACTCTCTGACGCTCTCTGAAACTCTCTGACACTCTCTGACACTCTCCGAAACTCTCAGCCACTCTCTGACACTCTCTGACACTCTCTGAAACTCTCTGACACTCTCTGACACTCTCTGAAATTCTCTGAAACTCTCTGACACTCTCTGACACTCTCTGACACTCTCTGACACTCCCTGACACTCTCTGAATCTCTCTGAAACTCTCTGACGCTCTGTGACATTCTCTGAAACTTTCTGACACTCTGCAACACTCTGAAGATCTCTGAAGCTCTCTGAAAATCTCTGACACTCTCTGACACTCTGTGACAATCTCTGAAACACTCTGACACTCTCTGACACTCTCCGACACACTCAGAAACTGTCAGAAACTCTCAGGCAGTCTCTGATACTCTCAGAAAGTCTCTGAAACTCTCTGACACTCTCTGAAACTCTCTGACACTCTCTGACACTCTCTGAAACTCCTTGACACGCTTTGACACTCTCAGACACTGTCTGACTCTCTCTGACACTCTCTGACACACTCTGAAGCTCTCTGACACTTTCTGATACTCTCAGACACTCTCAGACACTCTCTGACACTCTCTGACAATTTCTGAAACTCTCTGACACTATGTGACACTTTCTGAATCTCTCGGACTCTCTCTGACACTCTCTGACTCTCTCTGACACTCTCTGATACTCTCTGACACTCTCTGAATCTCTCTGAAACTCTCTGACACTCTGTGACACTCTCTCAAACTTTCTGGCACTCTGTGACACTCTCTGAAGATCTCTGAAACTCTCTGAAAATCTCTGACACTCTGAAACTCTGTGATACTCTCTGAAACACTCTGACACTCTCTGACAGTCTCTGCAACTCTGTGACACTCACTGACACTCTCTGACAATCTCCGAAACTCTCTGAAACTCTCTGCACTCTCTGAAACTCTCTGAAACTCTCTGACACTCTGTGACACTCTCTGAAATTCGCTGACAATCTTTGACACTCTCTGACAAACTCACATTCTCGCAGAAACTCTCTGAAACTCTCTGACACTCTCAGACACTCTCTGAAACTCTCTGACACTCTCTAAAACTCTCTGAAACTCTCTGAATCTCTCAGACACTCTCTGACACTCTCTGACAATTTCTGAAACTCTCTGACACTATCTGACATTTTCTGAAACTTTATGACACTCTCTGAAACACAATGAAGCTCTTTGAAACTCTCTGAAACTCTCTGACAGTCTCAGAAACTATCAGAAACTCTCTGAAACTCTTTGACACTCTCTCACACTCTCTGACACACTCTGACACTCTCTGACACTCTCCGACCAACTCAGAAACTCTCAGAAACTCTCTGACACTCTCTGACACTCGCTGACACTGTCTGAAAATATCTGACACTCTCTGAAAATCTCAGAATCTCTCTGAAACTCTCTGAAACTCTCTGACACTCTCTCAAACTCTGTGACACACTCTGAAACTCTCTGACACTCTCAGACAATCTCTGACAAACTCAGAAACTCTCTGAAACTCTCTGACACTCTCAGACACTCAAAGACACTCTCTGAAACTCTCTGACGCTCTCTGAAACTCTCTGACACTCTCTGACACTCTCTGACACTCTCTGAAACTCTCAGCCACTCTCTGACACTCTCTAACTATCTCTGAAACTCTCTGACACTCTCTGACACTCTCAGAAATTCTCTGAAACTCTCTGACACTCTCTGACTCTCTCTGAAGCTCTCTGACACTTTCTGACACTCTCAGACACTCTCAGACACTCTCTGACAATTTCTGAAACTCTCTGACACTATGTGACACTTTCTGAATCTCTCGGACTCTCTCTGACACTCTCTGACTCTCTCTGACACTCTCTGATACTCTCTGACACTCTCTGAATCTCTCTGAAACTCTCTGAAACTCTCTGACACTCTGAAACTCTGTGATACTCTCTGAAACACTCTGACACTCTCTGACAGTCTCTGCAACTCTGTGACACTCACTGACACTCTCTGACAATCTCCGAAACTCTCTGAAACTCACTGCCACTCTCTGAAACTCTCTGAAACTCTCTGACACTCTGTGACACTCTCTGAAATTCGCTGACAATCTCTGACACTCTCTGACAAACTCACAATCTCGCAGAAACTCTCTGAAACTCTCTGACACTCTCAGACACTCTCTGAAACTCTCTGACACTCTCTGAAACTCTCTTAATCTCTCTGAATCTCTCAGACACACTCTGACACTCTCTGACACTCTCTGAAACTCTCTGACAATCTCTGACAAACTCACAATCTCGCAGAAACTCTCTGACACTCTCAGACACTGACTGAAACTCTCTGACACTCTCTGAAATTCGCTGACAATCTCTGACACTCTCTGACAAACTCACAATCTCGCAGAAACTCTCTCACACTCTCTGACACTCTCAGACACTCTCTGAAACTCTCTGACACTCTCTGAAACTCTCTGAAACTCTCTGAAACTCTCTGAAACTCTCAGACACTCTCTGACACTCTCTGACAATTTCTGAAACTCTCTGACACTATCTGACATTTTCTGAAACTTTATGACACTCTCTGAAACAGAATGAAGCTCTTTGAAACTCTCTGAAACTCTCTGACAGTCTCAGAAACTATCCGAATCTCTCTGAAACTCTTTGACACTCTCTGACACTCTCTGACACTATGTGACACTCTCTGACACTCTCCGACAAACTCAGAAACTCTCAGAAACTCTCTGACACTCTCTGACACTCGCTGACACTGTCTGAAAATATCTGACACTCTCTGAAAATCTCAGAATCTCTCTGAAACTCTCTGAAACTCTCTGACACTCTCTCAAACTCTGTGACACACTCTGAAACTCTCTGACACTCTCTGACAATCTCTGACAAACTCAGAAACTCTCAGAAACTCTCTGACACTCTCAGACACTCAAAGACACTCTCTGAAACTCTCTGACGCTCTCTGAAACTCTCTGACACTCTCTGACACTCTCTGACGCTCTCTGAAACTCTCTGACACTCTCTGACACTCTCTGACACTCTCTGAAACTCTCAGCCACTTTCTGACACTCTCAGAAATTCTCTGAAACTCTCTGACACTCTCTGACAATTTCTGAAACTCTCTGACACTATGTGACACTTTCTGAATCTCTCGGACTCTCTCTGACACTCTCTGACTCTCTCTGACACTCTCTGATACTCTCTGACACTCTCTGAATCTCTCTGAAACTCTCTGACACTCTGTGACACTCTCTCAAACTTTCTGGCACTCTCTGACACTCTCTGAAGATCTCTGAAACTCTCTGAAAATCTCTGACACTCTGAAACTCTGTGATACTCTCTGAAACACTCTGACACTCCCTGACATTCTCTGCAACTCTGTGACACTCACTGACACTCTCTGACAATCTCCGAAACTCTCTGAAACTCTCTGCCACTCTCTGAAACTCTCTGAAACTCTCTGACACTCTGTGACACTCTCTGAAATTCGCTGACAATCTCTGACACTCTCTGACAAACTCACAATCTCGCAGAAACTCTCTGAAACTCTCTGACACTCTCAGACACTCTCTGAAACTCTCTGACATTCTCTGAAACTCTCTTAATCTCTCTGAATCTCTCAGACACACTCTGACACTCTCTGACACTCTCTGAAACTCTCTGACACTCTCTGAAACTCTCTGACACTCCCTGAAACTCTCTGGCACACTCAGAAACTCTCTGACACTCTCAGACACTCTCTCACACTCTCTGAAAATTTCTGAAACTCTCTGACACTATCTGACATTTTCTGAAACTTTATGACACTCTCTGACACTCTCTCACACTCTCTGAATCTCTCTGAAACTCCCTGACACTCTCTGACTCTCTCTGAAACTTTCTGACACACTCTGACACTCTCTGAACATATCTGAAACTCTCTGAAAATCTCTGAAACTCTCTGACACACTGTGACACCGACTGAAACTCTCTGATACTCTCTGACACTCTCTGACACTCCCTGACACTCTCTCACACTCTCTGAAAATTTCTGAAACTCTCTGACACTATCTGACATTTTCTGAAACTTTATGACAATCTCTGACACTCCCTGAAACTCTCTGGCACTCTCAGAAACTCTCTGACACTCTCAGACACTCTCTCACACTCTCTGAAAATTTCTGAAACTCTCTGACACTATCTGACATTTTCTGAAACTTTATGACACTCTCTGACACTCTCTGACACTCTCTGAATCTCTCTGAAACTCCCTGACACTCTCTGACTCTCTCTGAAACTTTCTGACACTCTCTGACACTCTCTGAACATATCTGAAACTCTCTGAAAATCTCTGAAACTCTCTGACACACTGTGACACCGACTGAAACTCTCTGATACTCTCTGACACTCTCTGACACTCCCTGACACTCTCTGAATCTCTCTGAAACTCTCTGACGCTCTGTGACACTCTCTGAAACTTTCTGACACTCTGACACTCTCTGAAGATCTCTGAAACTCTCTGAAAATTTCTGACACTCTCTGACACTCTGTGACAATCTCTGAAACTCTCTGACACTCTCTGACACTCTCCGACACACTCAGAAACTGTGATGAAACTCTCAGGCACTCTCTGACACTCTCAGAAACTCTCTGACACTCTCTGACACTCTCTGACACTCTCTGACTCTCTCTGAAACTTTCTGACACACTCTGACACTCTCTGAACATATCTGAAACTCTCTGAAAATCTCTGAAACTCTCTGACACACTGTGACACCGACTGAAACTCTCTGATACTCTCTGACACTCTCTGACACTCCCTGACACTCTCTCACACTCTCTGAAAATTTCTGAAACTCTCTGACACTATCTGACATTTTCTGAAACTTTATGACAATCTCTGACACTCCCTGAAACTCTCTGGCACTCTCAGAAACTCTCTGACACTCTCAGACACTCTCTCACACTCTCTGAAAATTTCTGAAACTCTCTGACACTATCTGACATTTTCTGAAACTTTATGACACTCTCTGACACTCTCTGAATCTCTCTGAAACTCCCTGACACTCTCTGACTCTCTCTGAAACTTTCTGACACTCTCTGACACTCTGTGAACATATCTGAAACTCTCTGAAAATCTCTGAAACTCTCTGACACACTGTGACACCGACTGAAACTCTCTGATACTCTCTGACACTCTCTGACACTCCCTGACACTCTCTGAATCTCTCTGAAACTCTCTGACGCTCTGTGACACTCTCTGAAACTTTCTGACACTCTGACACTCTCTGAAGATCTCTGAAACTCTCTGAAAATTTCTGACACTCTCTGACACTCTGTGACAATCTCTGAAACTCTCTGACACTCTCTGACACTCTCCGACACACTCAGAAACTGTGATGAAACTCTCAGGCACTCTCTGACACTCTCAGAAACTCTCTGACACTCTCTGACACTCTCTGACACTCGCTGACACTCTCTGAAACTTTCTGACAAACTCTGAAACTCTCAGAAGCTCTCTGAAACTCTCTGAAACTCTCTGAACTTCTCGCATACTCTGTGACACTCTCTGAATCTCTCTGACACTCTCTGACAATCTCTGAAAAACTCAGAAACTATCAGAAACTCTCTGACACTCTCAGACACTCTCTGAAACTCTCGGACACTCTCTGAAACTCTCAGACACTCTCTGACACTCTCTGAAACTCTCTGAAACTCTCTGACACTCTCTGACACTCTCTGAAACTCTCTGAAACTCTCTGACACTCTCCGACTTTCTTGAAACTCTCTGAAACTCTCTGAAACTCTCAGACACTATCTGACACTCTCTGACACTTTCTGAAACTCTCGGACACTCTCTGACACTCTCTGAAACTCTCTGAAACTCTCTGACAATCTCTGACTCTCTCTGAAACTCTCTGACACTCTCTGACACTCTCAGACACTCTCTGACACTCTCTGACACTCTCTGACACTCTCTGACTCTCTCTGAAACTTTCTGACACACTCTGACACTCTCTGAACATATCTGAAACTCTCTGAAAATCTCTGAAACTCTCTGACACACTGTGACACCGACTGAAACTCTCTGATACTCTCTGACACTCTCTGACACTCCCTGACACTCTCTCACACTCTCTGAAAATTTCTGAAACTCTCTGACACTATCTGACATTTTCTGAAACTTTATGACAATCTCTGACACTCCCTGAAACTCTCTGGCACTCTCAGAAACTCTCTGACACTCTCAGACACTCTCTCACACTCTCTGAAAATTTCTGAAACTCTCTGACACTATCTGACATTTTCTGAAACTTTATGACACTCTCTGACACTCTCTGACACTCTCTGAATCTCTCTGAAACTCCCTGACACTCTCTGACTCTCTCTGAAACTTTCTGACACTCTCTGACACTCTCTGAACATATCTGAAACTCTCTGAAAATCTCTGAAACTCTCTGACACACTGTGACACCGACTGAAACTCTCTGATACTCTCTGACACTCTCTGACACTCCCTGACACTCTCTGAATCTCTCTGAAACTCTCTGACGCTCTGTGACACTCTCTGAAACTTTCTGACACTCTGACACTCTCTGAAGATCTCTGAAACTCTCTGAAAATTTCTGACACTCTCTGACACTCTGTGACAATCTCTGAAACTCTCTGACACTCTCTGACACTCTCCGACACACTCAGAAACTGTGATGAAACTCTCAGGCACTCTCTGACACTCTCAGAAACTCTCTGACACTCTCTGACACTCTCTGACACTCGCTGACACTCTCTGAAACTTTCTGACAAACTCTGAAACTCTCAGAAGCTCTCTGAAACTCTCTGAAACTCTCTGAACTTCTCGCATACTCTGTGACACTCTCTGAATCTCTCTGACACTCTCTGACAATCTCTGAAAAACTCAGAAACTATCAGAAACTCTCTGACACTCTCAGACACTCTCTGAAACTCTCGGACACTCTCTGAAACTCTCAGACACTCTCTGACACTCTCTGAAACTCTCTGAAACTCTCTGACACTCTCTGACACTCTCTGAAACTCTCTGAAACTCTCTGACACTCTCCGACTTTCTTGAAACTCTCTGAAACTCTCTGAAACTCTCAGACACTATCTGACACTCTCTGACACTTTCTGAAACTCTCGGACACTCTCTGACACTCTCTGAAACTCTCTGAAACTCTCTGACAATCTCTGACTCTCTCTGAAACTCTCTGACACTCTCTGACACTCTCAGACACTCTCTGACACTCTCTGACACTCTCTGAAACTCTCTGAAACTCTCTGACACTCTCTGACAATCTCTGCAACTCTGTGACACTCACTGACACTCTCTGACACTCTCTGATACTCTCTGAAACTCTCGGACACTCTCTGAAACTCTCTGAAACTCTCTGACACTCTGTGACACTCTCTGAAATTCGTTGACAATCTCTGGCACTCTCTGACAAAGTCACAATCTCTCAGAAACTCTCTGACATTCTCAGACACTCTCTGAAACTCTCTGACTCTCACTGAAACTCTCTGACACTCTCTGAATCTCCCTGAATCTCACAGACACTCTCTGAAACTCTCTGACACTCTCTGACACTCTCTAAAGCTCTCTGACACTCTCCGAAATTCTCTGACTCTCTCTGACACTCTCTGACACACTGAGACACTCTCTGATACTCTCTGACACTCTCTGAAACTCTCTGACACTCTCTGACAAACTCTGAATTTCGTTGACAATCTCTGGCACTCTCTGACAAAGTCACAATCTCTCAGAAACTCTCTGACATTCTCAGACACTCTCTGAAACTCTCTGACTCTCACTGAAACTCTCTGACACTCTCTGAATCTCCCTGAATCTCACAGACACTCTCTGAAACTCTCTGACACTCTCTGAAACTCTCTGAAACTTCCTGAAACTCTCTGGCACTCTCTGAAACTCTCTTAAACTCTCTGCCACTCTCAGAAACTCTCTGACGCTCTGTGACACTCTCTGAAACTTTCTGACACTCTGACACTCTCTGAAGATCTCTGAAACTCTCTGAAAATTTCTGACACTCTCTGACACTCTGTGACAATCTCTGAAACTCTCTGACACTCTCTGACACTCTCCGACACACTCGGAAACTGTGATGAAACTCTCAGGCACTCTCTGACACTCTCTGAAACTCTCTGACACTCTCTGACACTCTCTGACACTCGCTGACACTCTCTGAAACTTTCTGACAAACTCTGAAACTCTCAGAAGCTCTCTGAAACTCTCTGAAACTCTCTGAACCTCTCGCAAACTCTGTGACACTCTCTGAATCTCTCTGACACTCTCTGACAATCTCTGAAAAACTCAGAAACTATCAGAAACTCTCTGACACTCTCAGACACTCTCTGAAACTCTCGGACACTCTCTGAAACTCTCAGACACTCTCTGACACTCTCTGAAACTCTCTGAAACTCTCTGACACTCTCTGACACTCTCTGAAACTCTCTGAAACTCTCTGACACTCTCCGACTTTCTTGAAACTCTCTGAAACTCTCTGAAACTCTCAGACACTATCTGACACTCTCTGACACTTTCTGAAACTCTCGGACACTCTCTGACACTCTCTGAAACTCTCTGAAACTCTCTGACAATCTCTGACTCTCTCTGAAACTCTCTGACACTCTCTGACACTCTCAGACACTCTCTGACACTCTCTGACACTCTCTGAAACTCTCTGAAACTCTCTGACACTCTCTGACAATCTCTGCAACTCTGTGACACTCACTGACACTCTCTGACACTCTCTGATACTCTCTGAAACTCTCGGACACTCTCTGAAACTCTCTGAAACTCTCTGACACTCTGTGACACTCTCTGAAATTCGTTGACAATCTCTGGCACTCTCTGACAAAGTCACAATCTCTCAGAAACTCTCTGACATTCTCAGACACTCTCTGAAACTCTCTGACTCTCACTGAAACTCTCTGACACTCTCTGAATCTCCCTGAATCTCACAGACACTCTCTGAAACTCTCTGACACTCTCTGACACTCTCTAAAGCTCTCTGACACTCTCCGAAATTCTCTGACTCTCTCTGACACTCTCTGACACACTGAGACACTCTCTGATACTCTCTGACACTCTCTGAAACTCTCTGACACTCTCTGACAAACTCTGAATTTCGTTGACAATCTCTGGCACTCTCTGACAAATTCACAATCTCTCAGAAACTCTCTGACATTCTCAGACACTCTCTGAAACTCTCTGACTCTCACTGAAACTCTCTGACACTCTCTGAATCTCCCTGAATCTCACAGACACTCTCTGAAACTCTCTGACACTCTCTGAAACTCTCTGAAACTTCCTGAAACTCTCTGGCACTCTCTGAAACTCTCTTAAACTCTCTGCCACTCTCAGAAACTCTCTGACGCTCTGTGACACTCTCTGAAACTTTCTGACACTCTGACACTCTCTGAAGATCTCTGAAACTCTCTGAAAATTTCTGACACTCTCTGACACTCTGTGACAATCTCTGAAACTCTCTGACACTCTCTGACACTCTCCGACACACTCGGAAACTGTGATGAAACTCTCAGGCACTCTCTGACACTCTCTGAAACTCTCTGACACTCTCTGACACTCTCTGACACTCGCTGACACTCTCTGAAACTTTCTGACAAACTCTGAAACTCTCAGAAGCTCTCTGAAACTCTCTGAAACTCTCTGAACCTCTCGCAAACTCTGTGACACTCTCTGAATCTCTCTGACACTCTCTGACAATCTCTGAAAAACTCAGAAACTATCAGAAACTCTCTGACACTCTCAGACACTCTCTGAAACTCTCGGACACTCTCTGAAACTCTCAGACACTCTCTGACACACTCTGAAACTCTCTGAAACTCTCTGACACTCTCTGACACTCTCTGAAACTCTCTGAAACTCTCTGACACTCTCCGACTTTCTTGAAACTCTCTGAAACTCTCTGAAACTCTCAGACACTATCTGACACTCTCTGACACTTTCTGAAACTCTCGGACACTCTCTGACACTCTCTGAAACTGTCTGAAACTCTCTGACAATCTCTGACTCTCTCTGAAACTCTCTGACACTCTCTGACACTCTCAGACACTCTCTGACACTCTCTGACACTCTCTGAAACTCTCTGAAACTCTCTGACACTCTCTGACAATCTCTGCAACTCTGTGACACTCACTGACACTCTCTGACACTCTCTGATACTCTCTGAAACTCTCGGACACTCTCTGAAACTCTCTGAAACTCTCTGACACTCTGTGACACTCTCTGAAATTCGTTGACAATCTCTGGCACTCTCTGACAAAGTCACAATCTCTCAGAAACTCTCTGACATTCTCAGACACTCTCTGAAACTCTCTGACTCTCACTGAAATTCTCTGACACTCTCTGAATCTCCCTGAATCTCACAGACACTCTCTGAAACTCTCTGACACTCTCTGACACTCTCTAAAGCTCTCTGACACTCTCCGAAGTTCTCTGACTCTCTCTGACACTCTCTGACACACTGAGACACTCTCTGATACTCTCTGACACTCTCTGAAACTCTCTGACACTCTCTGACAAACTCTGAATTTCGTTGACAATCTCTGGCACTCTCTGACAAAGTCACAATCTCTCAGAAACTCTCTGACATTCTCAGACACTCTCTGAAACTCTCTGACTCTCACTGAAACTCTCTGACACTCTCTGAATCTCCCTGAATCTCACAGAAACTCTCTGAAACTCTCTGACACACTCTGACACTCTCTGAAACCTCCTGAAACTCTCTGGCACTCTCTGAAACTCTCTTAAACTCTCTGCCACTCTCAGACATGTCTGACTCTCTCTGAAACTCTCTGAAACACTCTGACACTCTCTGACACTCCCTGACAGTCTCTGAAGCTCTCTGAAACTCTCTGACACTCTCTGACACTCTCAGACACTCTCTGACACTCTCTGACACTTTCTGAAACTCTCTGTCACTCTCTGACTATCTCAGACACTCTCTGACTCTCTCTGACACTCTCTGATAGACTCTGACACTCTCTGACACTCTCTGAACCTCTTCGACACTCTCTGACAATCTCTGAAACTCTCTGACACTCTCCGAAACTCTCTGAAACTGTCTGACCCTCTCTGAAACTCTCTGACACTCTCTGAAGCTCTCTGAAACTCTCTGACACTCTCTGAAACGATCTGACACTCTCTGAAACTCTCTGAAGCTCTCTGAAACTTTCTGAAACTCTCTGACACTCTCAGAAACATTCAGAAACTCTCTGAAACTCACTGACACTGTCTGACACTCTCTGACACTCTGTGACACTCTCTGAAATTCTCTGACAATCTCTGACACTCTCTGACAAACTCAGAAATTCTCAGAAACTCTCTGACACACTCTGACACTCTGAGGCACACTCTGAAACTCTCTGACACTCTCTGAAACTCTCTGAAACTCTCTGACACTCTGTGACGCTCTCTGAAATTCCCTGACAATCTCTGACACTCTCTGACAAACTCACAATCTCTCAGAAACGCTCTGACACTCTCAGACACTCTCTAAAGCTCTCTGACACTGTCCGAAATTCTCTGACTCTCCCTGACACTCTCTGACACACTGAGACACTCCCTGATACTCTCTGACACTCTCTGAAACTCTCTGACACTCTCTGACAAACTCTGAAACTCCCTGAAACCCTCTGGCACTCTCTGAAACTCTCAGAAACTCTCTGACACGCTCTGACACTCTCAGACACTCTCTGACACTCTCAGACACTCTCTGATACTCTCTGACACTTTCTGAAACTCTCTGACACTATCTGACACTCACTGAATCTTTCTGACACTCTCTGACTCTCTCTGACAATCTCTGATACTCTTCGACACTCTCTGACACTCTCTGACACTCTCTGAAACTCCTCCACACTCTCTGACACTCTCTGACACTCTCTAACATTCTCTGACTACCTCTGACACTCTCTGATACTCTCTGATTCTCTCTGAAACTTTCTGAGACTCTCTGACACTCTCTGAACATCTCTGAAACTCTCTGAAAATCACTGAGACTCTCTGATACTCTCTGACACTCTCTGAATCTCTCTGACACTCCCTGACACTCTCTGAATCTCTCTGACGCTCTGTGAAACTTTCTCAAACTTTCTGACACTCTGACACTCTCTGAAGATCTCTGAATCTCTCTGACACTCTCTGGCAATCTCTGAAACTCTCTGAAACTCTCTGGCACCCTCTGAAACTCTCTGAAACTCTCTGACACTCTCTGACACTCTCAGACACTCTCTGACAATCTCTGACAATTTCTGAAACTCTCTGACACTATCTGACACTATCTGACACTTTCTGAAACTTTCTGACACTCTCTGACACTCTCTGACACTCTCTGACACTCTCTGACAATCTCTGACTCTCACTGACACTCTCTGATACACTCTGACACTCTCTGACTTTCTCTGGAACTTTCTGATACTCTCTGACACTCTCTGACACTCCCTGACACTCTCTGAATCTCTCTGAAACTCTCTGACGCTCTGTCACACTCTCTGAAACTTTCTGACACTCTGACTCTCTCTGAAGATCTCTGAAACTCTCTGAAAATCTCTGACACTCTGAAACTCTGTGACACTCTCTGAAACACTCTGACACTCTCTGACAGTCTCTGCAACTCTGTGACACTCACTGACACTCTCTGACAATCTCCGAAACACTCTGCCACTCTCTGAAACTCTCTGACACTCTCTGGCACACTCAGAAAATGTCAGAAACTATCAGGCACTCTCTGACACTCTCAGAAAGTCTCTGAAACACTCGGAAACTCTCTGACACTCTCTGAAACTCTTTGACACTCTTTGACACTCTCAGACACTGTCTGACACTCTCTGAAACTCTCTTCTCTCTCTGACACTCTCTGACACTCTCTGAAGCTCTCTGATGCTCTCTGACACTCTGTGACACTCTCTGAAACACTCTGAAAGTCTCTGACACTCAATGGCTCTCTCTGAAATTTTCTGACACTCTCTGAAATACACTGAAGCCCTCTGAAACTCTCTGAAACTCTCTGACACTCTCACAAACTATCAGAAACTCTCTGAAACTCTCTGACACTCTCTGACAGTCTGTGACACTCTCTGAAACTCTCCGACAAACTCAGAAACTCTCTGACAATCTCTGACACTCGCTGACACTATCTGCCACTTTCTGAAAATCTCGGACACTCTCTGACACACTCTGCAGCTCTGTGACACTCTCTGACACTCTCTGACACTCTCTGACACTCACTGACACTCTCTGAATCTCTCTGGAACTCGGTGACAATCTGTGACACTCTGTCACAATCTCTGAAACTGTCTGACACTCTCTGACACTCTCCGACACCCTCAGAAACTGTCAGAAACTCTCAGGCACTCTCTGACACGCTCAGAAAGTCTCTGAAACTCTCTGAAACTCTCTGACTCTCTCTGACACTCTCTGAAACTCTTTGACACTCTTTGACACTCTCAGACACTCTCTGACTATCTCTGAAACTCTCTAATCTCTCTGACACTCTCTGACACTCTCTGATGCTCTCTGATGCTCTCTGACACTCTGTGACACTCTCTGAAACTCTCTGAAAGTATCTGACACTCTCAGAAGCTATCAGAAACTCTCTGAAACTCACTGACACTCTCTGACTCTCTCTGACACTCTGTGACACTCTCTGACACTCTCCGGCAAACTCAGAAACACTCAGAAACTCTCTGACACTCTCTGATACTCGCTGACACTCTCTGAAACTTTCTGACACTCTCTGAAACTCTCAGAAGCTTTCTGAAACTCTCTGAAACTCTCTGACACTCTCTCACACTCTGTGACACTCTCTGAAACTCTCTGAAACTCTCTGACAATCTCTGACAAACTCAGAAACTCTCAGAAACTCTCTGACACTCTCAGACACTCTCAGACATTCTCTGAAACTCTCTGACACTTTCTGAAACTCTCTGACACTCTCTGAAACTCTCTGACACTCTCTGACACTCTCTGAAACTTTCTGAAACTCTCTGACACTATCTGACACTTTCTGAATCTCTCGGACACTCTCTGACACTTTCTGAAACTCTCTGTCACTCTCTGACTATCTCAGACACTCTCTGACTCTCTCTGACACTCTCTGATAGACTCTGACACTCTCTGACACTCTCTGAAACTCTTCGACACTCTCTGACAATCTCTGAAACTCCCTGACACTCTCCGAAACTCTCTGAAACTGTCTGACACTCTCTGAAACTCTCTGACACTCTCTGAAGCTCTCTGAAACTCTCTGACACTCTCTGAAACGATCTGACACTCTCTGAAACTCTCTGAAGCTCTCTGAAACTTTCTGAAACTCTCTGACACTCTCAGAAACATTCAGAAACTCTCTGAAACTCACTGACACTCTCTGACACTCTCTGACACTCTGTGACACTCTCTGAAATTCTCTGACAATCTCTGACACTCTCTGACAAACTCAGAAATTCTCAGAAACTCTCTGACACACTCTGACACTCTGAGGCACACTCTGAAACTCTCTGACACTCTCTGAAACTCTCTGACACTCTGTGACGCTCTTTGAAATTCCCTGACAATCTCTGACACTCTCTGACAAACTCACAATCTCTCAGAAACGCTCTGACACTCTCTGACACTCTCAGACACTCTCTAAAGCTCTCTGACACTCTCCGAAATTCTCTGACTCTCTCTGACACTCTCTGACACACTGAGACACTCCCTGATACTCTCTGACACTCTCTGAAACTCTCTGACACTCTCTGACAAACTCTGAAACTCCCTGAAACCCTCTGGCACTCTCTGAAACTCTCAGAAACTCTCTGACACGCTCTGACACTCTCAGACACTCTCTGACACTCTCAGACACTCTCTGATACTCTCTGACACTTTCTGAAACTCTCTGACACTATCTGACACTAACTGAATCTTTCTGACACTCTCTGACACTCTCTGACTCTCTCTGACAATCTCTGATACTCGTCGACACTCTCTGACACTCTCTGACACTCTCTGAAACTCCTCCACACTCTCTGACACTCTCTGACACTCTCTGACATTCTCTGACTACCTCTGACACTCTCTGATACTCTCTGATACTCTCTGATTCTCTCTGAAACTTTCTGAGACTCTCTGACACTCTCTGAACATCTCTGAAACTCTCTGAAAATCACTGAGACTCTCTGATACTCTCTGACACTCTCTGAATCTCTCTGACACTCCCTGACACTCTCTGAATCTCTCTGACGCTCTGTGAAACTTTCTCAAACTTTCTGACACTCTGACACTCTCTGAAGATCTCTGAATCTCTCTGACACTCTCTGGCAATCTCTGAAACTCTCTGAAACTCTCTGGCACCCTCTGAAACTCTCTGAAACTCTCTGACACTCTCTGACACTCTCAGACACTCTCTGACAATCTCTGACAATCTCTGACTCTCACTGACACTCTCTGATACACTCTGACACTCTCTGACTTTCTCTGGAACTTTCTGATACTCTCTGACACTCTCTGACACTCCCTGACACTCTCTGAATCTCTCTGAAACTCTCTGACGCTCTGTCACACTCTCTGAAACTTTCTGACACTCTGACACTCTCTGAAGATCTCTGAAACTCTCTGAAAATCTCTGACACTCTGAAACTCTGTGACACTCTCTGAAACACTCTGACACTCTCTGACAGTCTCTGCAACTCTGTGACACTCTCTGACACTCTCCGGCAAACTCAGAAACACTCAGAAACTCTCTGACACTCTCTGATACTCGCTGACACTCTCTGAAACTTTCTGACACTCTCTGAAACTCTCAGAAGCTATCTGAAACTCTCTGAAACTCTCTGACACTCTCTCACACTCTGTGACACTCTCTGAAACTCTCTGACAATCTCTGACAAACTCAGAAACTCTCAGAAACTCTCTGACACTCTCAGACACTCTCCGACATTCTCTGAAACTCTCTGACACTTTCTGAAACTCTCTGACACTCTCTGAAACTCTCTGACACTCTCTGACACTCTCTGAAACTTTCTGAAACTCTCTGACACTATCTGACACTTTCTGAATCTCTCGGACACTCTCTGACACTTTCTGAAACTCTCTGTCACTCTCTGACTATCTCAGACACTCTCTGACTCTCTCTGACACTCTCTGACACTCTCTGAAACTCTTCGACACTCTCTGACAATCTCTGAAACTCCCTGACACTCTCCGAAACTCTCTGAAACTGTCTGACACTCTCTGAAACTCTCTGACACTCTCTGAAGCTCTCTGAAACTCTGTGACACTCTCTGAAACGATCTGACACTCTCTGAAACTCTCTGAAGCTCTCTGAAACTTTCTGAAACTCTCTGACACTCTCAGAAACATTCAGAAACTCTCTGAAACTCACTGACACTCTGTGACACTCTCTGAAATTCTCTGACAATCTCTGACACTCTCTGACAAACTCAGAAATTCTCAGAAACTCTCTGACACACTCTGACACTCTGAGGCACACTCTGAAACTCTCTGACACTCTCTGAAACTCTCTGACACTCTGTGACGCTCTCTGAAATTCCCTGACAATCTCTGACACTCTCTGACAAACTCACAATCTCTCAGAAACGCTCTGACACTCTCTGACACTCTCAGACACTCTCTAAAGCTCTCTGACACTCTCCGAAATTCTGTGACTCTCTCTGACACTCTCTGACACACTGAGACACTCCCTGATACTCTCTGACACTCTCTGAAACTCTCTGACACTCTCTGACAAACTCTGAAACTCCCTGAAACCCTCTGGCACTCTCTGAAACTCTCAGAAACTCTCTGACACGCTCTGACACTCTCAGACACTCTCTGACACTCTCAGACACTCTCTGATACTCTCTGACACTTTCTGAAACTCTCTGACACTATCTGACACTCACTGAATCTTTCTGACACTCTCTGACACTCTCTGACTCTCTCTGACAATCTCTGATACTCGTCGACACTCTCTGACACTCTCTGACACTCTCTGAAACTCCTCCACACTCTCTGACACTCTCTGACACTCTCTGACATTCTCTGACTACCTCTGACACTCTCTGATACTCTCTGATTCTCTCTGAAACTTTCTGAGACTCTCTGACACTCCCTGAACATCTCTGAAACTCTCTGAAAATCACTGAGACTCTCTGATACTCTCTGACACTCTCTGAATCTCTCTGACACTCCCTGACACTCTCTGAATCTCTCTGACGCTCTGTGAAACGTTCTCAAACTTTCTGACACTCTGACACTCTCTGAAGATCTCTGAATCTCTCTGACACTCTCTGGCAATCTCTGAAACTCTCTGAAACTCTCTGGCACCCTCTGAAACTCTCTGAAACTCTCTGACACTCTCTGACACTCTCAGACACTCTCTGACAATCTCTGACAATTTCTGAAACTCTCTGACACTATCTGACACTATCTGACACTTTCTGAAACTTTCTGACACTCTCTGACACTCTCTGACACTCTCTGACAATCTCTGACAATCTCTGACTCTCACTGACACTCTCTGATACACTCTGACACTCTCTGACTTTCTCTGGAACTTTCTGATACTCTCTGACACTCTCTGACACTCCCTGACACTCTCTGAATCTCTCTGAAACTCTCTGACGCTCTGTCACACTCTCTGAAACTTTCTGACACTCTGACACTCTCTGAAGATCTCTGAAACTCTCTGAAAATCTCTGACACTCTGAAACTCTGTGACACTCTCTGAAACACTCTGACACTCTCTGACAGTCTCTGCAACTCTGTGACACTCACTGACACTCTCTGACAATCTCCGAAACACTCTGCCACTCTCTGAAACTCTCTGACACTCTCTGGCACACTCAGAAACTGTCAGAAACTATCAGGCACTCTCTGACACTCTCAGAAAGTCTCTGACACTCTCTGAAACTCTTTGACACTCTTTGACACTCTCAGACACTGTCTGACACTCTCTGAAACTCTCTTCTCTCTCTGACACTCTCTGACACTCTCTGAAGCTCTCTGATGCTCTCTGACACTCTGTGACACTCTCTGAAACACTCTGAAAGTCTCTGACACTCAATGGCTCTCTCTGAAATTTTCTGACACTCTCTGAAATACACTGAAGCCCTCTGAAACTCTCTGAAACTCTCTGACACTCTCACAAACTATCAGAAACTCTCTGAAACTCTCTGACACTCTCTGACAGTCTGTGACACTCTCTGAAACTCTCCGACAAACTCAGAAACTCTCAGAAACTCTCTGACACTCTCTGACACTCGCTGACACTATCTGCCACTTGCTGAAAATCTCGGACACTCTCTGACACACTCTGCAGCTCTGTGACACTCTCTGACACTCTCTGACACTCTCTGACACTCACTGACACTCTCTGAATCTCTCTGGAACTCGGTGACAATCTGTGACACTCTGTCACAATCTCTGAAACTGTCTGACACTCTCTGACACTCTCCGACACCCTCAGAAACTGTCAGAAACTCTCAGGCACTCTCTGACACGCTCAGAAAGTCTCTGAAACTCTCTGAAACTCTCTGACTCTCTCTGACACTCTCTGAAACTCTTTGACACTCTTTGACACTCTCAGACACTCTCTGACTATCTCTGAAACTCTCTAATCTCTCTGACACTCTCTGACACTCTCTGATGCTCTCAGATGCTCTCTGACACTCTGTGACACTCTCTGAAACTCTCTGAAAGTCTCTGACACTCTCAGAAGCTATCAGAAACTCTCTGAAACTCACTGACACACTCTGACTCTCTCTGACACTCTGTGACACTCTCTGACACTCTCCGGCAAACTCAGAAACTCTCAGAAACTCTCTGACACTCTCTGATACTCGCTGACACTCTCTGAAACTTTCTGACACTCTCTGAAACTCTCAGAAGCTATCTGAAACTCTCTGAAACTCTCTGACACTCTCTCACACTCTGTGACACTCTCTGAAACTCTCTGAAACTCTCTGACAATCTCTGACAAACTCAGAAACTCTCAGAAACTCTCTGATACTCTCAGACACTCTCAGACATTCTCTGAAACTCTCTGACACTTTCTGAAACTCTCTGACACTCTCTGAAACTCTCTGACACTCTCTGAAACTTTCTGAAACTCTCTGACACTATCTGACACTTTCTGAATCTCTCGGACACTCTCTGACACTCTCTGAATCTCTCTGACACTCTCTGATACTCTCTGTCACTCTCTGTCACTCTCAGAAAGTCTCTGAAACTCTCTGACACTCTCTGAAACTCTCTTACACTCTCTGACATTCTCTGACACTCTCTGAATCTCTTTGACAATCTTTGACACTCTCAGACACTGTCTGACTCTCTCTGACACTCTCTGAATCTCTCTGGCACTCTCTGATACTCTCTGTCACTCTCTGTCACTCTCAGAAAGTCTCTGAAACTCTCTTACAGTCTCTGACATTCTCAGAAACTCTCTGAAACTCGCTGACACTCTCTGAAACTCTCTGACAATCTCTGAAACTCTCTGACACTCTCTGACACTCTCTGACACTTTCTGAAACTCTCTGACACTATCTGACACTTTCTGAATCTCTCGGACACTCTCTGACACTCTCTGACTCTCTCTGACACTCTCTGATACTCTCTGTCACTCTCTGTCACTCTCTGAATCTCTCTGAAACTCTCTGACACTCTGTGACACTCTCTGAATCTTTTTGGCACACTCTGACGCTCTCTGAAGATCTCTGCAACTCTCTGGAAATCTCTGACAATCTCTGAAACTCTGTGACACTCTCTGAACACTCTGACACTCTCTGACACTCTCAGACACTCTCAGACACTCTCTGACACTTTCTGAAACTCTCTGATACTATCTGACACTTTCTGAAATTCTCGGACACTCTCTGACACACTCTGCAACTCTGTGACACTCTGTGACACTCTCTGACACTCTCTGACACTCTCTGAATCTCTCTGAAACTCTGTGATACTCTGTGACACTCTCTGACACTCTCTGACACACTCTGACACTCTCTGAATCTCTCTGAAACTCCCTGACACTCTCTGACACTCTCCGAAACTCTCTGACACTCTCTGAAAATCTCTGAAACTCTCTGACACTCTGAGACACTCTCAGAAACTCTCTGACACTCTCAGACACTCTCCGACACACTCAGAAACTCTCAGAAACTCTATGGCACTCTCTGACACTCTCAGAAAGTCTGTGAAACTCTCTGATACTCTCTGAAACTCTCTGACACTCTCTGACATTCTCTGACACTCGCTGAATCTCTTTGACACTCTTTGACACTCTCTGACACTGTCTGACTCTCTCTGACACTCTGTGACACTCTCTGAAACTCTCTGACAATCTCTAAAACTTTCTGAAACTCTCTGAAGCTCTGTGAAACTTTCTGAAACACGTTGACACTCTTGGAAAATCTCAGAAACTCTCTGACACTCTCTGACGCTCTGTTACACTCTCTGAAATTCTCTGACAATCTCTGACACTCTCTGACAAACTCAGAAACTCTGAGAAACTCGCTGAGACACTCTGACACTCTCGGACACTCTCTGAAACTCTCTGAAACTCTCTGACACTCTGAAACTTTCTGACACTATCTGAAACTCTCTGAAGCTCTCTGAAACTCTCTGAAACTATCTGACCCTCTCAGAAACACTCAGAAACTCTCTGAAACTCTCTGACACTCTGTGATAATCTCTGAAATTCTCTGACAATCTCTGACACTCTCAGACAAACTCAGAAACTCTCTGAAACTCTCTGAAACTCTCTGACACTCGCTGACACTATCTGACACTTTCTGAAATACGCTGACAATCTCTGACACTCTCTGAAAAACTCACAAAGTCTCAGAAACTCTCTGACACTCTCTGACACGCTCAGACACTCTCTGACACTCTCTGACACTCTCTGAATCTCTCAGACACTCGCTGATACTCTCTGACACTCTCTGAAACTCTCTGAATCTCTCTGGCACTCTGAAATTCTCTGAAACACTCTGACACTCTCTGACACTCTCAGACACTCTCTGACACTCTCTGACACTCTCTGACACTTTCTGAAACTCTCTGACACTCTCTGACACTCTCAGACACTCTCTGACACTCACTGACTCTTTCTGAAACTCTCTGACACTATCCGAAACTTTCTGAAACTTTCTGACACTCTCTGACACTCTCTGACAATCTCTGACTCTCTCTGACACTCCCTGATACACTCTGACACTCTCTGACATTCTCTGAAACTCTTTGACACTCTCTGACACTTTCGGATACTATCTGACACTCTCTGAAACTCTCTGACACTCTCTGACACTCTCTGACACTCCCTGACACTCTCTGAATCTCTCTGAAACTCTCTGAAGCTCTGTGACATTCTCTGAAACTTTCTGACACTCTGAAACACTCTGAAGATCTCTGAAACTCTCTGAAAATCTCTGATACTCTCTGACAATCTGTGACAATCTCTGAAACTCTCTGACACTCTCTGACACTCTCCGACACACTCAGAAACTGTCAGAAACTCTCAGGCAGTCTCTGATACTCTCAGAAAGTCTCTGAAACTCTCTGACACTCTCTGAAACTCTCTGACACTCTCTGACACTCTCTGAAACACTTTGACACTCTTTGACACTCTCAGACACTGTCTGACTCTCTCTGACACTCTCTGACACTCTCTGAAGCTCTCTGATAATCTCTGACACTCTGTGACACTCTCTGAAACACTCTGAAAGTCTCTGACACTCTCTGGCACTCTGAAACTTTCTGACACTCTCTGAAACACACTGAAGCTCTTTGAAACTCTTTGAAACTCTCTGACACTCTCAGAAACTATCAGAAAATCTGTGAAACTCTCTGACACTCTCGGACAAACTCTGACACTCTCTGACACTCTCCGACCAACTCAGAAACTCTCTGACACTCTCTTGCACTCTCTGACACTCTCAGAAAGTCTCTGACACTCTCTGACACTTTCTGAAACTCTCTGACACTGTCGGACACTCTCTGAAATTCTCTGAAACTCTCTGACACTCTCTGACACTCTCTGACTCTCTCTGAAACTCTCTGACACTCTCTGACACTCTCAGACACTCTCTGACACTCTCTGACACTCTCTGACACTTTCTGAAACTCTCTGACACTCTCTGACACTCTCAGACACTCTCTGACACTCACTGACTCTTTCTGAAACTCTCTGACACTATCCGACACTTTCTGAAACTTTCTGACACTCTCTGACACTCTCTGAAAATCTCTGATACTCTCTGACAATCTGTGACAATCTCTGAAACTCTCTGACACTCTCTGACACTCTCCGACACACTCAGAAACTGTCAGAAACTCTCAGGCAGTCTCTGATACTCTCAGAAAGTCTCTGAAACTCTCTGACACTCTCTGAAACTCTCTGACACTCTCTGACACTCTCTGAAACACTTTGACACTCTTTGACACTCTCAGACACTGTCTGACTCTCTCTGACACTCTCTGACACTCTCTGAAGCTCTCTGATAATCTCTGACACTCTGTGACACTCTCTGAAACACTCTGAAAGTCTCTGACACTCTCTGGCACTCTGAAACTTTCTGACACTCTCTGAAATACACTGAAGCTCTTTGAAACTCTTTGAAACTCTCTGACACTCTCAGAAACTATCAGAAAATCTGTGAAACTCTCTGACACTCTCGGACACACTCTGACACTCTCTGACACTCTCCGACCAACTCAGAAACTCTCTGAAACTCTCTTGCACTCTCTGACACTCTCAGAAAGTCTCTGACACTCTCTGACACTTTCTGAAACTCTCTGACACTGTCGGACACTCTCTGAAATTCTCTGAAACTCTCTGACACTCTCTGACACTCTCTGACTCTCTCTGAAACTCTCTGACACTCTCTGACACTCTCAGACACTCTCTGACACTCTCTGACACTCTCTGACATTCTCTGACTCTCTCTGACACTCTCTGATACTCTCAGACACTCTCTGAATCTCTCTGAAACTCTCTGACACCCTGTGACACTCTCTGAAACTTTCTGGCACTCTCTGACACTCTCTGAAGATCTCTGAAACTCTATGAAAATCTCTGACAGTCTCTGCAACTCTGTGACACTCACTGACACCCTCTGACATTCTCCGAAACTCTCTGACACTCTCTGAATCTCTCTGAAACTCTCTGACACTCTGTGACACTCTCTGAAATTCGCTGACAATCTCTGACACTCTCTGACAAACTCACAATCTCGCAGAAACTCTCTGACACTCTCAGACACTCTCTGAAACGCTCTGACACTCTCTGAAACTCTCTGAAACTCTCAGACACTCTCTGACACTCTCTGACAATTTCTGAAACTCTCTGACACTATCTGACATTTTCTGAAACTTTATGACACTCTCTGAAACACAATGAAGCTCTTTGAAACTCTCTGAAACTCTCTGACAGTCTCAGAAACTATCAGAAACTCTCTGAAACTCTTTGACACTCTCTGACACTCTATGAAACTCTGTGACACTCTCTGACACTCTTCGAAAAACTCAGAAACTCTCAGAGACTCTCTGACACTCTCTGACACTCGCTGACACTGTCTGAAAATATCTGACACTCTCTGAAAATCTCAGAAGCTCTCTGAAACTCTCTGAAACTCTCTGACACTCTCTCAAACTCTGTGACACACTCTGAAACTCTCTGACACTCTCTGACAATCTCTGACAAACTCAGAAACTCTCAGAAACTCTCTGACACTCTCAGACACTCAAAGACACTCTATGAAACTCTCTGACGCTCTCTGAAACTCTCTGACACTCTCTGACACTCTCTGAAACTCTCAGACACTCTCTGACACTCTCTGACACTCTCTGACACTCTCTGACACTCTCTGAAATTCTCTGAAACTCTCTGACACTCTCTGACACTCTCTGACTCTCTCTGAAGCTCTCTGACACTCTCTGACACTCTCAGACACTCTCAGACACTCTCTGACACTCTCTGACAATTTCTGAAACTCTCTGACACTATGTGACACTTTCTGAATCTCTCGAACTCTCTCTGACACTCTCTGACTCTCTCTGACACTCTCTGATACTCTCTGACACTCTCTGAAGATCTCTGAAACTCTCTGAAAATCTCTGACACTCTGAAACTCTGTGACACTCTCTGAAACACTCTGACACACTCTGACAGTCTCTGCAACTCTGTGACAGTCACTGACACTCTCTGACAATCTCCGAAACTCTCTGACACTCTGTGACACTCTCTGAAATTCGCTGACAATCTCTGACACTCTCTGACAAACTCACAATCTCACAGAAACTCTCTGACACGCTCTGACACTCTCAGACACTCTCTGAAACTCTCTGACACTCTCTGAAACTCTCTGACACTCTCTTAATCTCTCTGAATCTCTCAGACATACTCTGACACTCTCTGACACTCTCTGAAACTCTCTGACACTCTCTGATACTCTCTGTCACTCTCTGTCACTCTCTGAATCTCTCTGAATCTCTCTGAAAATCTCTGACACTCTCTGAAACTCTGTGACACTCTCTGAACACTCTGACACTCTCAGACACTCTCTGACACTCTCTGACACTTTCTGAAACTCTCTGATACTATCTGACACTTTCAGAAACTCTCGGACACTCTCTGACACACTCTGCAACTCTGTGACACTCTGTGACACTCTCTGACACTCTCTGAATCTCTCTGAAACTCTGTGACACTCTGTGACAATCTGTGACACTCTCTGACACACTCTGACACTCTCTGAATCTCTCTGAAACTCCCTGACACTCTCTGACACTATCTAAAACTCTCTGACACTCTCTGAACATCTCTGAAACTCTCTGAAAGTCTCTGAAACTCTCTGACACTCTGAGACACTCTCAGAAACTCTCTGACACTCTCAGACACTCTCCGACACACTCAGAAGCTCTCAGAAACTCTATGGCACTCTCTGAGACTCTCAGAAAGTCTGCGAAACTCTCTGACACTCTCTGAAACTCTCTGACACTCTCTGACATTATCTGACACTCTCTGAATCTCTTTGACACTCTTTGACACTCTCAGACACTTTCTGACTCTCTCTGACACTCTGTGACACTCTCTGAAACTCTCTGACAATCTCTAAAACTTTCTAACACTCTCTGAAGCTCTGTGAAACTTTCTGAAACACTTTGACACTCTTGGAAAAACTCAGAAACTCTCTGAAACTCTCTGACACTCTCTGACACTCTCTGACGCTCTGTGACACTCTCTGAAATTCTCTGACAATCTCTGACACTCTCTGACAAACTCAGAAACTCTGAGAAACTCGCTGAGACACTCTGACACTCTCTGACACTCTGAAACTTTCTGACACTATCTGAAACTCTCTGAAGCTCTCTGAAACTCTCTGAAACTATCTGACCCTCTCAGAAACACTCAGAAACTCTCTGAAACGCTCTGACACTCTGTGAAATTCTCTGAAATTCTCTGACAATATCTGACACTCTCAGACAAACTCAGAAACTCTCAGACACTCTCAGAAACTCTCTGAAACTCGCTGACACTATCTGACACTTTCTGAAATTCGCTGACAATCTATGACACTCTCTGACAAACTCACAAAGTCTCAGAAACTCTCTGACACTCTCTGACACGCTCAGACACTCTCTGACACTCTCTGACACTCTCTGAATCTCTCAAACACTCGCTGATACTCTCTGACACTCTCTGAAACTCTCTGAAACTCTCTGGCACTCTCTGAAATTCTCTGAAACACTCTGACACTCTCTGACACTCTCAGACACTCTCAGACACTCTCTGACACTCTCTGACACTTTCTGAAACTCTCTGACACTCTCTGACACTCTCTGACACTCTCAGACACTCTCTGACAATCTCTGACTCTTTCTGAAACTCTCTGACACTATCCGACACTTTCTGAAACTTTCTGACACTCTCTGACAATCTCTGACTCTCTCTGACACTCTCTGATACACTCTGACACTCTCTGACATTCTCTGAAACTCTTTGACACTCTCTGACACTTTCAGATGCTATCTAACACTCTCTGAAACTCTCTGACACTCTCTGACACTTTCTGAAACTCTCTGACACTCTCTGACACTCTCTGACACTCTCAGACACTCTCTGACACTCTCTGACTCTTTCTGAAACTCTCTGACACTATCCGACACTTTCTGAAACTTTCTGACACTCTCTGACACTCCCTGACAATCTCTGACTCTCTCTGACACTCTCTGATACACTCTGACACTCTCTGACATTCTCTGAAACTCTTTGACACTCTCTGACACTTTCAGATGCTATCTGACACTCTCTGAAACTCTCTGACACTCTCTGACACTCTCTGACACTCCCTGACACTCTCTGAATCTCTCTCAAACTCTCTGACGCTCTGTGACATTCTCTGAAACTTTCTGACACTCTGAAACACTCTGAAGATCTTTGAAACTCTCTGAAAATCTCTGACACTCTCAGACATTCTGTGACAATCTCTGAAACACTCTGACACTCTCTGACACTCTCCGACACACTCAGAAACTGTCAGAAACTCTCAGGCAGTCTCTGATACTCTCAGAAAGTCTCTGAAACTCTCTGACACTCTCTGAAACTCTCTGACACTCTCTGACACTCTCTGAAACTCTTTGACACTCTTTGACACTCTCAGACACTGTCTGACTCTCTCTGACACTCTCTGACACTCTCTGAAGCTCTCTGATAACACTGACACTCTGTGACACTCTCTGAAAAACTCTGACAATCTCAGACACTCTCTGGCACTCTCTGAAACTTTCTGACACTCTCTGAAACACACTGAAGCTCTTTGAAACTCTTTGAAACTCTCTGACACTCTCTGACACACTCTGACACTCTCTGACACTCTCCGACCAACTCAGAAACTCTCAGAAACTCTCTGACACTCTCTGACACTCGCTGACACACTCTGAAAATATCTGACACCCTCTGAAAATCTCAGAAGCTCCCTGAAACTCTCTGAAACTCTCTGACACTCTCCAAACTCTGTGACATTCTCTGAAACTCTCTGACACTCTCTGACAATCTCTGAAAAACTCAGAAACTCTCAGAAAATCTCTGACAATCTCTGAAACACTCTCCAACACTCTCTGAAACTCTCTGATACACTCTGACACTCTCAGACTCTCTCTGACACTCTGCATCACTCTCTGACACTCTCTGACACTCTCTATCACTCTCTGGCACTCTCTGACACTCTCTGATACACTCTGAAACTCTCATACAGTCTCTGACACTTCCATCACTCTCTGACACACTCTGACACTCTCTATCACTCTCTGACAATCTCTGAAACTCTCTGACACTCTCGGACACTCTCAGACACTCTCAGACACTCCCTGACACTCTCTGAGACACTCTGACACTCTCTGACAGTCTCTATCACTCTCTGACACTCTCTTAAAATCTCTGATACACTCTGACACTCTCAGACACTCTCTGACACTCTGTATCACTCTCTGACACTCTCTATCACTCTCAGACACCCTCTCACACTCGCTGACACACTCTGGCATTCGATATCACTCTCTGACACTCTCTAACACACTCTGACACTCACAGACACTCTCAGACACTCTCTGACACTCGCTGATACTCTCTATCACTCTCTGATACTCTCTGACACTCTCAGACACTCTCTGACACTCTCTGGCACTCTCTCGCACTCTCTGACACTCTATATCACTCACTGACACTCTCTATCTCTCTCTGACACTCTCTGAAACTCTCTATCACTCTCTGACACACTCTGACACTCTCTGACACTCTCTATAACTCTCTGACAATCTCTGACACTCTCTGACACTCTCTGTCGCTCTCCGATACACTCTGACACTCGCTGACATTCTCAGACTCTCTCTGACACTCTCTGGCACTCTCTATCACTCTCTGACACTCTCTGACACTCTCGATCACTCTCCATCGCTCTCTATCACTCTCTATCACTCTTTGACACACTCTGACACTCTCTGACACTCTCTGACACTCTCTGACGCTCTCAGACACTCTCCATCACTCTATGACACTCTCTATCACTCTCTGACACTCTCTGACTCTCCCTGACACTCTCTGTCGCTCTCGGACACTCTCAGACACTTTCCATCACACTCTGACACTCTCAGACCCTCTCTGAAACTCTCTTTCACACTCTATCACTCTCTGACACACTCTCTCACTCTCTGACACACTCTGACACTCTCTATCACTCTTTGACAATCTCTGACACTCTCTGATACACTCTGACACTCTCACACGCTATCACTCTCTGACACTCTCAATCACTGTCTGACACTCACTGACACTCTCTGACACTCTCAGACTCTCTCAGACAGTCTCAGACACTCTCTATCACTAACTGAAACTCTCTACCACGCTTTGACTCTCTCTATTTCTCTCTGTCACTCTCTGGCACTCTCTGACACTCTCGGATACACTCTGACACTCCCTGACTCTCTCTGACACTCTCTTTCACTCTCTGACACTCTCTGACAATCTCAGACACACTCAGACACTCTCTGACACTCTCCATCACTCTCTGACACTCTCTGACACTCTCTGACACATTCAGACACTCTCAGACACTCTCTGACACTCTCCATCACTCTCTACCACTCTCTGACACTCTCTGATACACTCTAACACACCCTGACACTCTCTGACACATTCTGTCACTCTCTGACACTCTCTGACAATCTCAGACACAATCAGAAACTCTCAGACACTCTCTGTCACTCTCTGACACTTTCAGACACTATCAGACACACTCAGACACTCTCTGGCACTCTCTGACACTCTCTGACAATCTCAGACACAACCAGACACTCTCTGGCACTCTCTGGCGCTCTCTATCACTCTCTGGCACTCTCGATCACTCTCTCACACTCTCTGACACTCTGTGACACTCTCTGAATGTTTATATCACTCTCTGACACACTCTATCACTGTCTGACACTGCCTGACACTCTCAGACTCTCCCTGACACTCTCAGACTCTCTCTGACTCTCTCTATCACTCTCTGACACTCTCTGAAACTCTCTGTCACTCTCTGACACTCTCAGACACTCTCAGACACTCTCAGACACTCTCTGACGCTCTCTGACGCTCTCAGACACTCTCTCTCATTCTCTCTCGCTCTCTATCACTTTCTGACACTGCCTGACACACACTGACACTCTCAGGCACTCTCTGAAAGTCTGTATCACTCTGTGAAACTCTCTGACACTAGCAGACACTCTCTGACACATTCTATCAATTACTGACACTCTCAGACACTCTCAGACTTTTTCAGACACTCTCTGACACACTCTATCACTCTCCGACACTCTCTGAAACTCTCTGATACACTCTGACGCTCTCAGACACTCTCTGACACACCGCATCACTCTCAGACTGTCTCTGACACTTCTATCACTCTCTGACACACTCTGTCACTCTCTATCACTCTCTGACAATCTCTGACACTCTCTGATACACTCTGAAACTCTCAGACACTCTCTGACACACTGCATCACTCTCAGACTGTCTCTGACACTTCAATCACTCTCTGACACACTCTGTCACTCTCTATCACTCTCTGACAATCTCTGACACTCTCTGATACACTCTGACACTCTCAGACACTCTCTGACACACTGTATCACTCTCTGACACTCTCTCTCACTCTCAGACACCCTCTCACACTCTCTGACACTCTCTGGCATTCTATATCACTCTCTGACACTTTCTAACACACTCTGACACTCACAGACACTCTCTGACACTCTCTGATACTCTCTATCACTCTCTGATACTCTCTGATACTCTCTATCACTCTCTGATACTCTCTGACACTCTCTGACACTCTCAGACATCTCTACCACTCTCGATCACTCTCTGATACTCTCTATCACTCTCTGATACACTCTGAAACTCTCAGACACTCTCTGACAGTATCTATCACTCTCCGACACTCTCTGAAACTCTCTGATACACTCTGACAATCTCAGACACTCTCTGACACACTGCATCACTCTCTGACACTCTCTGACACTCTCTGACACTCTATCACTCTCTGACACTCTCTGATACCTCAGACATCTCTACCACTCTCTATCACTCTCTGATACTCTCTATCACTCTCTGACACTCTCTGATACACTCTGACACTCTCAGACAGTCTCTGACACTTCTATCGCTCTTTGACACACTCTGACACACTCTGACACACTCTATCACTCTCTGACAATCTCTGACACTCTCTGACACTCTCAGACACTCTCAGACAGTCCCTGAAACTCTCTGAGACTCTCTGACACTCTCACACCCTCTCTGACACACTCTGACACTCTCAGGCACTCTCAGACACTCTCCATCACTCTCCATCACTCTCCAACACTCTCTCATACTCTCTATCACTCTCTGACACTCTCAGACACTCTCTGGGACTCTCTGACACTCTCTATCACTTTCTGACACTCTCTGACTCTGTCTGACTCTCTCTGATATTCTCAGACACTCTCAGACACTCTCTGACACACTCTGACACTCTCTGACACTCTCAGACACTCTCTTTCTATCTCTATCACTCTATGACACTCCCTATCACTCCCTGACACTCTCAGATTCTGTCTGGCAATCTCTTTCACTCTCCATCGCCCTCTGACACTCTCTGCCACTCTCTGCACCTCAGACATCTCTACCACTCTCTATCACTCTCTGATACTCTCTATCACTCTCAGACACTCTCTGATACACTCTGAAACTCTCAGACAATCTCTGACAGTATCTATCACTCTCCGACACTCTCTGAAACTCTCTGATGCACTCTGACAATCTCAGACACTCTCTGACACACTGCATCACTCTCTGACACTCTCTGACACTCTCTGTCACTCTCTGACACTCTCTGACACTCTCTGATACCTCAGACATCTCTACCACTCTCTATCACTCTCTGATACTCTCTATCACTCTCTGACACTCTCTGATGCACTCTGACACTCTCAGACACTCTCTGACACACTGCATCACTCTCAGACAGTCTCTGACGCTTCTATCACTCTCTGACACACTCTGACACTCTCTATCACTCTCTGACAATCTCTGACACTCTCGGATACACTCTGAAACTCTCAGACACTCTCTGACACTCTCTATCACACTCTGAAACTCTCTGAAACTCTCTGATACACTCTGACACTCTCAGACACTCTCTGACAAACTGTATCACTCTCTGACACTCTCTCTCACTCTCAGACACCCTCTCACACTCTCTGACACTCTCTGGCATTCTATATCACTCTCTGACACTTTCTAACACACTCTGACACTCACAGACACTCTCTGACACTCTCTGATACTCTATATCACTCTCTGATACTCTCTGATACTCTCTGACACTCTCAGACACTCTCTGACACTCTCTGGCACTCTCTCGCACTCTCTGACACTCTATGTCACACTCTGACACTCTCTATCTCTCTCTGACACTCTCTGAAACTCTCTGACACTCTCTATCACTCTCTGACACTCTCTGACACTCCCTGACACTCTCTGTCGCTCTCGGATACACTCTGACACTCGCTGACACTCTCAGACTCTCTCTGACACTCTCTTTCACACGCTATCACTCTCTGACACTCTCGATGACACACTGACACTCGCTGACACTATCTTACACCCTCTGACACTCTCTGGCATCCTCTGGCACTCTCCGGCACTCTATATCACTCTCTGACACTCTCTGACACTCTCTATCACTCTTTGACACTCTCTGACATTCTCGATCACTCTCCATCACTCTCTATCACTCTCTGACACACTCTGACACTCTCTGACACTCTCAGACACTCTCCATCACTCTATGACACTCTCTATCACTCTCTGACACTCTCTATCACTCTCTGACACTCCCTGACACTCTCTGTCGCTCTCGGATACTCTCAGACACTTTCCATCACTCTCTGACACTCTCAGACTCTCTCTGAAACTCTCTTTCACACTATATCACTCTCTGACACACTCTCTCACTCTCTGACACACTCTGACACTCTCTATCACTCTCTGACAATCTCTGACACTCTCTGATACACTCTGACACTCTCACACACTATCACTCACTGACACTCTCTGACACTCTCAGACACTCTCTTTCGCTATCTACCATTCTATGACACTCCCTATCACTCCCTGACACTCTCAGATTCTGTCTGACAATCTCTTTCACTCTCCATCACTCTCTGACTCTCTCTGACACTCTCTGACACTCTCTGACACCTCAGACATCTCTACCACTCTCTATCACTCTCTGATACTCTCTGTCACTCTCTGATACTCTCTGTCACTCTCTGAAACTCTCTGATACACTCTGAAACTCTCACATACTCTCTGAAACTCTCTATCACTCTCCAACACTCTCTGAAAGTCTCTGATACACTCTGACACTCTCAGACTCTCTCTGACACTCTGCATCACTCTCTGACACTCTCTGACACTCTCTAACACTCTCTGGCACTCTCTGACACTCTCTGATACACTCTGAAACTCTCATACAGTCTCTGACACTTCCATCACTCTCTGACAATCTCTGAAACTCTCTGACACTCTCGGACACTCTCAGACACTCCCTGACACTCTCTGACACTCTCAGACACTCTCTGACACTCTGTATCACTCTCTGACACTCTCTGACACTCTCTATCACTCTCAGACACCCTCTCACACTCGCTGACACACTCTGGCATTCTATATCACTCTCTGACACTCTCTAACACACTCTGACACTCACAGACACTCTCAGACACTCTCTGACACTCTCTGATACTCTCTATCACTCTCTGATACTCTCTGACACTCTCAGACACTCTCTGACACTCTCTGGCACTCTCTCGCACTCTCTGACACTCTATATCACTCACTGACACTCTCTATCTCTCTCTGACACTCTCTGAAACTCTCTATCACTCTCTGACACACTCTGACACTCTCTGACACTCTCTGTCGCTCTCGGATACACTCTGACACTCGCTGACATTCTCAGACTCTCTCTGACACTCTCTGGCACTCTCTATCACTCTCTGACACTCTCTGACACTCTCGATCACTCTCTATCACTCTCTATCACTCTCTGACACACTCTGACACTCTCTGTCGCTCTCGGACACTCTCAGACACTTTCCATCACACTCTGACACTCTCAGACCCTCTCTGAAACTCTCTTTCACACTCTATCACTCTCTGACACACTCTCTCACTCTCTGACACACTCTGACACTCTCTATCACTCTTTGACAATCTCTGACACCCTCTGATACACTCTGACACTCTCACACGCTATCACTCTCTGACACTCTCAATCACTCTCTGACACTCACTGACACTCTCTGACACTCTCAGACACTCTCAGACAGTCTCAGACACTCTCTATCACTAACTGAAACTCTCCACCACGCTTTGACTCTCTCTATTTCTCTCTATCACTCTCTGGCACTCTCTGACACTCTCGGATACACTCTGACACTCCCTGACTCTCTCTGACACTCTCTTTCACTCTCTGACACTCTCTGACAATCTCAGACACACTCAGACACTCTCTGACACTCTCCATCACTCTCTGACACTCACTACCACTCTCTACCACTCTCTGACACTCTCTGATACACTCTAACACACCCTGACACTCTCTGACACATTCTGTCACTCTCTGACAATCTCAGACACAATCAGAAACTCTCAGACATTCTCTGTCACTCTCTGACACTCTCTGACACTTTCAGACACTATCAGACACACTCAGACACTCTCTGGAACTCTCTGGCACTCCCTATCACTCTCTGACACTCTCTGACAATCTCAGACACAACCAGACACTCTCTGGCACTCTCTGGCGCTCTCTATCACTCTCTGGCACTCTCGATCACTCTCGATCACTCTCGATCACTCTCTGACAATCTCTGACACTCTCTGAATGTTTATATCACTCTCTGACACACTCTATCACTGTCTGACACTGCCTGACACTCTCAGACTCTCCCTGACACTCTCAGACTCTCTCTGACTCTCTCTATCACTCTCTGACACTCTCTGAAACTCTCTGTCACTCTCTGACACTCTCAGACACTCTCAGACACTCTCTGACACTCTCTGACGCTCTCAGACACTCTCTCTCTCATTCTCTCTCGCTCTCTATCACTCTCTGACACTCTCTATCACTTTCTGACACTGCCTGACACACACTGACACTCTCAGGCACTCTGTGAAAGTCTGTATCACTCTGTGAAACTCTCTGACACTAGCAGACACTCTCTGACACATTCTATCAATTACTGACACTCTCTGACACTCTCTGGCACTCTCTCGCACTCTCTGACACTCTATGTCACTCTCTGACACTCCCTGATACACTCTGACGCTCTCAGACACTCTCTGACACACTGCATCACTCTCAGACAGTCTCTGACACTTCTATCACTCTCTGACACACTCTGTCACTCTCTATCACTCTCTGACAATCTCTGACAGTCTCTGATACACTCTGAAACTCTCAGACACTCTCTGACACTCTCTATCACACTCTGACACTCTCTGAAACTCTCTGATACACTCTGACACTCTCAGACACTCTCTGACACTCTCTATCACTCTCTGACACTCTCTATCACTCTCAGACACCCTCTCAAACTCTCTGACACTCTCTGGCATTCTATATCACTCTCTGACACTCTCTAACACACTCTGACAATCACAGACACTCTCTGACACTCTCTGATACTCTCTATCACTCTCTGATACTCTCTGACACTCTCAGACACTCTCTGACACTCTCTGGCACTCTCTCGCACTCTCTGACACTCTATGTCACTCTCTGACACTCTCTGATACACTCTGACACTCTCAGACACTCTCTGACACACTGCATCACTCTCAGACAGTCTCTGACACTTCTATCACTCTCTGACACTCTCTGACACTCTCTATCACTCTCTGACAATCTCTGACACTCTCTGACAGATTCTATCAATGACTGGGAATCTCTCGCACTCTCTGACACTCAATGTCACTCTCTGACACTCTCTATCCTTCTCTGACACTCTCTGAAACTCTCGATCACTCTCTGACACACTCTGACAAACTCTCGCACTCTCTGACACTCTATGTCACTCTCTGACACTCTCTGATACACTCTGACACTCTCAGACACTCTCTGACACTCTCTATCACTCTCTGACACTCTCTGACACTCCCTGACACTCCCTGACACTCTCTGTCGCTCTCGGATACACTCTGACACTCGCTGACACTCTCAGACTCTCTCTGACACTCTCTTTCACACGCTATCACTCTCTGACACACTCAATCACACACTGACACTCGCTGACACTCCCTTACACCCTCTGACACTCTCTGGCATTCTCTGGCACTCTCCGGCACTCTATATCACTCTCTGACACTCTCTGACACTCTCTGACACTCTCTGACACTCTCTATCACTCTCTGACACTCTCTGACACTCTTGATCATTCTCCATCACTCTCTATCACTCTCTGACACTCTCTGTTACTCTCTGACACTCTCTGACACTCTGACACTCCCTGACACTCTCTGTCGCTCTCGGATACTCTCAGACACATTCCATCACTCTCTGACACTCTCAGACTCTCTCTGAAACTCTCTTTCACACTATATCACTCTCTGACACACTCTCTCACTCTCTGACACACTCTGACACTCTCTATCACTCTCTGACAATCTCTGACACTCTCTGATACACTCTGACACTCTCACACACTATCACTCACTGACACTCTCTGACATTCTCAGACACTCTCTTTCGCTCTCTACCACTCTATGACACTCCCTAACACTCCCTGACACTCTCAGATTCTGTCTGACAATCTCTTTCACTCTCCATCACTCTCTGACAATCTCTGACACTCTCAGACACTGTCTGACACTCTCTGATACTCTCTGACACCTCAGACATCTCCACCACACTCTGTCACTCTCTGATACTCTCTATCACTCTCTGACACTCTCTGATACACTCTGAAACACTCACATACTCTCTGACACTCTCTATCACTCTCCAACACTCTCTGAAACTCTCTGATGCACTCTGACACTCTCAGACTCTCTCTGACACTCTGCATCACTCTCTGACACTCTCTGACACTCTCTATCACCCTCTGACACTCTCTGACACTCTCTGATACACTCTGACAATCTCAGACAGTCTCTGACACTTCTATCACTCCCTGACACACTCTGGCACTCTCTATCACTCTCTGACAATCTCTGACACTCTCTGACACTCTCTGACACTCTCTGACACTCTCAGACATCTCAGACACTCCCTGACACTCTCTGAGACTCTCTGACACTCGCACACCCTCTCTGACACACTCTGACATTTTCAGGCACTCTCAGACACCCTCTATCACTCTCCATCACTCTCCGACCGTCTCTCATACTCTCTATCACTCTCTGAAACTCTCAGGCACTCTCTGGGACTCTCTGACACTCTCTATCACTTTCTGACAATCTCGGACACTCTCTGATACACTCTGAAACTCTCAGACAGTCTCTGACACTTCTATCATTCTCTGACACTCTCTATCACTCTCTGACAATCTCTGACACTCTCTGATACACTCTGAAACTCTCAGACACTCTCTGACACTCTCTATCACTCTCTGACACTCTCTGAAATTCTCTGATACACTCTGACACTCTCAGACACTCTCTGAAACTCTGTATCACTCTCTGACACTCTCTGACACTCTCTATCACTCTCAGACACCCTCTCAAACTCGCTGACACTCTCTGGCATTCTATATCACTCTCTGACACTCTCTAACAAACTCTGACACTCACAGACACTCTCAGACACTCTCTGACACTCTCTGATACTCTCTATCACTCTCTGATACTCTCTGATACTCTCTGACACTCTCAGACACTCTCTGACACTCTCTGGCACTCTCTCGCACTCTCTGACACTCTATATCACTTGCTGACACTCTCTATCTCTCTCTGACACTCTCTGAAACTCTCTATCATTCTCTGACACACTCTGACACTCTCTGAGACTCTCTATAACTCTCTGACACTCTCTGACACTCTCTGTCGCTCTCGGATACACTCTGACACTCGCTGACACTCTCAGACTCTCTCTGACACTCTCTGATGCACTCTATCACTCTCTGACACTCTCTGACACTCTCGATCACTCTCTATCACTCTCTATCACTCTCTGACACACTCTGACACTCTCTGACACTCTCAGACAATCTCCATCATTCTATGACACTCTCTGACACTCCCTGACACTCTCTGTCGCTCTCGGACACTCTCAGACACTTTCCATCAATCTCTGACATGCTCAGACCCTCTCTGAAACTCTCTTTCACACTCTATCACTCTCTGACACACTCTCTCAATCTCTGACGCACTCTGACACTCTCTATCACTCTTTGACAATCTCTGACACTCTCTGATACACTCTGACACTCTCACACGCTATCACTCTCTGACACTCTCAATCACTCTCTGACACTCACTGACGCTCTCTGACACTCTCTGAGACTCTCAGACACTCTCAGACAGTCACAGACACTCTCTATCACTCACTGAAACTCTCTACCACGCTTTGACTCTCTCTATCTCTCTCTATCACTCTCTGGCACTCTCTGACACTCTCGGATACACTCTGACACTCCCTGACTCTCTCTGACACTCTCTTTCACTCTCTGACACTCTCTGACAATCCCAGACACACTCAGAAACTCTCTGACACTCTCTCTCACTCTCTGACACTCTCTGACACATTCAGACACTCTCAGACACTCACTACCACTCTCTACCACTCTCTGACACTCTCTGATACACTCTGACACACCCTGACATTCTCTGACACATTCTGTCACTCTCTGACACTTTCAGACACTCTCAGACACACTCAGACACTCTCAGACACACTCAGACACTCTCTGGCACTCTCTGGCACTCCCTATCACTCTCTGACACTCTCTGACAATCTCAGACACAATCAGACAGTCTCTGGCACTCTCTGGCGCTCTCTATCACTCTCTGGCACTCTCTATCACTCTCTCACACTCTCTGACACTCTCTGACACTCTCTGAATGTTTATATCACTCTCTGACACACTCTATCACTGTCTGACACTGCCTGACACTCTCACACTCTCCCTGACACACTCAGACGCTCTCTGACTCTCTCTATCACTCACTGACCCTCTCTGAAACTCTCTGTCACTCTCTGTCACTCTCTGACACACTCAGACACTCTCAGACACTCCCTCACACTCTCTGACACTCTCTGACGCTCTCAGACACTCTCTCTCATTCTCTCTCGCTCTCTATCACTCTCTGACACTCTCTATCACTTTCTGACACTGCCTGACACACACTGACACCCTCAGGTACTCTCTGAAAGTCTTTATCACTCTCTGAAACTCTCTGACACTAGCAGACACTCTCTGACACATTCTATCAATTACTGACACTCTCAGACACTCTCAGACATTTTCAGACACTCTCTGACACACTCTATCACTCTCTGACACTCTCTGACACTCTCTATCACTCTCTGACAATCTCTGACACTCTCTGATACACTCTGACACTCTCAGACACTCTCTATCACGCTCTGACACTCTCTATCACTCTCTGACGCTCACTGACACACTCTGACACTCTCAGACACTCTCAGACAGTCTCAGACACTCTCTATCACTCTCTGAAACTCTCTACCACGCTTTGACTCTCTCTATCTATCTCTATCACTCTCTGGCACTCTCTGACACTCTCAGATACACTCTGACACTCCATGACTCTCTCTGACACTCTCTTTCACTCTCTGACACTCTCTGACAATCTCAGACACACTCAGACACTCTTTGACAGTCTCTATCACACTCTGACATTCTCTGCCACATTCAGACACTCTCACACAATCTCTACCACTCTCTACCACTCTCTGACACTTTCTATCACTCTCTGACAATCTCAGACACAATCAGAAACTCTCAGACACTCTATGTCACTCTCTGATACTCTCTGACACTTTCAGACACTTTCAGACACTCTCAGACACACTCAGACAATCTCTGGCACTCTCTGGCACTCTCTATCACTCTCAGGCACTCTCTATCACTCTCTCTCACTCTCTGACACTCTCTGACACTCTGTATCACTCTCTGACACTCTCTATCACTCTCAGACACCCTCTCACACTCTCTGACACACTCTGGCATTCTATATCACTCTCTGACACTCTCTAACACACTCTGAAACTCACAGACACTCTCTGACACTCTCTGATCCTCTCTGTCACTCTCTGATACTCTCTGACACTCTCAGACACTCTCTGGCACTCTCTGGCACTCTCTGACACTCTCTGGCACTCTCTCGCACTCCCTGACACTCTATGTCACTCTCTGACACTCTCTGATACACTCTGACACTCTCAGACACTCTCTGACACACTGCATCACTCTCAGACAGTCTCTGACACTTCTATCACTCTCTGACACACTCTGACACTCTCTATCACTCTCTGACAATCTCTGACACTCTCTGACACATTCTATCAATTACTGGGACTCACTCGCACTCTCTGACACTCTATGTCACTCTCTGACACTCTCTATCTCTCTCTGACACTCTCTGAAACTCTCTATCACTCTCTGACACACTCTGGCACTCTCTGACACTCTCTATCACTCTCTGACACTCTCTGACACTCCCTGACACTCTCTGTCGCTCTCGGATACACTCTGACACTCGCTGACACTCTCAGACTCTCTCTGACACTCTCTTTCACACACAATCACTCTCTGACACACTCGATCACACACTGACACTCGCTGACACTCCCTTAGACCCTCTGACACTCTCTGGCATTCTCTGGCACTCTCCGGCACTCTATATCACTCTCTGACACCCTCTATCACTCTCTGACACTCTCTGACACTCTCTGACACTCTCAGACACTCTCAGACACCCTCTATCACTCTCCATCACTCTCCGACAGTCTCTCATACTCTCTATCACTCTCTGAAACTCTCAGCCACCCTCTGGGACTCTCTGACACTCTCTATCAATTTCTGACAAACTCTGACACTCTCTGATACACTCTGAAACTCTCAGACAGTCTCTGACACTTCTATCATTCTCTGACACTCTCTATCACTCTCTGACAATCTCTGACACTCTCTGATACACTCTGAAACTCTCAGACACTCTCTGACAATCTCTATCACTCTCTGACACTCTCTGAAAATCTCTGATACACTCTGACACTCTCAGACACTCTCTGACACTCTGTATCACTCTCTGACACTCTCTGACACTCTCTATCACTCTCAGACACCCTCTCACACTCGCTGACACTCTCTGGCATTCTATATCACTCTCTGACACTCTCTAACACACTCTGACACTCACAGACACTCTCAGACACTCTCTGACACTCTCTGATACTCTCTATCACTCTCTGATACTCTCTGACACTCTCAGACACTCTCAGACAGTCCCTGACACTCTCTGACACTCTCTGACACTCTCACACCCTCTCTGACACACTCTGACAATCTCAGGCACTCTCAGACACTCTCCATCACACTCCATCACTCTCCATCACTCTCCATCACTCTCCATCACTCTCTGACACTCTCCATCACTCTCTATCACTCTCTGACACTCTCAGACACTCTCTGGGACTCTCTGACACTCTCTATCACTTTCTGACACTCTCTGACTCTGTCTGACTCTCTCTGATATTCTCAGACACTCTCAGACACTCTCAGACACTCTCAGACACTCACTGACACACTCTGACACTCTCTGACACTCTCAGACACTCTCTTTCTATCTCTATCACTCTATGACACTCCCTATCACTCCCTGACACTCTCAGATTCTGTCTGACAATCTCTTTCACTCTCCATCACCCTCTGACACTCTCTGCCACTCTCTGATACACTATGAAACTCTCCGACACTCTCTGAAACTCTCTGACACTCTCTGACAATCCCAAACACACTCAGAAACTCTCTGACACTCTCTCTCACTCTCTGACACTCTCTGACACATTCAGACACTCTCAGACACTCACTACCACTCTCTACCACTCTCTGACACTCTCTGATACACTCTGACACTCTCTGACACTCTCAGACACTCTCTTTCTATCTCTATCACTCTATGACACTCCCTATCACTCCCTGACACTCTCAGATTCTGTCTGACAATCTCTTTCACTCTCCATCACCCTCTGACACTCTCTGCCACTCTCTGACACCTCAGACATCTCTACCACTCTCTATGACACTCTGATACTCTCTATCACTCTCTGACACTCTCTGATACACTATGAAACTCTCAGACACTCTCTGACAGTATCTATTACTCTCCGACACTCTCTGAAACTCTCTGACACTCTCTGACAATCCCAGACACACTCAGAAACTCTCTGACACTCTCTCTCACTCTCTGACACTCTCTGACACATTCAGACACTCTCAGACACTCACTACCACTCTCTACCACTCTCTGACACTCTCTGATACACTCTGACACACCCTGACATTCTCTGACACATTCTGTCACTCTCTGACACTTTCAGACACTCTCAGACACACTCAGACACTCTCAGACACACTCAGACACTCTCTGGCACTCTCTGGCACTCCCTATCACTCTCTGACACTCTCTGACAATCTCAGACACAATCAGACAGTCTCTGGCACTCTCTGGCGCTCTCTATCACTCTCTGGCACTCTCTATCACTCTCTCACACTCTCTGACACTCTCTGACACTCTCTGAATGTTTATATCACTCTCTGACACACTCTATCACTGTCTGACACTGCCTGACACTCTCACACTCTCCCTGACACACTCAGACGCTCTCTGACTCTCTCTATCACTCTCTGACCCTCTCTGAAACTCTCTGTCACTCTCTGTCACTCTCTGACACACTCAGACACTCTCAGACACTCCCTCACACTCTCTGACACTCTCTGACGCTCTCAGACACTCTCTCTCATTCTCTCTCGCTCTCTATCACTCTCTGACACTCTATATCACTTTCTGACACTGCCTGACACACACTGACACCCTCAGGCACTCTCTGAAAGTCTTTATCACTCTCTGAAACTCTCTGACACTAGCAGACACTCTCTGACACATTCTATCAACTACTGACACTCTCAGACACTCTCAGACATTTTCAGACACTCTCTGACACACTCTATCACTCTCTGACACTCTCTGACACTCTCTATCACTCTCTGACAATCTCTGACACACTCTGATACACTCTGACACTCTCAGACACTCTCTATCACGCTCTGACACTCTCTATCACTCTCTGACGCTCACTGACACACTCTGACACTCTCAGACACTCTCAGACAGTCTCAGACACTCTCTATCACTCTCTGAAACTCTCTACCACGCTTTGACTCTCTCTATCTATCTCTATCACTCTCTGGCACTCTCTGACACTCTCAGATACACTCTGACACTCCCTGACTCTCTCTGACACTCTCTTTCACTCTCTGACACTCTCTGACAATCTCAGACACACTCAGACACTCTTTGACAGTCTCTATCACACTCTGACATTCTCTGCCACATTCAGACACTCTCACACAATCTCTACCACTCACTACCACTCTCTGACACTTTCTATCACTCTCTGACAATCTCAGACACAATCAGAAACTCTCAGACACTCTATGTCACTCTCTGATACTCTCTGACACTTTCAGACACTTTCAGACACTCTCAGACACACTCAGACAATCTCTGGCACTCTCTGGCACTCTCTATCACTCTCAGGCACTCTCTATCACTCTCTCTCACTCTCTGACACTCTCTGACACTCTGTATCACTCTCTGACACTCTCTATCACTCTCAGACACCCTCTCACACTCTCTGACACTCTCTGGCATTCTATATCACTCTCTGACACTCTCTAACACACTCTGAAACTCACAGACACTCTCTGACACTCTCTGATCCTCTCTGTCACTCTCTGATACTCTCTGACACTCTCAGACACTCTCTGGCACTCTCTGGCACTCTCTGACACTCTCTGGCACTCTCTCGCACTCCCTGACACTCTATGTCACTCTCTGACACTCTCTGATACACTCTGACACTCTCCGACACTCTCTGACACACTGCATCACTCTCAGACAGTCTCTGACACTTCTATCACTCTCTGACACACTCTGACACTCTCTATCACTCTCTGACAATCTCTGACACTCTCTGACACATTCTATCAATTACTGGGACTCACTCGCACTCTCTGACACTCAATGTCACTCTCTGACACTCTCTATCTCTCTCTGACACTCTCTGAAACTCTCTATCACTCTCTGACACACTCTGGCACTCTCTGACACTCTCTATCACTCTCTGACACTCTCTGACACTCCCTGACACTCTCTGTCGCTCTCGGATACACTCTGACACTCGCTGACACTCTCAGACTCTCTCTGACACTCTCTTTCACACACAATCACTCTCTGACACACTCGATCACACACTGACACTCGCTGACACTCCCTTAGACCCTCTGACACTCTCTGGCATTCTCTGTCACTCTCCGGCACTCTATATCACTCTCTGACACCCTCTATCACTCTCTGACACTCTCTGACACTCTCTGACACTCTCAGACACTCTCAGACACCCTCTATCACTCTCCATCACTCTCCGACAGTCTCTCATACTCTCTATCACTCTCTGAAACTCTCAGCCACCCTCTGGGACTCTCTGACACTCTCTATCAATTTCTGACAAACTCTGACACTCTCTGATACACTCTGAAACTCTCAGACAGTCTCTGACACTTCTATCATTCTCTGACACTCTCTATCACTCTCTGACAATCTCTGACACTCTCTGATACACTCTGAAACTCTCAGACACTCTCTGACAATCTCTATCACTCTCTGACACTCTCTGAAAATCTCTGATACACTCTGACACTCTCAGACACTCTCTGACACTCTGTATCACTCTCTGACACTCTCTGACACTCTCTATCACTCTCAGACAACCTCTCACACTCGCTGACACTCTCTGGCATTCTATATCACTCTCTGACACTCTCTAACACACTCTGACACTCACAGACACTCTCAGACACTCTCTGACACTCTCTGATACTCTCTATCACTCTCTGATACTCTCTGACACTCTCAGACACTCTCAGACAGTCCCTGACACTCTCTGACACTCTCTGACACTCTCACACCCTCTCTGACACACTCTGACAATCTCAGGCACTCTCAGACACTCTCCATCACTCTCCATCACTCTCCATCACTCTCCATCACTCTCCGACACTCTCCATCACTCTCTATCACTCTCTGACACTCTCAGACACTCTCTGGGACTCTCTGACACTCTCTATCACTTTCTGACACTCTCTGACTCTGTCTGACTCTCTCTGATATTCTCAGACACTCTCAGACACTCTCAGACACTCTCAGACACTCACTGACACACTCTGACACTCTCTGACACTCTCAGACACTCTCTTTCTATCTCTATCACTCTATGACACTCCCTATCACTCCCTGACACTCTCAGATTCTGTCTGACAATCTCTTTCACTCTCCATCACCCTCTGACACTCTCTGCCACTCTCTGACACCTCAGACATCTCTACCACTCTCTATGACACTCTGATACTCTCTATCACTCTCTGACACTCTCTGATACACTATGAAACTCTCAGACACTCTCTGACAGTATCTATCACTCTCTGACACTCTCTGAAACTCTCTGATACACTCTGACAATCTCAGACACTCTCCGACACACTGCATCACTCTCTGACACTCTCTGACACTCTCAATCACTCTCTGACACTCTCTGACACACTCTGACACTCTCTGACACTCTCAGACACTCTCCATCACTCTATGACACTCTCTATCACTCTCTGACACTCTCTATCACTCTCTGACACTCCCTGACACTTTCTGTCGCTCTCGGATACTCTCAGACACTTTCCATCACTCTCTGACACTCTCAGACTCTCTCTGAAACTCTCTTTCACACTCTATCACTCTCTGACACACTCTCTCACTCTCTGACACACTCTGACACTCTCTATCACACTCTGACAATCTCTGACACTCTCTGATACACTCTGACACTCTCATACACTATCACTCACTGACACTCTCTGACACTCTCTTTCACTATCTACCACTCTATGACACTCCCTATCACTCCGTGACACTCTCAGATTCTGTCTGACAATCTCTTTCACTCTCCATCACTCTCTGACACTCTCTGACACTCTCTGACTCTCTCTGACACCTCAGACATCTCTACCACTCTCTATCACTCTCTGATACTCTCGATCACTCTCTGAAACTCTCTGATACACTCTGAAAGTCTCACATACTCTCTGAAACTCTCTATCACTCTCCAACACTCTCTGAAACTCTCTGATACACTCTGACACTCTCAGACACTCTCTGACACTCTGCATCACTCTCTGACACTCTCTGACACTCTCTATCACTCTCTGACACTCTCTGACACTCTCTGATACACTCTGAAACTCTCATACAGTCTCTGACACTTCTATCACTCTCTGACACACTCTGACACTCTCTGTCACTCTCTGACAATCTCTGAAACTCTCTGACACTCTCGGACACTCTCAGACATTCCCTGACACTCTCTGAGACACTCTGACACTCTCTGACAGTCTCTATCACTCTCTGACACTCTCTGAAAATCTCTGATACACTCTGATACACTCTGACACTCTCAGACACTCTCTGACACTCTGTATCACTCTCTGATACTCTCTGACACTCTCAGTCACTCTCTGACACTCTCTGGCACTCTCTCGCACTCTCTGACACTCTATATCACTCTCTGACACTCTCTATCTCTCTCTGACACTCTCTGAAACTCTCTATCACTCTCTGACACACTCTGACACTCTCTGTCACTCTCTGACAATCTCTGAAACTCTCTGACACTCTCGGACACTCTCAGACATTCCCTGACACTCTCTGAGACACTCTGACACTCTCTGACAGTCTCTATCACTCTCTGACACTCTCTGAAAATCTCTGATACACTCTGATACACTCTGACACTCTCAGACACTCTCTGACACTCTGTATCACTCTCTGATACTCTCTGACACTCTCAGTCACTCTCTGACACTCTCTGGCACTCTCTCGCACTCTCTGACACTCTATATCACTCTCTGACACTCTCTATCTCTCTCTGACACTCTCTGAAACTCTCTATCACTCTCTGACACACTCTGACACTCTCTGACACTCTCAAAAACTCTCTGACACTCTCTGACACTCTCTGTCGCTCTCGGATACACTCTGACACTCGCTGACATTCTCAGACTCTCTCTGACACTCTCTGGCACTCTCTATCACTCTCTGACACCCTCTGACACTCTCGATCACTCTCTATCACTCTCTATCACTCTCTGACACACTCTGACACACTCTGACACTCTCTGACACACTCTGACACTCTCTGACACTCTCTGACACTCTCAGACACTCTCCATCACTCTATGACACTCTCTATCACTCTCTGACACTCTCTGACACTCCCTGACACTCTCTGTCGCTCTCGGACACTCTCAGACACTTTCCATCACACTCTGACACTCTCAGACCCTCTCTGAAACTCTCTTTCACACTCTATCACTCTCTGACACACTCTCTCACTCTCTGACACACTCTGACACTCTCTATCACTCTTTGACAATCTCTGACACTCTCTGATACACTCTGACACTCTCACACGCTATCACTCTCTGACACTCTCAATCACTCTCTGACACACTCTGACACACTCTGACACTCTCTGACACACTCTGACACTCTCTGACACTCTCAGACACTCTCCATCACTCTATGACACTCTCTATCACTCTCTGACACTCTCTATCACTCTCTGACACTCCCTGACACTTTCTGTCGCTCTCGGATACTCTCAGACACTTTCCATCACTCTCTGACACTCTCAGACTCTCTCTGAAACTCTCTTTCACACTCTATCACTCTCTGACACACTCTCTCACTCTCTGACACACTCTGACACTCTCTATCACACTCTGACAATCTCTGACACTCTCTGATACACTCTGACACTCTCACACACTATCACTCACTGACACTCTCTGACACTCTCTTTCACTATCTACCACTCTATGACACTCCCTATCACTCCGTGACACTCTCAGATTCTGTCTGACAATCTCTTTCACTCTCCATCACTCTCTGACACTCTCTGACACTCTCTGACACTCTCTGACACCTCAGACATCTCTACCACTCTCTATCACTCTCTGATACTCTCGATCACTCTCTGAAACTCTCTGATACACTCTGAAAGTCTCACATACTCTCTGAAACTCTCTATCACTCTCCAACACTCTCTGAAACTCTCTGATACACTCTGACACTCTCAGACACTCTCTGACACTCTGCATCACTCTCTGACACTCTCTGACACTCTCTATCACTCTCTGACACTCTCTGACACTCTCTGATACACTCATACAGTCTCTGACACTTCTATCACTCTCTGACACACTCTGACACTCTCTGTCACTCTCTGACAATCTCTGAAACTCTCTGACACTCTCGGACACTCTCAGACATTCCCTGACACTCTCTGAGACACTCTGACACTCTCTGACAGTCTCTATCACTCTCTGACACTCTCTGAAAATCTCTGATACACTCTGATACACTCTGACACTCTCAGACACTCTCTGACACTCTGTATCACTCTCTGATACTCTCTGACACTCTCAGTCACTCTCTGACACTCTCTGGCACTCTCTCGCACTCTCTGACACTCTATATCACTCTCTGACACTCTCTATCTCTCTCTGACACTCTCTGAAACTCTCTATCACTCTCTGACACACTCTGACACTCTCTGACACTCTCAAAACCTCTCTGACACTCTCTGACACTCTCTGTCGCTCTCGGATACACTCTGACACTCGCTGACATTCTCAGACTCTCTCTGACACTCTCTGGCACTCTCTATCACTCTCTGACACCCTCTGACACTCTCGATCACTCTCTATCACTCTCTATCACTCTCTGACACACTCTGACACACTCTGACACTCTCTGACACACTCTGACACTCTCTGACACTCTCTGACACTCTCAGACACTCACCATCACTCTATGACACTCTCTATCACTCTCTGACACTCTCTGACACTCCCTGACACTCTCTGTCGCTCTCGGACACTCTCAGACACTTTCCATCACACTCTGACACTCTCAGACCCTCTCTGAAACTCTCTTTCACACTCTATCACTCTCTGACACACTCTCTCACTCTCTGACACACTCTGACACTCTCTATCACTCTTTGACAATCTCTGACACTCTCTGATACACTCTGACACTCTCACACGCTATCACTCTCTGACACTCTCAATCACTCTCTGACACTCACTGACACTCTCTGACACTCTCAGACACTCTCAGACAGTCTCAGACACTCTCTATCACTCACTGAAACTCTCTACCACGCTTTGACTCTCTCTATTTCTCTCCATCACTCTCTGGCACTCTCATACACTCTCGGATACACTCTGACACTCCCTGACTCTCTCTGACACTCTCTTTCAGTCTCTGATACTCTCTGACTATCTCAGACACACTCAGACACTCTCTGACACTCTCCTTCACTCTCTGACACTCTCTGACACATTCAGACACTCTCAGACACTCACTACCACTCTCAACCACTCTCTGACACTCTCTGATACACTCTTACACACCCTGACACTCTCTGAGACATTCTGTCACACTCTGACACTCTCTGACAATCTCAGACACAATCAGAAACTCTCAGACACTCTCTGTCACGCTCTGACACTCTCTGACACTTTCAGACACTATCAGACACACTCAGACACTCTCTGGCACTCTCTGGCACTTCCTATCACTCTCTGACACTCTCTGACAATCTGAGACACAACCAGACACTCTCTGGCACTCTCTGGCGCTCTCTATCACTCTCTGGCACTCTCGATCACTCTCTCACACTCTCTGACACTCTCTGACACTCTCTGGATGTTTATATCAATCTCTGACACACTCTATCACTGTCTGACACTGCCTGACACTCTCAGACTCTCCCTGACACTCTCAGACTCTCTCTGACTCACTCTATCACTCTCTGACACTCTCTGAAACTCTCTGTCACTCTCTGACACTCTCAGACACTCTCAGACACTCTCTGACACTCTCTGACACTCTCTGACGCTCTCAGACACTCTCTCTCATTCTCTCTCGCTCTCTACCACTCTCTGACACTCTCTATCACTTTCTGACACTACCTGACACACACTGACACTCTCAGGCACTCTCTGAAAGTCTGTATCACTCTGTGAAACTCTCTGACACTAGCAGACACTCTCTGACACACTGCATCACTCTCAGACAGTCTCTGACACTTCTATCACTCTCTGACAATCTCTGACACTCTCTGATACACTCTGAAACTCTCAGACACTCTCTGACACTCTCTATCACACTCTGACACTCTCTGAAACTCTCTGATACACTCTGACACTCTCAGACGCTCTCTGAAACTCTCTTTCACACTCTATCACTCTCTGACACACTCTCTCACTCTCTGACACACTCTGACACTCTCTATCACACTCTGACAATCTCTGACACTCTCTGATACACTCTGACACTCTCACACACTATCACTCACTGACACTCTCTGACACTCTCTTTCACTATCTACCACTCTATGACACTCCCTATCACTCCGTGACACTCTCAGATTCTGTCTGACAATCTCTTTCACTCTCCATCACTCTCTGACACTCTCTGACACTCTCTGACACTCTCTGACACCTCAGACATCTCTACCACTCTCTATCACTCTCTGATACTCTCGATCACTCTCTGAAACTCTCTGATACACTCTGAAAGTCTCACATACTCTCTGAAACTCTCTATCACTCTCCAACACTCTCTGAAACTCTCTGATACACTCTGACACTCTCAGACACTCTCTGACACTCTGCATCACTCTCTGACACTCTCTGACTCTCTCTATCACTCTCTGACACTCTCTGACACTCTCTGATACACTCTGAAACTCTCATACAGTCTCTGACACTTCTATCACTCTCTGACACACTCTGACACTCTCTGTCACTCTCTGACAATCTCTGAAACTCTCTGACACTCTCGGACACTCTCAGACATTCCCTGACACTCTCTGAGACACTCTGACACTCTCTGACAGTCTCTATCACTCTCTGACACTCTCTGAAAATCTCTGATACACTCTGATACACTCTGACACTCTCAGACACTCTCTGACACTCTGTATCACTCTCTGATACTCTCTGACACTCTCAGTCACTCTCTGACACTCTCTGGCACTCTCTCGCACTCTCTGACACTCTATATCACTCTCTGACACTCTCTATCTCTCTCTGACACTCTCTGAAACTCTCTATCACTCTCTGACACACTCTGACACTCTCTGACACTCTCAAAAACTCTCTGACACTCTCTGACACTCTCTGTCGCTCTCGGATACACTCTGACACTCGCTGACATTCTCAGACTCTCTCTGACACTCTCTGGCACTCTCTATCACTCTCTGACACCCTCTGACACTCTCGATCACTCTCTATCACTCTCTATCACTCTCTGACACACTCTGACACACTCTGACACTCTCTGACACACTCTGACACTCTCTGACACTCTCTGACACTCTCAGACACTCTCCATCACTCTATGACACTCTCTATCACTCTCTGACACTCTCTGACACTCCCTGACACTCTCTGTCGCTCTCGGACACTCTCAGACACTTTCCATCACACTCTGACACTCTCAGACCCTCTCTGAAACTCTCTTTCACACTCTATCACTCTCTGACACACTCTCTCACTCTCTGACACACTCTGACACTCTCTATCACTCTTTGACAATCTCTGACACTCTCTGATACACTCTGACACTCTCACACGCTATCACTCTCTGACACTCTCAATCACTCTCTGACACTCACTGACACTCTCTGACACTCTCAGACACTCTCAGACAGTCTCAGACACTCTCTATCACTCACTGAAACTCTCTACCACGCTTTGACTCTCTCTATTTCTCTCCATCACTCTCTGGCACTCTCATACACTCTCGGATACACTCTGACACTCGCTGACTCTCTCTGACACTCTCTTTCAGTCTCTGATACTCTCTGACTATCTCAGACACACTCAGACACTCTCTGACACTCTCCTTCACTCTCTGACACTCTCTGACACATTCAGACACTCTCAGACACTCACTACCACTCTCAACCACTCTCTGACACTCTCTGATACACTCTTACACACCCTGACACTCTCTGAGACATTCTGTCACACTCTGACACTCTCTGACAATCTCAGACACAATCAGAAACTCTCAGACACTCTCTGTCACGCTCTGACACTCTCTGACACTTTCAGACACTATCAGACACACTCAGACACTCTCTGGCACTCTCTGGCACTTCCTATCACTCTCTGACACTCTCTGACAATCTGAGACACAACCAGACACTCTCTGGCACTCTCTGGCGCTCTCTATCACTCTCTGGCACTCTCGATCACTCTCTCACACTCTCTGACACTCTCTGACACTCTCTGGATGTTTATATCAATCTCTGACACACTCTATCACTGTCTGACACTGCCTGACACTCTCAGACTCTCCCTGACACTCTCAGACTCTCTCTGACTCACTCTATCACTCTCTGACACTCTCTGAAACTCTCTGTCACTCTCTGACACTCTCAGACACTCTCAGACACTCTCTGACACTCTCTGACACTCTCTGACGCTCTCAGACACTCTCTCTCATTCTCTCTCGCTCTCTACCACTCTCTGACACTCTCTATCACTTTCTGACACTACCTGACACACACTGACACTCTCAGGCACTCTCTGAAAGTCTGTATCACTCTGTGAAACTCTCTGACACTAGCAGACACTCTCTGACACACTGCATCACTCTCAGACAGTCTCTGACACTTCTATCACTCTCTGACAATCTCTGACACTCTCTGATACACTCTGAAACTCTCAGACACTCTCTGACACTCTCTATCACACTCTGACACTCTCTGAAACTCTCTGATACACTCTGACACTCTCAGACGCTCTCTGACACTCTCTGGCATTCTATATCACTCTCTGACACCCTCTAACACACTCTGACAATCACAGACACTCTCTGACACTCTCTGATACTCTCTATCACTCTCTGATACTCTCTGACACTCTCAGACACTCTATGTCACTCTCTGACACTCTCTGATACACTCTGACACTCTCAGACACTGTCTGACACACTGCATCACTCTCAGACAGTCTCTGACACTTCTATCACTCTCTGACACTCTCTGACACTCTCTATCACTCTCTGACAATCTCTGACACTCTCTGACAGATTCTATCAATGACTGGGAATCTCTCGCACTCTCTGACACTCAATGTCACTCTCTGACACTCTCTATCCTTCTCTGACACTCTCTGAAACTCTCGATCACTCTCTGACACAGTCTGACACTCTCTGACACTCTCTATCACTCTCTGACACTCTCTGACACTCCCTGACACTCTCTGTCGCTCTCGGATACACTCTGACACTCGCTGACACTCTCAGACTCTCTCTGACACTCTCTTTCACACGCTATCACTCTCTGACACACTCGATCACACACTGACACTCGCTGACACTCCCTTACACCCTCTGACACTCTCAGACTCTCTCTGACACTCTGCATCACTCTCTGACACTCTCTGACACTCTCTATCACCCTCTGACAGTCTCTGACACTCTCTGATACACTCTGACACTCTCAGACAGTCTCTGACACTTCTATCACTCTCTGACACACTCTGACACTCTCTATCACTCTCTGACAATCTCTGACACTCTCAGACACTCTCAGACACTCTCAGACACTACCTGACACTCTCTGAGACTCTCTGACACTCTCACACCCTCTCTGACACACTCTGACATTCACAGGCACTCTCAGACACCCTCTATCACTCTCCATCACTCTTCGACAGTCTCTCATACTCTCTATCACTCTCTGAAACTCTCAGGCACTCTCTGGGACTCTCTGACACTCTCTATCACTTTCTGACAATCTCTGACACTCTCTGATACACTTTGAAACTCTCAGACTGTCTCTGACACTTCTATCATTCTCTGACACTCTCTATCACTCTCTGACAATCTCTGACACTCTCTATCACTCTCTGACAATCTCTGACACTCTCTGACACTCTCAGACACTCTCAGACACTCTCTGAAAATCTCTGATACACTCTGACACTCTCAGACACTCTCTGAAACTCTGTATCACTCTCTGACACTCTCTGACACTCTCTATCACTCTCAGACACCCTCTCAAACTCGCTGACACTGTCTGGCATTCCATATCACTGTCTGACACTCTCTAACAAACTCTGACACTCACAGACACTCTCAGACACTCTCTGATACTCTCTATCACTCTCTGATACTCTCCGATACTCTCTGACACTCTCAGACACTCTCTGACACTCTCTGGCACTCTCTCGCACTTTCTGACACTCTATATCACTTTCTGACACTCTCTGATACTCTCTATCACTCTCTGATACTCTCCGATACTCTCTGACACTCTCAGACACTCTCTGACACTCTCTGGCACTCTCTGACACTCTCTATCACACTCTGACACTCTCTGACACTCCCTGACACTCTCTGTCGCTCTCGGATACAATCTGACACTCGCTGACACTCTCAGACTCTCTCTGACACTCTCTTTCACACGCTATCACTCTCTGACACACTCGATCACACACTGACACTCGCTGACACTCCCTTACACCCTCTGACACTCTCTGGCATTCTCTGGCACTCTCCGGCACTCTATATCACTCTCTGACACTCTCTATCACTCTCTGACACTCTCTGACACTCTCGATCACTCTCCATCACTCTCTATCACTCTCTGACACACTCTGACACTCTCTGACACTCTCTGGCACTCTCTCCCACTCTCTGACACTCTATATCACTTTCTGACACTCTCTATCTCTCTCTGACACTCTCTGAAACTCTCTATCACTCTCTGACACACTCTGGCACTCTCTGACACTCTCTATCACTCTCTGACACTCTCTGACACTCTCTGTCGCTCTCGGATACACTCTGACACTCGCTGACACTCTCAGACTCTCTCTGACACTCTCTTTCACACGCAATCACTCTCTGACACACTCGATCACACACTGACACTCGCTGACACTCCCTTACACCCTCTGACACTCTCTGGCATTCTCTGGCACTCTCCGGCACTCTATATCACTCTCTGACACTCTCTATCACTCTCTGACACTCTCTGACACTCTCGATCACTCTCCATCACTCTCTATCACTCTCTGACACACTCTGACACTCTCTGACACTCTCAGACACTCTCCATCACTCTATGACACTCTCTATCACTCTCTGACACACTCTATCACTCTCTGACACTCCCTGACACTCCCTGACACTCTCTGTCGCTCTCGGATACTCTCAGACACATTCCATCACTCTCTGACACTCTCAGACACTCTCTGAAACTCTCTTTCACACTCTATCACTCTCTGACACACTCTCTCACTCTCTGACACACTCTGACACTCTCTATCAGTCTCTGACAATCTCTGACACTCTCTGATACACTCTGACACTCTCACACAATATCACTCACTGACACTCTCTGACACTCTCAGACACTCTCTTTCGCTCTCTACCACTCTATGACACTCCCTATCACTCCCTGACACTCTTAGATTCTGTCTGACAATCTCTTTCACTCTCCGTCACTCTCTGACACTCTCTGACACTCTCAGACACTGTCTGACACTCTCTGACACTCTCTGACACCTCAGACATCTCTACTACTCTCTATTATTCTCTGATACTCTCTATCACTCTCTGACACTCTCTGATACACTCTGAAACAGTCACATACTCTCTGACACTCTCTATCACTCTCCAACACTCTCTGAAACTCTCTGATACACTCTGACACTCTCAGACAGTCTCTGTCACTTCTATCACTCCATGACACACTCTGACACTCTCTATCACTCTCTGACAATCTCTGACACTCTCAGACACTCTCAGACACTCCCTGACACTCTCTGAGACTCTCTGACACTCTCACACCCTCTCTGACACACTCTGACACTCTCAGGCACTCTCAGACACCCTCTATCACTCTCCATCACTCTCCGGCAGTCTCTCATACTCTCTATCACTCTCTGAAACTCTCAGGCACTCTCTGGGAGTCTCTGACACTCTCGATCACTCTCTATCACTCTCTGACACTCTCTATCACTCTCTGACACTCCCTGACACTCCCTGACACTCTCTGTCGCTCTCGGATACTCTCAGACACATTCCATCACTCTCTGACACTCTCAGACACTCTCTGAAACTCTCTTTCACACTCTATCACTCTCTGACACACTCTCTCACTCTCTGACACACTCTGACACTCTCTATCAGTCTCTGACAATCTCTGACACTCTCTGATACACTCTGACACTCTCACACAATATCACTCACTGACACTCTCTGACACTCTCAGATACTCTCTTTCGCTCTCTACCACTCTATGACACTCCCTATCACTCCCTGACACTCTTAGATTCTGTCTGACAATCTCTTTCACTCTCCGTCACTCTCTGACACTCTCTGATACTCTCAGACACTGTCTGACACTCTCTGACACTCTCTGACACCTCAGACATCTCTACTACTCTCTATTATTCTCTGATACTCTCTATCACTCTCTGACACTCTCTGATACACTCTGAAACAGTCACATACTCTCTGACACTCTCTATCACTCTCCAACACTCTCTGAAACTCTCTGATACACTCTGACACTCTCAGACTCTCTCTGACACTCTGCATCACTCTCTGACACTCTCTATCACTCTCTGACACTCTCTGATACACTCTGACACTCTCAGACAGTCTCTGTCACTTCTATCACTCCATGACACACTCTGACACTCTCTATCACTCTCTGACAATCTCTGACACTCTCAGACACTCTCAGACACTCCCTGACACTCTCTGAGACTCTCTGACACTCTCACACCCTCTCTGACACACTCTGACACTCTCAGGCACTCTCAGACACCCTCTATCACTCTCCATCACTCTCCGGCAGTCTCTCATACTCTCTATCACTCTCTGAAACTCTCAGGCACTCTCTGGGAGTCTCTGACACTCTCGATCACTCTCTGACAATCTCTGACACTCTCTGATACACTCTGAAACTCTCAGACACTCTCTGACACTCTCTATCACTCTCTGACACTCTCTGAAAATTTCTGATACACTCTGACACTCTCAGACACTCTCTGAAACTCTGTATCACTCTCTGACACTCTCTGACACTCTCTATCACTCTCAGACACCCTCTCAAACTCGCTGGCACTCTCTGGCATTCTATATCACTCTCTGACACTCTCTAACACACTCTGACACTCACAGACACTCTCAGACACTCTCAGACACTCGCTATCACTCTCTATCACACTCTGACACACTCTGACAGTCTCTGACACTCTCAGACTCTCTCAGACACTCTCAGACACTCTCTATCACTCTCTGACACTCTCGGACACTCTCTGACACGCTCTATCTCTCTGACACTCTCTGAAACTCTCTATCACTCTCTGACACACTCTGGCACTCTCTGGCACTCTCTGACACTCTCTATCACTCTCTCACACTCTCTGACACTCCCTGACACTCTCTGTCGCTCTCGGATACACTCTGACACTCGCTGACACTCTCAGACTCTCTCTGACACTCTCTTTCACACGCAATCACTCTCTGACACACTCGATCACACACTGACACTCGCTGACACTCCCTTACACCCTCTGACACTCTCTGGCATTCTCTGGCACTCTCCGACACTCTATATCACTCTCTGACACTCTCTATCACTCTCTGACACTCTCTGACACTCTCGATCACTCTCCATCACTCTCTATCACTCTCTGACACACTCTGACACTCTCTGACACTCTCAGACACTCTCCATCACTCTATGACACTCTCTATCACTCTCTGACACTCCCTGACACTCCCTGACACTCTCTGTCGCTCTCGGATACTCTCAGACACATTCCATCACTCTCTGACACTCTCAGACACTCTCTGAAACTCTCTTTCACACTCTATCACTCTCTGACACACTCTCTCACTCTCTGACACACTCTGACACTCTCTATCAGTCTCTGACAATCTCTGACACTCTCTGATACACTCTGACACTCTCACACAATATCACTCACTGACACTCTCTGACACTCTCAGACACTCTCTTTCGCTCTCTACCACTCTATTACTCTCTATCACTCTCCGACATACTCTGACACTCTCTCACACTCTCAGACACTCTCTATCACTCGCTATCACTCTCTGACACGCTCTGACAGTCTCTGACACACTCAGACTCTCTCAGACACTCTCTCTCACTCTCTGACCCTCTCTGACACTCTCTATCACTCTCCATCACTCTCTGACACACTCTGACACTCTCTGACACTCTCAGACATGCTTAGTCACTCTCTATCACTCTCCGTCATTCTCTGACACTCTCTATCACTCTCTGACACACTCTGACACTCTCCGACATGCTTTGTCACTCTCTATCACTCTCTGACACACTCTGACAGTCTCTGATACTCAGAAACACTCTCAGACACTCTCAGACACGCTCTATAACTCTCTATCACACTCTGACACTCGCTGACACTCTCTGACACTCTCTGACACACTCTGACACTCTCTGACACTCTCAGACCCTCTCTATCAGTGTCTATCACTCTCTGACACACTCTGACACTCTCTGACACAGTCAGACACTCTCTGACACTCTCTGCCACACTCGATCACTCTCTGACACACTTTGACACTCTCTGACACTCTCGGACTCTCTCAGACACTCTCAGACACTCTCTGACACTCCCTATCACTCTGTATCACACTCCGACACTCTCTGACACACTCTGAAATTCTCTGTCACTCTGAGACACTCTCTAACACTCTCTAACACTCGCTATCACTCTATATCACTCTCTGACACTCTCTATCACTCTCTGACACTCTCTGACACACTCAGAGACACTCTATCACTCTCTGGCACACACTTACACTCTCAGACACTCTCTATCTCTCTCTGACAGTCTCTGACACACTCAGACACACTCGATCACGCTCTGACACACTCTGACACTCCCTATCACTCTCCATCACTCTCTGACACACTCTGGCACGCTCAGACATGCTCTGTCACTCTCTATCACTCTCGAACACTCTCTGACTGTCTCTGACACTCAGAGACACTCTCAGACACTCTCAGACACTCTCTATCACTCTCTATCACACTCTGACACTCTCTGACACTCTATGACATTCTCTGACACACTCTGACACACTCTGACACTCTCTGACACTCTCAGACTCTCTCCAAAACTCTCAGACACTCTCTATCACTCACTGACACTCTATGACATTCTCTGACACACTCTGACACTCTCTGACACTCTCAGACTCTCTCCAACACTCTCTGACACTCTCTATCACTCAATGAAACTCTCTGACACTCTCTATCACTCTCTATCACTCTCTGACACTCTCTGACACTCTCTGACATACTCTGACACTCGCTGACAGTCTCAGACATTCTCTGACACTCTCTGACATTCTCTATCACTGTCTGACGGTCTCTGACACTCTCTGACACTCTCTATCACACTCTGACAATCTCTGACACTCTCAGGCACTCTCAGATGTTCTCAGACACTCTCTATCACTCTCTGACATTCACTGACACTCTCAGACACTCTCAGACACTCTCAGACACTCTCTATCACTGTCTATCACTCTCTGATACACTCTGACAGTCTCTGACACTCTCAGACACTCTCAGACACTCTCTCTCACTCTCAGACACTCTCTGACACTCTCTATCACTCTCTATCACTCTCTGTGACACTCTCTGACACACTCTGACACCCTCTGACACACTCTGACACTCTCTGACACTCCCTATCGCTCTCTATCACACTCTGACACTCTCTGACACACTCTGACGCTCTCTGTCACTCTGAGACACTCACTGTCACTCTCTATCACTCTCTGACACAGTCAGACACTCTCTAACACTCTCTATCACTCTCTGACACTCTCTGACACTCTCTATCACTCTCTGACACTCTCTATCACTCTCTGACACTCTCTGACACACTCTGACACACTCTGACACTCTCTATCACCCTCTGACACCCTCTGACACTTTCAGAGACACTCTATCACTCTGACACACTCTGACACTCTCAGACACTCTCTATCTCCCTCTGACAGTCTCTGACACACTCAGACACACTCTATCACACTTTGACACACTCTGACACTCCCTGTCACTCTCTGTCACTCTCTGTCACTCTATGACACTCTCTGACACTCTCTATCACTCTCTATCACTCTCTGACACACTCTGGCACGCTCATACATGCTCTGTCACCCTCTATCACTCTCGAACACACTCTGACACTCTCTGACACTCTGAGACTCTCTCTGACAGTCTCAGACTCTCTCTATCACTCTCTGACGCTCTTTGACACTCTCTATCACTCTCCATCACTCTATGTCACTCTCTGACACACTCTGACACTCTCTGACACTCTCTGACACTCCCTATCACTCTCTATCACTCTCTGACACTCTCTGACACTCTCTGACACTCTCTGACACTCAGAGACACTCTCAGACACTCTCAGACACTCTCTATCACTCTCTGTCACTCTCTGACACACTCTGACACACGCTGACACTCTCAGACTCTCTCAGACACTCTCAGACACTCTCTATCACTCTCTGACGCTCTCTGACACTCTCTATCACTCTCCATCACTCTCTGTCACTCTCTGACACACTCTGACACTCTCTGACACTCTCTGACACTCCCTATCACTCTCTATCACTCTCTGACACTCTCTGACACTCTCTATCACTCTCTGACACTCTCTAACACACTCTGACAATCTCTGACACTCTCCATCACTCAATGAAACTCTCTGACACTCTCTATCACTCTCTATCACTCTCTATCACTCTCTGACACACTTTGACAGTCTCTGACACTCTCAGACTCTCTCAGACACTCTCAGACACTCTCTCTCACTCTCTATCACTCTCTGTGACACTCTCTGACACACTCTGACACCCTCTGACACACTCTGACACTCTCTGACACTCCCTATCGCTCTCTATCACACTCTGACACTCTCTGACACACTCTGACACTCTCTGTCACTCTGAGACACTCACTATCACTCTCTATCACTCTCTGACACAGTCAGACACTCTCTGACACTCTCTATCACACTCTGACACCCTCTGACACTCTCAGAGACACTCTATCACTCTGACACACTCTGACACTCTCAGACACTCTCTATCTCTCTCTGACAGTCTCTGACACACTCAGACACCCTCTATCACACTCTGACACACTCTGACACTCCCTATCACTCTCCATCACTCTATGACACTCTCTGACACTCTCTATCACTCTCTATCACTCTCTGACACACTCTGGCGCGCTCAGACATGCTCTGTCACACTCTATCACTCTCGAACACACTCTGACACTCTCTGACACTCTCTGAGACTCTCTCCGACAGTCTCAGACACTCTCTATCACTCTCTGACGCTCTCTGACACTCTCTATCATTCTCTGATGCTCTCTGTCACTCCCTGACACACTCTGACACTCTCTGACACTCTCTGACACTCCCTTTCACTCTGTATCACTCTGTGACACTCTCTGACACTCAGAGACACTCTCAGACACTCTCAGACACTCTCTATCACTCTCTGACACACTCTGACACTCTCTGACACTCTCAGACTCTCTCCGACACTCTCAGACACTCTCTCTCACTTTCTGACGCTGTCTGACACTCTCTATCACTCTCCATCACTCTCTGACACACTCTGACACTCTCTGACACTCTCAGACATGCTTAGTCACTCTCTATCACTCTCCGTCATTCTCTGACACTCTCTATCACTCTCTGACACACTCTGACACTCTCTGACACTCTCCGACATGCTTTGTCACTCTCTATCACTCTCTGACACACTCTGACAGTCTCTGATACTCAGAGACACTCTCAGACACTCTCAGACACGCTCTATAACTCTCTATCACACTCTGACACTCTCTGAAACTCTCTGACACTCTCTGACACACTCTGACACTCTCTGACACTCGCAGACCCTCTCTATCACTGTCTATCACTCTCTGACACACTCTGACACTCTCTGACACTCCCTATCACTCTCTATCACTCTCTGACACTCTCTGACAATCTCTATCACTCTCTGACACTCTCTAACACACTCTGACACTCTCTGACACTCTCTATCACTCAATGAAACTCTCTGACACTCTCTATCACTCTCTATCACTCTCTGACACACTTTGACAGTCTCTGACACTCTCAGGCTCTCTCAGACACTCTCAGACACTCTCTCTCACTCTCTATCACTCTCTGTGACACTCTCTGACACACTCTGACACCCTCTGACACACTCTGACACTTTCTGACACTCCCTATCGCTCTCTATCACACTCTGACTCTCTCTGACACACTCTGACACTCTCTGTCACTCTGAGACACTCACTATCACTCTCTATCACTCTCTGACACAGTCAGACACTCTCTGACACTCTCTATCACTCTCTGACACTCTCTATCACTCTCTGGCACTCTCTGACACACTCTGACACACTCTGACACTCTCTATCACACTCTGACACCCTCTGACACTCTCAGAGACACTCTATCACTCTGACACACTCTGACACTCTCAGACACTCTCTATCTCTCTCTGACAGTCTCTGACACACTCAGACACACTCTATCACACTCAGACACACTCTGACACTCCCTATCACTCTCCATCACTCTATGACACTCTCTGACACTCTCTATCGCTCTTTATCACTCTCTGACACACTCTGGCGCGCTCAGACATGCTCTGTCACTCTCTATCACTCTCGAACACACTCTGACACTCTCTGACACTCTGAGACTCTCTCCGAAAGTCTCAGACACTCTCTATCACTCTCTGACGCTCCCTGACACTCTCTATCACTCTCCATCACTCTATGTCACTCTCTGACACACTCTGACACTCTCTGACACTCTCTGACACTCCCTATCACTCTGTATCACTCTCTGACACTCTCTGACACTCAGAGACACTCTCAGACACTCAGAGACACTCTCAGACACTCTCAGACACTCTCTATCACTCTCTATCACTCTCTGACACACTCTGACACTCTCTGACACTCTCAGACTCTCTCCGACACTCTCCGACACTCTCAGACACTCTCTATCACTCTCTGACGCTGTCTGACACTCTCTATCACTCTCCATCACTCTCTGTCAATCTCTGACACACTCTGACACTCTCTGACACTCTCTGACACTCCCTATCACTCTCTATCACTCTCTGACACTCTCTGACACTCTCTATCACTCTCTGACACTCTCTAACACACTCTGAAACTCTCTATCACTCTCTGACACTCTCTGACACACTCTGACACTCTCTGACAATCTCAGACTCTCTCTGACACTCTCTGACACTCTCTATCACTGTCTGACACTCTCTGACACTCTCTATCACACTCTGACAATCTCTGACACTCTCAGGCACTCTCAGATGCTCTCAGACACTCTCTATCACTCTCTGACATTCACTGACACTCTCAGACACTCTCAGACACTCTCTATCACTCTCTGACTCTCTCTGACACCCTCTGACACTCTCAGACACTCTTATCACTCTCTGACACTCTCAGACACGCTCAGACAATCTCTGACACTCTCTATCACTCTCTATCACTATCTGACACTCTCTGACACTCTCTGGCACTCCCTATCACTCTGTATCAGTCTCTGACACACTCTGACACTCAGAGACACTCTCAGACACTCTCAGAAACTCTCAGACACTCTCAGACACTCTCAGACACTCTCTATCACTCTCTATCACTCTCTGACGCTGTCTGACACTCTCTATCACTCTCTGACACTCTCTATCACTCTCTGACACTCTCTGACACACTCTGACACACTCTGACACTCTCTATCACCCTCTGACACCCTCTGACACTTTCAGAGACACTCTATCACTCTGACACACTCTGACACTCTCAGACACTCTCTATCTCCCTCTGACAGTCTCTGACACACTCAGACACACTCTATCACACTTTGACACACTCTGACACTCCCTGTCACTCTCTGTCACTCTCTGTCACTCTATGACACTCTCTGACACTCTCTATCACTCTCTATCACTCTCTGACACACTCTGGCACGCTCATACATGCTCTGTCACCCTCTATCACTCTCGAACACACTCTGACACTCTCTGACACTCTGAGACTCTCTCTGACAGTCTCAGACTCTCTCTATCACTCTCTGACGCTCTTTGACACTCTCTATCACTCTCCATCACTCTATGTCACTCTCTGACACACTCTGACACTCTCTGACACTCTCTGACACTCCCTATCACTCTCTATCACTCTCTGACACTCTCTGACACTCTCTGACACTCTCTGACACTCAGAGACACTCTCAGACACTCTCAGACACTCTCTATCACTCTCTGTCACTCTCTGACACACTCTGACACACGCTGACACTCTCAGACTCTCTCAGACACTCTCAGACACTCTCTATCACTCTCTGACGCTCTCTGACACTCTCTATCACTCTCCATCACTCTCTGTCACTCTCTGACACACTCTGACACTCTCTGACACTCTCTGACACTCCCTATCACTCTCTATCACTCTCTGACACTCTCTGACACTCTCTATCACTCTCTGACACTCTCTAACACACTCTGACAATCTCTGACACTCTCCATCACTCAATGAAACTCTCTGACACTCTCTATCACTCTCTATCACTCTCTATCACTCTCTGACACACTTTGACAGTCTCTGACACTCTCAGACTCTCTCAGACACTCTCAGACACTCTCTCTCACTCTCTATCACTCTCTGTGACACTCTCTGACACACTCTGACACCCTCTGACACACTCTGACACTCTCTGACACTCCCTATCGCTCTCTATCACACTCTGACACTCTCTGACACACTCTGACACTCTCTGTCACTCTGAGACACTCACTATCACTCTCTATCACTCTCTGACACAGTCAGACACTCTCTGACACTCTCTATCACACTCTGACACCCTCTGACACTCTCAGAGACACTCTATCACTCTGACACACTCTGACACTCTCAGACACTCTCTATCTCTCTCTGACAGTCTCTGACACACTCAGACACCCTCTATCACACTCTGACACACTCTGACACTCCCTATCACTCTCCATCACTCTATGACACTCTCTGACACTCTCTATCACTCTCTATCACTCTCTGACACACTCTGGCGCGCTCAGACATGCTCTGTCACACTCTATCACTCTCGAACACACTCTGACACTCTCTGACACTCTCTGAGACTCTCTCCGACAGTCTCAGACACTCTCTATCACTCTCTGACGCTCTCTGACACTCTCTATCATTCTCTGATGCTCTCTGTCACTCCCTGACACACTCTGACACTCTCTGACACTCTCTGACACTCCCTTTCACTCTGTATCACTCTGTGACACTCTCTGACACTCAGAGACACTCTCAGACACTCTCAGACACTCTCTATCACTCTCTGACACACTCTGACACTCTCTGACACTCTCAGACTCTCTCCGACACTCTCAGACACTCTCTCTCACTTTCTGACGCTGTCTGACACTCTCTATCACTCTCCATCACTCTCTGACACACTCTGACACTCTCTGACACTCTCAGACATGCTTAGTCACTCTCTATCACTCTCCGTCATTCTCTGACACTCTCTATCACTCTCTGACACACTCTGACACTCTCTGACACTCTCCGACATGCTTTGTCACTCTCTATCACTCTCTGACACACTCTGACAGTCTCTGATACTCAGAGACACTCTCAGACACTCTCAGACACGCTCTATAACTCTCTATCACACTCTGACACTCTCTGAAACTCTCTGACACTCTCTGACACACTCTGACACTCTCTGACACTCGCAGACCCTCTCTATCACTGTCTATCACTCTCTGACACACTCTGACACTCTCTGACACTCCCTATCACTCTCTATCACTCTCTGACACTCTCTGACAATCTCTATCACTCTCTGACACTCTCTAACACACTCTGACACTCTCTGACACTCTCTATCACTCAATGAAACTCTCTGACACTCTCTATCACTCTCTATCACTCTCTGACACACTTTGACAGTCTCTGACACTCTCAGGCTCTCTCAGACACTCTCAGACACTCTCTCTCACTCTCTATCACTCTCTGTGACACTCTCTGACACACTCTGACACCCTCTGACACACTCTGACACTTTCTGACACTCCCTATCGCTCTCTATCACACTCTGACTCTCTCTGACACACTCTGACACTCTCTGTCACTCTGAGACACTCACTATCACTCTCTATCACTCTCTGACACAGTCAGACACTCTCTGACACTCTCTATCACTCTCTGACACTCTCTATCACTCTCTGGCACTCTCTGACACACTCTGACACACTCTGACACTCTCTATCACACTCTGACACCCTCTGACACTCTCAGAGACACTCTATCACTCTGACACACTCTGACACTCTCAGACACTCTCTATCTCTCTCTGACAGTCTCTGACACACTCAGACACACTCTATCACACTCAGACACACTCTGACACTCCCTATCACTCTCCATCACTCTATGACACTCTCTGACACTCTCTATCACTCTTTATCACTCTCTGACACACTCTGGCGCGCTCAGACATGCTCTGTCACTCTCTATCACTCTCGAACACACTCTGACACTCTCTGACACTCTGAGACTCTCTCCGAAAGTCTCAGACACTCTCTATCACTCTCTGACGCTCCCTGACACTCTCTATCACTCTCCATCACTCTATGTCACTCTCTGACACACTCTGACACTCTCTGACACTCTCTGACACTCCCTATCACTCTGTATCACTCTCTGACACTCTCTGACACTCAGAGACACTCTCAGACACTCAGAGACACTCTCAGACACTCTCAGACACTCTCTATCACTCTCTATCACTCTCTGACACACTCTGACACTCTCTGACACTCTCAGACTCTCTCCGACACTCTCCGACACTCTCAGACACTCTCTATCACTCTCTGACGCTGTCTGACACTCTCTATCACTCTCCATCACTCTCTGTCAATCTCTGACACACTCTGACACTCTCTGACACTCTCTGACACTCCCTATCACTCTCTATCACTCTCTGACACTCTCTGACACTCTCTATCACTCTCTGACACTCTCTAACACACTCTGAAACTCTCTATCACTCTCTGACACTCTCTGACACACTCTGACACTCTCTGACAATCTCAGACTCTCTCTGACACTCTCTGACACTCTCTATCACTGTCTGACACTCTCTGACACTCTCTATCACACTCTGACAATCTCTGACACTCTCAGGCACTCTCAGATGCTCTCAGACACTCTCTATCACTCTCTGACATTCACTGACACTCTCAGACACTCTCAGACACTCTCTATCACTCTCTGACTCTCTCTGACACCCTCTGACACTCTCAGACACTCTTATCACTCTCTGACACTCTCAGACACGCTCAGACAATCTCTGACACTCTCTATCACTCTCTATCACTATCTGACACTCTCTGACACTCTCTGGCACTCCCTATCACTCTGTATCAGTCTCTGACACACTCTGACACTCAGAGACACTCTCAGACACTCTCAGAAACTCTCAGACACTCTCAGACACTCTCAGACACTCTCTATCACTCTCTATCACTCTCTGACGCTGTCTGACACTCTCTATCACTCTCTATCACTCTCCATCACTCTCTGACACACTCTGACACTCTCTGACACTCTCAGACTCTCTCTGACACTCTCTGACACTCTCTATCACTGTCTGACACTCTCTGACACTCTCTATCACACTCTGACAATCTCTGACACTCTCAGGCACTCTCAGATGCTCTCAGACACTCTCTATCACTCTCTATCACTCTCTGACACACTCTGGCATGCTCAGACATGCTCTGTCACTCTCTATCACTCTCAAACACACTCTGACACTCTCTGACACTCTGAGACTCTCTCCGACAGTCTCAGACACTCTCTATCACTCTATGACGCTCTCTGACACTCTCTATCACTCTCCATCACTCTCTGTCACTCTCTGACACACTCTGACACTCTCTGACACTCTCTGACACTCCCTATCACTCTGTATCACTCTCTGACACTCTCTGACACTCAGAGACACTCTCAGACACTCTCAGACACTCTCTATCACTCTCTATCACTCTCTGACACACTCTGACACTCTCTGACACTCTCAGACTTTCTCCGACACTCTCAGACACTCTCTATCACTCTCTGACGCTGTCTGACACTCTCTATCACTCTCCATCACTCTCTGTCAATCTCTGACACACTCTGACACACTCTGACACTCTCTGACACTCTCTGACACTCTGAGACTCTCTCCGACAGTCTCAGACACTCTCTATCACTCTCTGACGCTCTCTTACACTCTCTATCACTCTCCATCACTCTCTGACACTCTCTGACACTCCCTTTCACTCTGTATCACTCTCTGACACTCTCTGACACTGACAGACACTCTCAGACACTCTCAGACACTCTCTATCACTCTCTGACACACTCTGACACTCTCTGACACTCTCAGACTCTCTCCGACACTCTCAGACACTCTCTATCACTCTCTGACGCTGTCTGACACTCTCTATCACTCTCCATCACTCTCTGTCAATCTCTGACACACTCTGACACTCTCTGACACTCCCTACCACTCTCTATCACTTCTGACACACTCTGACACTCTCTATCACTCTCTGACACTCTCTAACACACTCTGACACTCTCTGACACTCTCTATCACTCAATGAAACTCTCTGACACTCTCTATCACTCTCTATCACTCTCTGACACTCTCTGACACTCTCTGACACACTCTGACACTCTCTGACACTCTCAGACACTCTCTGACACTCTCTGACACTCTCTATCACTGTCTGACACTCTCTGACACCTTCTATCACACTCTGACAATCTCTGACACTCTCTGACACTCTCAGATGCTCTCAGACACTCTCTATCACTCTCTGACATTCACTGACACTCTCAGACACTCTCTATCACTCTCTGACACTCTCAGACACGCTCAGACACTCTCTGACACTCTCACACACTCTCTATCACACTCTGACAATCTCTATCACTGTCTGACACTCTCTGACACTCTCTATCACACTCTGACAATCTCTGACACTCTCTGACACTCTCAGATGCTCTCAGACACTCTCTATCACTCTCTGACATTCACTGACACTCTCAGACACTCTCAGACACTCTTATCACTCTCTGACACTCTCAGACACGCTCAGACACTCTCTGACACTCTCACACACTCTCTATCACACTCTGACAATCTCTGACACTCTCAGGCACTCTCAGACGCTCTCAGACACTCTCTGTCACTCTCTGACACTCTCAGACACTCTCTATCACTCTCTGACACTCTCTGACACCCTCTGACACTCTCAGACACTCTTATCACTCCCTGACACTCTGAGACACTCTCAGACTATCTCTGACACTCTCTATCACTCTCTATCACTCTCTATCACTCTCTGACGCTATCTGACACTCTCTATCACTCTCTGACACACTCGGACACTCTCTATCACTCTCTATCACTCTCCGACATACTCTGACACTCTCTGACACTCTCAGACACTCTCTATCACTCGCTATCACTCTCTGACACGCTCTGACAGTCTCTGACACTCTCAGACTCCCTCAGACACTCTCAGACACTCTCTCTCACTCTCTGACCCTCTCTGACACTCTCTATCACTCTCCATCACTCTCTGACACACTCTGACACTCTCTGACACTCTCAGACATGCTTAGTCACTCTCTATCACTCTCCGTCATTCTCTGACACTCTCTATCACTCTCTGACACACTCTGACACTCTCTGACACTCTCCGACATGCTTTGTCACTCTCTATCACTCTCTGACACACTCTGACAGTCTCTGATACTCAGAGACACTCTCAGACACTCTCAGACACGCTCTATAACTCTCTATCACACTCTGACACTCTCTGAAACTCTCTGACACTCTCTGACACACTCTGACACTCTCTGACACTCGCAGACCCTCTCTATCACTGTCTATCACTCTCTGACACACTCTGACACTCTCTGACACTGTCAGACACTCTCTGCCACACTCGATCACTCTCTGACACACTTTGACAGTCTCTGACACTCTCAGACTCTCTCAGACACTCTCAGACACTCTCTCTCACTCTCTGACACTCTCTATCACTCTCTATCACTCTCTGACACTCTCTGACACACTCTGACACCCTCCGACACACTCTGACACTCTCTGACGCTCCCTATCACTCTGTATCACACTCCGACACTCTCTGACACACTCTGAAACTCTCTGTCACTCTGAGACACTCTCTAACACTCTCTAACACTCTCTGACACTCTCTATCACTCTCGGACACTCTCTGACACACTCAGAGACACTCTATCACTCTCTGACACACACTTACACTCTCAGACACTCTCTATCTCTCTCTGACAGTCTCTGACACACTCAGACACACTCTATCACTCTCTGCCACAGTCTGACACTCCCTTTCACTCTCTATCACTCTCTGACACACTCTGGCACGCTCAGACATACTCTGTCACTCTCTATCACTCTCGAACACTCTCTGACTGTCTCTGACACTCAGAGACACTCTCAGACACTCTCAGACACTCTCAGACACTCTCTATCACTCTCTATCACACTCTGACACTCTCTGACACTCTATGACATTCTCTGACACACTCTGACACTCTCGGACACTCTCAGACTCTCTCCAACACTCTCAGACACTCTCTATCACTCTCTGACGCTGTCTGACACTCTCTATCACTCTCCATCACTCTCTGTCAATCTCTGACACACTCTGACACACTCTGACACTCTCTGACACTCTCTGACACTCTGAGACTCTCTCCGACAGTCTCAGACACTCTCTATCACTCTCTGACGCTCTCTTACACTCTCTATCACTCTCCATCACTCTCTGACACTCTCTGACACTCCCTTTCACTCTGTATCACTCTCTGACACTCTCTGACACTGACAGACACTCTCAGACACTCTCAGACACTCTCTATCACTCTCTGACACACTCTGACACTCTCTGACACTCTCAGACTCTCTCCGACACTCTCAGACACTCTCTATCACTCTCTGACGCTGTCTGACACTCTCTATCACTCTCCATCACTCTCTGTCAATCTCTGACACACTCTGACACTCTCTGACACTCCCTACCACTCTCTATCACTTCTGACACACTCTGACACTCTCTATCACTCTCTGACACTCTCTAACACACTCTGACACTCTCTGACACTCTCTATCACTCAATGAAACTCTCTGACACTCTCTATCACTCTCTATCACTCTCTGACACTCTCTGACACTCTCTGACACACTCTGACACTCTCTGACACTCTCAGACACTCTCTGACACTCTCTGACACTCTCTATCACTGTCTGACACTCTCTGACACCTTCTATCACACTCTGACAATCTCTGACACTCTCTGACACTCTCAGATGCTCTCAGACACTCTCTATCACTCTCTGACATTCACTGACACTCTCAGACACTCTCTATCACTCTCTGACACTCTCAGACACGCTCAGACACTCTCTGACACTCTCACACACTCTCTATCACACTCTGACAATCTCTATCACTGTCTGACACTCTCTGACACTCTCTATCACACTCTGACAATCTCTGACACTCTCTGACACTCTCAGATGCTCTCAGACACTCTCTATCACTCTCTGACATTCACTGACACTCTCAGACACTCTCAGACACTCTTATCACTCTCTGACACTCTCAGACACGCTCAGACACTCTCTGACACTCTCACACACTCTCTATCACACTCTGACAATCTCTGACACTATCAGGCACTCTCAGACGCTCTCAGACACTCTCTGTCACTCTCTGACACTCTCAGACACTCTCTATCACTCTCTGACACTCTCTGACACCCTCTGACACTCTCAGACACTCTTATCACTCCCTGACACTCTGAGACACTCTCAGACTATCTCTGACACTCTCTATCACTCTCTATCACTCTCTATCACTCTCTGACGCTATCTGACACTCTCTATCACTCTCTGACACACTCGGACACTCTCTATCACTCTCTATCACTCTCCGACATACTCTGACACTCTCTGACACTCTCAGACACTCTCTATCACTCGCTATCACTCTCTGACACGCTCTGACAGTCTCTGACACTCTCAGACTCCCTCAGACACTCTCAGACACTCTCTCTCACTCTCTGACCCTCTCTGACACTCTCTATCACTCTCCATCACTCTCTGACACACTCTGACACTCTCTGACACTCTCAGACATGCTTAGTCACTCTCTATCACTCTCCGTCATTCTCTGACACTCTCTATCACTCTCTGACACACTCTGACACTCTCTGACACTCTCCGACATGCTTTGTCACTCTCTATCACTCTCTGACACACTCTGACAGTCTCTGATACTCAGAGACACTCTCAGACACTCTCAGACACGCTCTATAACTCTCTATCACACTCTGACACTCTCTGAAACTCTCTGACACTCTCTGACACACTCTGACACTCTCTGACACTCGCAGACCCTCTCTATCACTGTCTATCACTCTCTGACACACTCTGACACTCTCTGACACTGTCAGACACTCTCTGCCACACTCGATCACTCTCTGACACACTTTGACAGTCTCTGACACTCTCAGACTCTCTCAGACACTCTCAGACACTCTCTCTCACTCTCTGACACTCTCTATCACTCTCTATCACTCTCTGACACTCTCTGACACACTCTGACACCCTCCGACACACTCTGACACTCTCTGACGCTCCCTATCACTCTGTATCACACTCCGACACTCTCTGACACACTCTGAAACTCTCTGTCACTCTGAGACACTCTCTAACACTCTCTAACACTCTCTGACACTCTCTATCACTCTCGGACACTCTCTGACACACTCAGAGACACTCTATCACTCTCTGACACACACTTACACTCTCAGACACTCTCTATCTCTCTCTGACAGTCTCTGACACACTCAGACACACTCTATCACTCTCTGCCACAGTCTGACACTCCCTTTCACTCTCTATCACTCTCTGACACACTCTGGCACGCTCAGACATACTCTGTCACTCTCTATCACTCTCGAACACTCTCTGACTGTCTCTGACACTCAGAGACACTCTCAGACACTCTCAGACACTCTCAGACACTCTCTATCACTCTCTATCACACTCTGACACTCTCTGACACTCTATGACATTCTCTGACACACTCTGACACTCTCGGACACTCTCAGACTCTCTCCAACACTCTCAGACACTCTCTATCACTCTCTGACACTCCATGACATTCTCTGACACACTCTGACACTCTCTGACACTCTCAGACTCTCTCCAACACTCTCTGACACTCTCAGACACTCTCTATCACTCAATGAAACTCTCTGACACTCTCTATCACTCTCTATCACTCTCTGACACTCTCTGACATACTCTGACACTCTCTGACACTCTCAGACACTCTCTGACAATCTCTGACATTCTCTATCACTGTCTGACGCTCTCTGACACTCTCTGACACTCTCTGTCACACTCTGACAATCTCTGACACTCTCAGGCACTCTCAGATGTTCTCAGACACTCTCTATCACTCTCTGACATTCACTGACACTCTCAGACACTCTCAGACACTCTCTATCACTGTCTATCACTCTCTGATACACTCTGACAGTCTCTGACAGTCTCTGACACTCTCAGACACTCTCTGACACTCACTATCACACTCTATCACTCTCTGACACACTTTGACAGTCTCTGACACTCTCAGACTCTCTCCGACACTCTCCGACACTCTCAGACACTCTCTATCACTCTCTGACGCTGTCTGACACTCTCTATCACTCTCCATCACTCTCTGTCAATCTCTGACACACTCTGACACTCTCTGACACTCTCTGACACTCCCTATCACTCTCTATCACTCTCTGACACTCTCTGACACTCTCTATCACTCTCTAACACACTCTGAAACTCTCTATCACTCTCTGACACTCTCTGACACACTCTGACACTCTCTGACACTCTCAGACTCTCTCTGACACTCTCTGACACTCTCTATCACTGTCTGACACTCTCTGACACTCTCTATCACACTCTGACAATCTCTGACACTCTCAGGCACTCTCAGATGCTCTCAGACACTCTCTATCACTCTCTGACATTCACTGACACTCTCAGACACTCTCTATCACTCTCTGACACTCTCTGACACCCTCTGACACTCTCAGACACTCTTATCACTCTCTGACACTCTCAGACACGCTCAGACAATCTCTGACACTCTCTATCACTCTCTATCACTATCTGACACTCTCTGACACTCTCTGGCACTCCCTATCACTCTGTATCAGTCACTGACACTCTCTGACACTCAGAGACACTCTCAGACACTCTCAGAAACTCTCAGACACTCTCTGACACTCACTATCACACTCTATCACTCTCTGACACACTTTGACAGTCTCTGACACTCTCAGACTCTCTCCGACACTCTCCGACACTCTCAGACACTCTCTATCACTCTCTGACGCTGTCTGACACTCTCTATCACTCTCCATCACTCTCTGTCAATCTCTGACACACTCTGACTCTCTCTGACAGTCTCTGACACTCCCTATCACTCTCTATCACTCTCTGACACTCTCTGACACTCTCTATCACTCTCTGACACTCTCTAACACTCTCTGACACTCTCTGACACTCTCTATCACTCAATGAAACTCTCTGACACTCTCTATCACTCTCTATCACTCTCTGACACTCTCTGACACACTCTGACACTCTCTGACACTCTCAGACTCTCTCTGACACTCTCTGACACTCTCTATCACTGTCTGACACTCTCTGACACTCTCTATCACACTCTGACAATCTCTGACACTCTCAGGCACTCTCAGATGCTCTCAGACACTCCCTATCACTCTCTATCACTCTCTGACACTCTCTGACAATCTCTATCACTCTCTGACACTCTCTAACACGCTCTGACACTCTCTGACACTCTCTATCACTCAATGAAACTCTCTGACACTCTCTATCACTCTCTATCACTCTCTGACACACTTTGACAGTCTCTGACACTCTCAGGCTCTCTCAGACACTCTCAGACACTCTCTCTCACTCTCTATCACTCTCTGTGACACTCTCTGACACACTCTGACACCCTCTGACACACTCTGACACTCTCTGACACTCCCTATCGCTCTCTATCACACTCTGACACTCTCTGACACACTCTGACACTCTCTGTCACTCTGAGACACTCACTATCACTCTCTATCACTCTCTGACACAGTCAGACACTCTCTGACACTCTCTATCACTCTCTGACACTCTCTATCACACTCTGGCACTCTCTGACACACTCTGACACACTCTGACACTCTCTATCACACTCTGACACCCTCTGACACTCTCAGAGACACTCTATCACTCTGACACACTCTGACACTCTCAGACACTCTCTATCTCTCTCTGACAGTCTCTGACACACTCAGACACACTCTATCACACTCAGACACACTCTGACACTCCCTATCACTCTCCATCACTCTATGACACTCTCTGACACTCTCTATCACTCTTTATCACTCTCTGACACACTCTGGCGCGCTCAGACATGCTCTGTCACTCTCTATCACTCTCGAACACACTCTGACACTCTCTGACACTCTCTATCACTCTCCATCACTCTCTGTCACTCTCTGACACACTCTGACACTCTCTGACACTCTCTGACACTCCCTATCACTCTGTATCACTCTCTGACACTCTCTGACACTCAGAGACACTCTCAGATACTCAGAGACACTCTCAGACACTCTCTATCACTCTCTATCACTCTCTGACACACTCTGACACTCTCTGACACTCTCAGACTCTCTCCGACACTCTCCGACACTCTCAGACACTCTCTATCACTCTCTGACGCTGTCTGACACTCTCTATCACTCTCCATCACTCTCTGTCAATCTCTGACACACTCTGACACTCTCTGACACTCTCTGACACTCCCTATCACTCTCTATCACTCTCTGACACTCTCTGACACTCTCTATCACTCTCTGACACTCTCTAACACACTCTGAAACTCTCTATCACTCTCTGACACTCTCTGACACACTCTGACACTCTCTGACACTCTCAGACTCTCTCTGACACTCTCTGACACTCTCTATCACTGTCTGACACTCTCTGACACTCTCTATCACACTCTGACAATCTCTGACACTCTCAGGCACTCTCAGATGCTCTCAGACACTCTCTATCACTCTCTGACATTCACTGACACTCTCAGACACTCTCAGACACTCTCTATCACTCTCTGACACTCTCTGACACCCTCTGACACTCTCAGACACTCTTATCACTCTCTGACACTCTCAGACACGCTCAGACAATCTCTGACACTCTCTATCACTCTCTATCACTATCTGACACTCTCTGACACTCTCTGGCACTCCCTATCACTCTGTATCAGTCTCTGACACACTCTGACACTCAGAGACACTCTCAGACACTCTCAGAAACTCTCAGACACTCTCAGACACTCTCAGACACTCTCTATCACTCTCTATCACTCTCTGACGCTGTCTGACACTCTCTATCACTCTCTATCACTCTCCATCACTCTCTGACACACTCTGACACTCTCTGACACTCTCAGACTCTCTCTGACACTCTCTGACACTCTCTATCACTGTCTGACACTCTCTGACACTCTCTATCACACTCTGACAATCTCTGACACTCTCAGGCACTCTCAGATGCTCTCAGACACTCTCTATCACTCTCTATCACTCTCTGACACACTCTGGCACGCTCAGACATGCTCTGTCACTCTCTATCACTCTCAAACACACTCTGACACTCTCTGACACTCTGAGACTCTCTCCGACAGTCTCAGACACTCTCTATCACTCTATGACGCTCTCTGACACTCTCTATCACTCTCCATCACTCTCTGTCACTCTCTGACACACTCTGACACTCTCTGACACTCTCTGACACTCCCTATCACTCTGTATCACTCTCTGACACTCTCTGACACTCAGAGACACTCTCAGACACTCTCAGACACTCTCTATCACTCTCTGACACACTCTGACACTCTCTGACACTCTCAGACTTTCTCCGACACTCTCAGACACTCTCTATCACTCTCTGACGCTGTCTGACACTCTCTATCACTCTCCATCACTCTCTGTCAATCTCTGACACACTCTGACACACCTTGACACTCTCTGACACTCTCTGACACTCTGAGACTCTCTCCGACAGTCTCAGACACTCTCTATCACTCTCTGACGCTCTCTTACACTCTCTATCACTCTCCATCACTCTCTGACACTCTCTGACACTCCCTTTCACTCTGTATCACTCTCTGACACTCTCTGACACTGACAGACACTCTCAGAAACTCTCAGACACTCTCTATCACTCTCTGACACACTCTGACACTCTCTGACACTCTCAGACTCTCTCCGACACTCTCAGACACTCTCTATCACTCTCTGACGCTGTCTGACACTCTCTATCACTCTCCATCACTCTCTGTCAATCTCTGACACACTCTGACACTCTCTGACACTCTCTGACACTCCCTACCACTCTCTATCACTTCTGACACTCTCTGACACTCTCTATCACTCTCTGACACTCTCTAACACACTCTGACACTCTCTGACACTCTCTATCACTCAATGAAACTCTCTGACACTCTCTATCACTCTCTATCACTCTCTGACACTCTCTGACACTCTCTGACACACTCTGACACTCTCTGACACTCTCTATCACTGTCTGACACTCTCTGACACCTTCTATCACACTCTGACAATCTCTGACACTCTCTGACACTCTCAGATGCTCTCAGACACTCTCTATCACTCTCTGACATTCACTGACACTCTCAGACACTCTCTATCACTCTCTGACACTCTCAGACACGCTCAGACACTCTCTGACACTCTCACACACTCTCTATCACACTCTGACAATCTCTATCACTGTCTGACACTCTCTGACACTCTCTATCACACTCTGACAATCTCTGACACTCTCTGACACTCTCAGATGCTCTCAGACACTCTCTATCACTCTCTGACATTCACTGACACTCTCAGACACTCTCAGACACTCTTATCACTCTCTGACACTCTCAGACACGCTCAGACACTCTCTGACACTCTCACACACTCTCTATCACACTCTGACAATCTCTGACACTATCAGGCACTCTCAGACGCTCTCAGACACTCTCTGTCACTCTCTGACACTCTCAGACACTCTCTATCACTCTCTGACACTCTCTGACACCCTCTGACACTCTCAGACACTCTTATCACTCCCTGACACTCTGAGACACTCTCAGACTATCTCTGACACTCTCTATCACTCTCTATCACTCTCTATCACTCTCTGACGCTATCTGACACTCTCTATCACTCTCTGACACACTCGGACACTCTCTATCACTCTCTATCACTCTCCGACATACTCTGACACTCTCTGACACTCTCAGACACTCTCTATCACTCGCTATCACTCTCTGACACGCTCTGACAGTCTCTGACACTCTCAGACTCCCTCAGACACTCTCAGACACTCTCTCTCACTCTCTGACCCTCTCTGACACTCTCTATCACTCTCCATCACTCTCTGACACACTCTGACACTCTCTGACACTCTCAGACATGCTTAGTCACTCTCTATCACTCTCCGTCATTCTCTGACACTCTCTATCACTCTCTGACACACTCTGACACTCTCTGACACTCTCCGACATGCTTTGTCACTCTCTATCACTCTCTGACACACTCTGACAGTCTCTGATACTCAGAGACACTCTCAGACACTCTCAGACACGCTCTATAACTCTCTATCACACTCTGACACTCTCTGAAACTCTCTGACACTCTCTGACACACTCTGACACTCTCTGACACTCGCAGACCCTCTCTATCACTGTCTATCACTCTCTGACACACTCTGACACTCTCTGACACTGTCAGACACTCTCTGCCACACTCGATCACTCTCTGACACACTTTGACAGTCTCTGACACTCTCAGACTCTCTCAGACACTCTCAGACACTCTCTCTCACTCTCTGACACTCTCTATCACTCTCTATCACTCTCTGACACTCTCTGACACACTCTGACACCCTCCGACACACTCTGACACTCTCTGACGCTCCCTATCACTCTGTATCACACTCCGACACTCTCTGACACACTCTGAAACTCTCTGTCACTCTGAGACACTCTCTAACACTCTCTAACACTCTCTGACACTCTCTATCACTCTCTGACACTCTCTGACACACTCAGAGACACTCTATCACTCTCTGACACACACTTACACTCTCAGACACTCTCTATCTCTCTCTGACAGTCTCTGACACACTCAGACACACTCTATCACTCTCTGCCACAGTCTGACACTCCCTTTCACTCTCTATCACTCTCTGACACACTCTGGCACGCTCAGACATACTCTGTCACTCTCTATCACTCTCGAACACTCTCTGACTGTCTCTGACACTCAGAGACACTCTCAGACACTCTCAGACACTCTCAGACACTCTCTATCACTCTCTATCACACTCTGACACTCTCTGACACTCTATGACATTCTCTGACACACTCTGACACTCTCGGACACTCTCAGACTCTCTCCAACACTCTCAGACACTCTCTATCACTCTCTGACACTCCATGACATTCTCTGACACACTCTGACACTCTCTGACACTCTCAGACTCTCTCCAACACTCTCTGACACTCTCAGACACTCTCTATCACTCAATGAAACTCTCTGACACTCTCTATCACTCTCTATCACTCTCTGACACTCTCTGACATACTCTGACACTCTCTGACACTCTCAGACACTCTCTGACACTCTCTGACATTCTCTATCACTGTCTGACGCTCTCTGACACTCTCTGACACTCTCTGTCACACTCTGACAATCTCTGACACTCTCAGGCACTCTCAGATGTTCTCAGACACTCTCTATCACTCTCTGACATTCACTGACACTCTCAGACACTCTCAGACACTCTCTATCACTGTCTATCACTCTCTGATACACTCTGACAGTCTCTGACAGTCTCTGACACTCTCAGACACTCTCTGACACTCACTATCACACTCTATCACTCTCTGACACACTTTGACAGTCTCTGACACTCTCAGACTCTCTCCGACACTCTCCGACACTCTCAGACACTCTCTATCACTCTCTGACGCTGTCTGACACTCTCTATCACTCTCCATCACTCTCTGTCAATCTCTGACACACTCTGACACTCTCTGACACTCCCTATCACTCTCTATCACTCTCTGACACTCTCTGACACTCTCTATCACTCTCTGACATTCACTGACACTCTCAGACACTCTCAGACACTCTTATCACTCTCTGACACTCTCAGACACGCTCAGACACTCTCTGACACTCTCACACACTCTCTATCACACTCTGACAATCTCTGACACTATCAGGCACTCTCAGACGCTCTCAGACACTCTCTGTCACTCTCTGACACTCTCAGACACTCTCTATCACTCTCTGACACTCTCTGACACCCTCTGACACTCTCAGACACTCTTATCACTCCCTGACACTCTGAGACACTCTCAGACTATCTCTGACACTCTCTATCACTCTCTATCACTCTCTATCACTCTCTGACGCTATCTGACACTCTCTATCACTCTCTGACACACTCGGACACTCTCTATCACTCTCTATCACTCTCCGACATACTCTGACACTCTCTGACACTCTCAGACACTCTCTATCACTCGCTATCACTCTCTGACACGCTCTGACAGTCTCTGACACTCTCAGACTCCCTCAGACACTCTCAGACACTCTCTCTCACTCTCTGACCCTCTCTGACACTCTCTATCACTCTCCATCACTCTCTGACACACTCTGACACTCTCTGACACTCTCAGACATGCTTAGTCACTCTCTATCACTCTCCGTCATTCTCTGACACTCTCTATCACTCTCTGACACACTCTGACACTCTCTGACACTCTCCGACATGCTTTGTCACTCTCTATCACTCTCTGACACACTCTGACAGTCTCTGATACTCAGAGACACTCTCAGACACTCTCAGACACGCTCTATAACTCTCTATCACACTCTGACACTCTCTGAAACTCTCTGACACTCTCTGACACACTCTGACACTCTCTGACACTCGCAGACCCTCTCTATCACTGTCTATCACTCTCTGACACACTCTGACACTCTCTGACACTGTCAGACACTCTCTGCCACACTCGATCACTCTCTGACACACTTTGACAGTCTCTGACACTCTCAGACTCTCTCAGACACTCTCAGACACTCTCTCTCACTCTCTGACACTCTCTATCACTCTCTATCACTCTCTGACACTCTCTGACACACTCTGACACCCTCCGACACACTCTGACACTCTCTGACGCTCCCTATCACTCTGTATCACACTCCGACACTCTCTGACACACTCTGAAACTCTCTGTCACTCTGAGACACTCTCTAACACTCTCTAACACTCTCTGACACTCTCTATCACTCTCTGACACTCTCTGACACACTCAGAGACACTCTATCACTCTCTGACACACACTTACACTCTCAGACACTCTCTATCTCTCTCTGACAGTCTCTGACACACTCAGACACACTCTATCACTCTCTGCCACAGTCTGACACTCCCTTTCACTCTCTATCACTCTCTGACACACTCTGGCACGCTCAGACATACTCTGTCACTCTCTATCACTCTCGAACACTCTCTGACTGTCTCTGACACTCAGAGACACTCTCAGACACTCTCAGACACTCTCAGACACTCTCTATCACTCTCTATCACACTCTGACACTCTCTGACACTCTATGACATTCTCTGACACACTCTGACACTCTCGGACACTCTCAGACTCTCTCCAACACTCTCAGACACTCTCTATCACTCTCTGACACTCCATGACATTCTCTGACACACTCTGACACTCTCTGACACTCTCAGACTCTCTCCAACACTCTCTGACACTCTCAGACACTCTCTATCACTCAATGAAACTCTCTGACACTCTCTATCACTCTCTATCACTCTCTGACACTCTCTGACATACTCTGACACTCTCTGACACTCTCAGACACTCTCTGACACTCTCTGACATTCTCTATCACTGTCTGACGCTCTCTGACACTCTCTGACACTCTCTGTCACACTCTGACAATCTCTGACACTCTCAGGCACTCTCAGATGTTCTCAGACACTCTCTATCACTCTCTGACATTCACTGACACTCTCAGACACTCTCAGACACTCTCTATCACTGTCTATCACTCTCTGATACACTCTGACAGTCTCTGACAGTCTCTGACACTCTCAGACACTCTCTGACACTCACTATCACACTCTATCACTCTCTGACACACTTTGACAGTCTCTGACACTCTCAGACTCTCTCTGACACTCTCTGACACTCTCTATCACTGTCTGACACTCTCTGACACTCTCAGATGCTCTCAGACACTCCCTATCACTCTCTATCACTCTCTGACACTCTCTGACAATCTCTATCACTCTCTGACACTCTCTAACACACTCTGACACTCTCTGACACTCTCTATCACTCAATGAAACTCTCTGACACTCTCTATCACTCTCTATCACTCTCTGACACACTTTGACAGTCTCTGACACTCTCAGGCTCTCTCAGACACTCTCAGACACTCTCTCTCACTCTCTATCACTCTCTGTGACACTCTCTGACACACTCTGACACCCTCTGACACACTCTGACACTCTCTGACACTCCCTATCGCTCTCTATCACACTCTGACACTCTCTGACACACTCTGACACTCTCTGTCACTCTGAGACACTCACTATCACTCTCTATCACTCTCTGACACAGTCAGACACTCTCTGACACTCTCTATCACTCTCTGACACTCTCTATCACACTCTGGCACTCTCTGACACACTCTGACACACTCTGACACTCTCTATCACACTCTGACACCCTCTGACACTCTCAGAGACACTCTATCACTCTGACACACTCTGACACTCTCAGACACTCTCTATCTCTCTCTGACAGTCTCTGACACACTCAGACACACTCTATCACACTCAGACACACTCTGACACTCCCTATCACTCTCCATCACTCTATGACACTCTCTGACACTCTCTATCACTCTTTATCACTCTCTGACACACTCTGGCGCGCTCAGACATGCTCTGTCACTCTCTATCACTCTCGAACACACTCTGACACTCTCTGACACTCTGAGACTCTCTCCGAAAGTCTCAGACACTCTCTATCACTCTCTGACGCTCTCTGACACTCTCTATCACTCTCCATCACTCTCTGTCACTCTCTGACACACTCTGACACTCTCTGACACTCTCTGACACTCCCTATCACTCTGTATCACTCTCTGACACTCTCTGACACTCAGAGACACTCTCAGACACTCAGAGACACTCTCAGACAATCTCAGACACTCTCTATCACTCTCTATCACTCTCTGACACACTCTGACACTCTCTGACACTCTCAGACTCTCTCCGACACTCTCCGACACTCTCAGACACTCTCTATCACTCTCTGACGCTGTCTGACACTCTCTATCACTCTCCATCACTCTCTGTCAATCTCTGACACACTCTGACACTCTCTGACACTCTCTGACACTCCCTATCACTCTCTATCACTCTCTGACACTCTCTGACACTCTCTATCACTCTCTGACACTCTCTAACACACTCTGAAACTCTCTATCACTCTCTGACACTCTCTGACACACTCTGACACTCTCTGACACTCTCAGACTCTCTCTGACACTCTCTGACACTCTCTATCACTGTCTGACACTCTCTGACACTCTCTATCACACTCTGACAATCTCTGACACTCTCAGGCACTCTCAGATCCTCTCAGACACTCTCTATCACTCTCTGACATTCACTGACACTCTCAGACACTCTCAGACACTCTCTATCACTCTCTGACACTCTCTGACACCCTCTGACACTCTCAGACACTCTTATCACTCTCTGACACTCTCAGACACGCTCAGACAATCTCTGACACTCTCTATCACTCTCTATCACTATCTGACACTCTCTGACACTCTCTGGCACTCCCTATCACTCTGTATCAGTCTCTGACACACTCTGACACTCAGAGACACTCTCAGACACTCTCAGAAACTCTCAGACACTCTCAGACACTCTCAGACACTCTCAGACACTCTCTATCACTCTCTATCACTCTCTGACGCTGTCTGACACTCTCTATCACTCTCTATCACTCTCCATCACTCTCTGACACACTCTGACACTCTCTGACACTCTCAGACTCTCTCTGACACTCTCTGACACTCTCTATCACTGTCTGACACTCTCTGACACTCTCTATCACACTCTGACAATCTCTGACACTCTCAGACACTCTCAGATGCTCTCAGACACTCTCTATCACTCTCTATCACTCTCTGACACACTCTGGCACGCTCAGACATGCTCTGTCACTCTCTATCACTCTCAAACACACACTGACACTCACTGACACTCTGAGACTCTCTCCGACAGTCTCAGACACTCTCTATCACTCTATGACGCTCTCTGACACTCTATATCACTCTCCATCACTCTCTGTCACTCTCTGACACACTCTGACACTCTCTGACACTCTCTGACACTCCCTATCACTCTGTATCACTCTCTGACACTCTCTGACACTCAGAGACACTCTCAGACACTCTCAGACACTCTCAGACACTCTCAGACACTCTCTATCACTCTCTGACACACTCTGACACTCTCTGACACTCTCAGACTTTCTCCGACACTCTCAGACACTCTCTATCACTCTCTGACGCTGTCTGACACTCTCTATCACTCTCCATCACTCTCTGTCAATCTCTGACACACTCTGACACACTCTGACACTCTCTGACACTCTCTGACACTCTGAGACTCTCTCCGACAGTCTCAGACACTCTCTATCACTCTCTGACGCTCTCTTACACTCTCTATCACTCTCCATCACTCTCTGACACTCTCTGACACTCCCTTTCACTCTGTATCACTCTCTGACACTCTCTGACACTGACAGACACTCTCAGACACTCTCAGACACTCTCTATCACTCTCTGACACACTCTGACACTCTCTGACACTCTCAGACTCTCTCCGACACTCTCAGACACTCTCTATCACTCTCTGACGCTGTCTGACACTCTCTATCACTCTCCATCACTCTCTGTCAATCTCTGACACACTCTGACACTCTCTGACACTCTCTGACACTCCCTACCACTCTCTATCACTTCTGACACTCTCTGACACACTCTATCACGCTCTGACACTCTCTAACACACTCTGACACTCTCTGACACTCTCTATCACTCAATGAAACTCTCTGACACTCTCTATCACTCTCTATCACTCTCTGACACTCTCTGACACTCTCTGACACACTCTGACACTCTCTGACACTCTCAGACACTCTCTGACACTCTCTGACACTCTCTATCACTGTCTGACACTCTCTGACACCTTCTATCACACTCTGACAATCTCTGACACTCTCTGACACTCTCAGATGCTCTCAGACACTCTCTATCACTCTCTGACATTCACTGACACTCTCAGACACTCTCTATCACTCTCTGACACTCTCAGACACGCTCAGACACTCTCTGACACTCTCACACACTCTCTATCACACTCTGACAATCTCTATCACTGTCTGACACTCTCTGACACTCTCTATCACACTCTGACAATCTCTGACACTCTCTGACACTCTCAGATGCTCTCAGACACTCTCTATCACTCTCTGACATTCACTGACACTCTCAGACACTCTCAGACACTCTTATCACTCTCTGACACTCTCAGACACGCTCAGACACTCTCTGACACTCTCACACACTCTCTATCACACTCTGACAATCTCTGACACTATCAGGCACTCTCAGACGCTCTCAGACACTCTCTGTCACTCTCTGACACTCTCAGACACTCTCTATCACTCTCTGACACTCTCTGACACCCTCTGACACTCTCAGACACTCTTATCACTCCCTGACACTCTGAGACACTCTCAGACTATCTCTGACACTCTCTATCACTCTCTATCACTCTCTATCACTCTCTGACGCTATCTGACACTCTCTATCACTCTCTGACACACTCGGACACTCTCTATCACTCTCTATCACTCTCCGACATACTCTGACACTCTCTGACACTCTCAGACACTCTCTATCACTCGCTATCACTCTCTGACACGCTCTGACAGTCTCTGACACTCTCAGACTCCCTCAGACACTCTCAGACACTCTCTCTCACTCTCTGACCCTCTCTGACACTCTCTATCACTCTCCATCACTCTCTGACACACTCTGACACTCTCTGACACTCTCTGACACTCTCAGACATGCTTAGTCACTCTCTATCACTCTCCGTCATTCTCTGACACTCTCTATCACTCTCTGACACACTCTGACACTCTCTGACACTCTCCGACATGCTTTGTCACTCTCTATCACTCTCTGACACACTCTGACAGTCTCTGATACTCAGAGACACTCTCAGACACTCTCAGACACGCTCTATAACTCTCTATCACACTCTGACACTCTCTGAAACTCTCTGACACTCTCTGACACACTCTGACACTCTCTGACACTCGCAGACCCTCTCTATCACTGTCTATCACTCTCTGACACACTCTGACACTCTCTGACACTGTCAGACACTCTCTGCCACACTCGATCACTCTCTGACACACTTTGACAGTCTCTGACACTCTCAGACTCTCTCAGACACTCTCAGACACTCTCTCTCACTCTCTGACACTCTCTATCACTCTCTATCACTCTCTGACACTCTCTGACACACTCTGACACCCTCCGACACACTCTGACATTCTCTGACGCTCCCTATCACTCTGTATCACACTCCGACACTCTCTGACACACTCTGAAACTCTCTGTCACTCTGAGACACTCTCTAACACTCTCTAACACTCTCTGACACTCTCTATCACTCTCTGACACTCTCTGACACACTCAGAGACACTCTATCACTCTCTGACACACACTTACACTCTCAGACACTCTCTATCTCTCTCTGACAGTCTCTGACACACTCAGACACACTCTATCACTCTCTGCCACAGTCTGACACTCCCTTTCACTCTCTATCACTCTCTGACACACTCTGGCACGCTCAGACATACTCTGTCACTCTCTATCACTCTCGAACACTCTCTGACTGTCTCTGACACTCAGAGACACTCTCAGACACTCTCAGACACTCTCAGACACTCTCTATCACTCTCTATCACACTCTGACACTCTCTGACACTCTATGACATTCTCTGACACACTCTGACACTCTCGGACACTCTCAGACTCTCTCCAACACTCTCAGACACTCTCTATCACTCTCTGACACTCCATGACATTCTCTGACACACTCTGACACTCTCTGACACTCTCAGACTCTCTCCAACACTCTCTGACACTCTCAGACACTCTCTATCACTCAATGAAACTCTCTGACACTCTCTATCACTCTCTATCACTCTCTGACACTCTCTGACATACTCTGACACTCTCTGACACTCTCAGACACTCTCTGACACTCTCTGACATTCTCTATCACTGTCTGACGCTCTCTGACACTCTCTGACACTCTCTGTCACACTCTGACAATCTCTGACACTCTCAGGCACTCTCAGATGTTCTCAGACACTCTCTATCACTCTCTGACATTCACTGACACTCTCAGACACTCTCAGACACTCTCTATCACTGTCTATCACTCTCTGATACACTCTGACAGTCTCTGACAGTCTCTGACACTCTCAGACACTCTCTGACACTCACTATCACACTCTATCACTCTCTGACACACTTTGACAGTCTCTGACACTCTCAGACTCTCTCCGACACTCTCCGACACTCTCAGACACTCTCTATCACTCTCTGACGCTGTCTGACACTCTCTATCACTCTCCATCACTCTCTGTCAATCTCTGACACACTCTGACACTCTCTGACACTCCCTATCACTCTCTATCACTCTCTGACACTCTCTGACACTCTCTATCACTCTCTGACACTCTCTAACACACTCTGAAACTCTCTATCACTCTCTGACACTCTCTGACACACTCTGACACTCTCTGACACTCTCAGACTCTCTCTGACACTCTCTGACACTCTCTATCACTGTCTGACACTCTCTGACACTCTCTATCACACTCTGACAATCTCTGACACTCTCAGGCACTCTCAGATGCTCTCAGACACTCTCTATCACTCTCTGACATTCACTGACACTCTCAGACACTCTCTATCACTCTCTGACACTCTCTGACACCCTCTGACACTCTCAGACACTCTTATCACTCTCTGACACTCTCAGACACGCTCAGACATTCTCTGACACTCTCTATCACTCTCTATCACTATCTGACACTCTCTGACACTCTCTGGCACTCCCTATCACTCTGTATCAGTCTCTGACACTCTCTGACACTCAGAGACACTCTCAGACACTCTCAGAAACTCTCAGACACTCTCAGACACTCTCAGACACTCTCTATCACTCTCTATCACTCTCTGACGCTGTCTGACACTCTCTATCACTCTCTATCACTCTCCATCACTCTCTGTCAATCTCTGACACACTCTGACACTCTCTGACACTCTCTGACACTCCCTATCACTCTCTATCACTCTCTGACACTCTCTGACACTCTCTATCACTCTCTGACACTCTCTAACACACTCTGACACTCTCTGACACTCTCTATCACTCAATGAAACTCTCTGACACTCTCTATCACTCTCTATCACTCTCTGACACTCTCTGACACACTCTGACACTCTCTGACACTCTCAGACTCTCTCTGACACTCTCTGACACTCTCTATCACTGTCTGACACTCTCTGACACTCTCTATCACACTCTGACAATCTCTGACACTCTCAGGCACTCTCAGATGCTCTCAGACACTCTCTATCACTCTCTGACACACTCTGGCACGCTCAGACATGCTCTGTCACTCTCTATCACTCTCAAACACACTCTGACACTCTCTGACACTCTGAGACTCTCTCCGACAGTCTCAGACACTCTCTATCACTCTATGACGCTCTCTGACACTCTCTATCACTCTCCATCACTCTCTGTCACTCTCTGACACACTCTGACACTCTCTGACACTCTCTGACACTCCCTATCACTCTGTATCACTCTCTGACACTCTCTGACACTCAGAGACACTCTCAGACACTCTCAGACACTCTCTATCACTCTCTATCACTCTCTGACACACTCTGACACTCTCTGACACTCTCAGACTTTCTCCGACACTCTCAGACACTCTCTATCACTCTCTGACGCTGTCTGACACTCTCTATCACTCTCCATCACTCTCTGTCAATCTCTGACACACTCTGACACACTCTGACACTCTCTGACACTCTCTGACGCTCTCTGACACTCTCTATCACTCTCCATCACTCTCTGACACTCTCTGACACTCCCTTTCACTCTGTATCACTCTCTGACACTCTCTGACACTGACAGACACTCTCAGACACTCTCTATCACTCTCTGACACACTCTGACACTCTCTGACACTCTCAGACTCTCTCCGACACTCTCAGACACGCTCTATCACTCTCTGACGCTGTCTGAAACTCTCTATCACTCTCTGTCAATCTCTGACACACTCTGACACTCTCTGACACTCTCTGACACTCCTTACCACTCTCTATCACTTCTGACACTCTCTGACACTCTCTATCACTCTCTGACACTCTCTAACACACTCTGACACTCTCTGACACTCTATATCACTCAATGAAACTCTCTGACACTCTCTATCACTCTCTATCACTCTCTGACACTCTCTGACACGCTCTGACACTCTCTGACACTCTCTGACACTCTCTATCACTGTCTGACACTCTCTGACACCTTCTATCACACTCTGACAATCTCTGACACTCTCTGACACTCTCAGATGCTCTCAGACACTCTCTATCACTCTCTGACATTCACTGACACTCTCAGACACTCTCAGACACTCTCTATCACTCTCTGACACTCTCAGACACGCTTAGACACTCTCTGACACTCTCACACACTCTCTATCACACTCTGACAATCTCTATCACTGTCTGACACTCTCTGACACTCTCTATCACACTCTGACAATCTCTGACACTCTCTGACACTCTCAGATGCTCTCAGACACTCTCTATCACTCTCTGACATTCACTGACACTCTCAGACACTCTCAGACACTCTTATCACTCTCTGACACTCTCAGACACGCTCAGACACTCTCTGACACTCTCACACACTCTCTATCACACTCTGACAATCTCTGACACTCTCAGGCACTCTCAGACGCTCTCAGACACTCTCTGTCACTCTCTGACACTCTCAGACACTCTCTATCACTCTCTGACACTCTCTGACACCCTCTGACACTCTCAGACACTCTTATCACTCCCTGACACTCTGAGACACTCTCAGACTATCTCTGACACTCTCTATCACTCTCTATCACTCTCTATCACTCTCTGACACACTCGGACACTCTCTATCACTCTCTATCACTCTCCGACATACTCTGACACTCTCTGACACTCTCAGACACTCTCTATCACTCGCTATCACTCTCTGACACGCTCTGACAGTCTCTGACACTCTCAGACTCCCTCAGACACTCTCAGACACTCTCTCTCACTCTCTGACCCTCTCTGACACTCTCTATCACTCTCCATCACTCTCTGACACACTCTGACACTCTCTGACACTCTCAGACATGCTTAGTCACTCTCTATCACTCTCCGTCATTCTCTGACACTCTCTATCACTCTCTGACACACTCTGACACTCTCTGACACTCTCCGACATGCTTTGTCACTCTCTATCACTCTCTGACACACTCTGACAGTCTCTGATACTCAGAGACACTCTCAGACACTCTCAGACACGCTCTATAACTCTCTATCACACTCTGACACTCTCTGAAACTCTCTGACACTCTCTGACACACTCTGACACTCTCTGACACTCGCAGACCCTCTCTATCACTGTCTATCACTCTCTGACACACTCTGACACTCTCTGACACTGTCAGACACTCTCTGCCACACTCGATCACTCTCTGACACACTTTGACAGTCTCTGACACTCTCAGACTCTCTCAGACACTCTCAGACACTCTCTCTCACTCTCTGACACTCTCTATCACTCTCTATCACTCTCTGACACTCTCTGACACACTCTGACACCCTCCGACACACTCTGACATTCTCTGACGCTCCCTATCACTCTGTATCACACTCCGACACTCTCTGACACACTCTGAAACTCTCTGTCACTCTGAGACACTCTCTAACACTCTCTAACACTCTCTGACACTCTCTATCACTCTCTGACACTCTCTGACACACTCAGAGACACTCTATCACTCTCTGACACACACTTACACTCTCAGACACTCTCTATCTCTCTCTGACAGTCTCTGACACACTCAGACACACTCTATCACTCTCTGCCACAGTCTGACACTCCCTTTCACTCTCTATCACTCTCTGACACACTCTGGCACGCTCAGACATACTCTGTCACTCTCTATCACTCTCGAACACTCTCTGACTGTCTCTGACACTCAGAGACACTCTCAGACACTCTCAGACACTCTCAGACACTCTCTATCACTCTCTATCACACTCTGACACTCTCTGACACTCTATGACATTCTCTGACACACTCTGACACTCTCGGACACTCTCAGACTCTCTCCAACACTCTCAGACACTCTCTATCACTCTCTGACACTCCATGACATTCTCTGACACACTCTGACACTCTCTGACACTCTCAGACTCTCTCCAACACTCTCTGACACTCTCAGACACTCTCTATCACTCAATGAAACTCTCTGACACTCTCTATCACTCTCTATCACTCTCTGACACTCTCTGACATACTCTGACACTCTCTGACACTCTCAGACACTCTCTGACACTCTCTGACATTCTCTATCACTGTCTGACGCTCTCTGACACTCTCTGACACTCTCTGTCACACTCTGACAATCTCTGACACTCTCAGGCACTCTCAGATGTTCTCAGACACTCTCTATCACTCTCTGACATTCACTGACACTCTCAGACACTCTCAGACACTCTCTATCACTGTCTATCACTCTCTGATACACTCTGACAGTCTCTGACAGTCTCTGACACTCTCAGACACTCTCTGACACTCACTATCACACTCTATCACTCTCTGACACACTTTGACAGTCTCTGACACTCTCAGACTCTCTCCGACACTCTCCGACACTCTCAGACACTCTCTATCACTCTCTGACGCTGTCTGACACTCTCTATCACTCTCCATCACTCTCTGTCAATCTCTGACACACTCTGACACTCTCTGACACTCTCTGACACTCCCTATCACTCTCTATCACTCTCTGACACTCTCTGACACTCTCTATCACTCTCTGACACTCTCTAACACACTCTGAAACTCTCTATCACTCTCTGACACTCTCTGACACACTCTGACACTCTCTGACACTCTCAGACTCTCTCTGACACTCTCTGACACTCTCTATCACTGTCTGACACTCTCTGACACTCTCTATCACACTCTGACAATCTCTGACACTCTCAGGCACTCTCAGATGCTCTCAGACACTCTCTATCACTCTCTGACATTCACTGACACTCTCAGACACTCTCTATCACTCTCTGACACTCTCTGACACCCTCTGACACTCTCAGACACTCTTATCACTCTCTGACACTCTCAGACACGCTCAGACATTCTCTGACACTCTCTATCACTCTCTATCACTATCTGACACTCTCTGACACTCTCTGGCACTCCCTATCACTCTGTATCAGTCTCTGACACTCTCTGACACTCAGAGACACTCTCAGACACTCTCAGAAACTCTCAGACACTCTCAGACACTCTCAGACACTCTCTATCACTCTCTATCACTCTCTGACGCTGTCTGACACTCTCTATCACTCTCTATCACTCTCCATCACTCTCTGTCAATCTCTGACACACTCTGACACTCTCTGACACTCTCTGACACTCCCTATCACTCTCTATCACTCTCTGACACTCTCTGACACTCTCTATCACTCTCTGACACTCTCTAACACACTCTGACACTCTCTGACACTCTCTATCACTCAATGAAACTCTCTGACACTCTCTATCACTCTCTATCACTCTCTGACACTCTCTGACACACTCTGACACTCTCTGACACTCTCAGACTCTCTCTGACACTCTCTGACACTCTCTATCACTGTCTGACACTCTCTGACACTCTCTATCACACTCTGACAATCTCTGACACTCTCAGGCACTCTCAGATGCTCTCAGACACTCTCTATCACTCTCTGACACACTCTGGCACGCTCAGACATGCTCTGTCACTCTCTATCACTCTCAAACACACACTGACACTCTCTGACACTCTGAGACTCTCTCCGACAGTCTCAGACACTCTCTATCACTCTATGACGCTCTCTGACACTCTCTATCACTCTCCATCACTCTCTGTCACTCTCTGACACACTCTGACACTCTCTGACACTCTCTGACACTCCCTATCACTCTGTATCACTCTCTGACACTCTCTGACACTCAGAGACACTCTCAGACACTCTCAGACACTCTCTATCACTCTCTATCACTCTCTGACACACTCTGACACTCTCTGACACTCTCAGACTTTCTCCGACACTCTCAGACACTCTCTATCACTCTCTGACGCTGTCTGACACTCTCTATCACTCTCCATCACTCTCTGTCAATCTCTGACACACTCTGACACACTCTGACACTCTCTGACACTCTCTGACGCTCTCTGACACTCTCTATCACTCTCCATCACTCTCTGACACTCTCTGACACTCCCTTTCACTCTGTATCACTCTCTGACACTCTCTGACACTGACAGACACTCTCAGACACTCTCTATCACTCTCTGACACACTCTGACACTCTCTGACACTCTCAGACTCTCTCCGACACTCTCAGACACGCTCTATCACTCTCTGACGCTGTCTGAAACTCTCTATCACTCTCCATCACTCTCTGTCAATCTCTGACACACTCTGACACTCTCTGACACTCTCTGACACTCCTTACCACTCTCTATCACTTCTGACACTCTCTGACACTCTCTATCACTCTCTGACACTCTCTAACACACTCTGACACTCTCTGACACTCTATATCACTCAATGAAACTCTCTGACACTCTCTATCACTCTCTATCACTCTCTGACACTCTCTGACACGCTCTGACACTCTCTGACACTCTCTGACACTCTCTATCACTGTCTGACACTCTCTGACACCTTCTATCACACTCTGACAATCTCTGACACTCTCTGACACTCTCAGATGCTCTCAGACACTCTCTATCACTCTCTGACATTCACTGACACTCTCAGACACTCTCAGACACTCTCTATCACTCTCTGACACTCTCAGACACGCTCAGACACTCTCTGACACTGTCAGACACTCTCTGCCACACTCGATCACTCTCTGACACACTTTGACAGTCTCTGACACTCTCAGACTCTCTCAGACACTCTCAGACACTCTCTCTCACTCTCTGACACTCTCTATCACTCTCTATCACTCTCTGACACTCTCTGACACACTCTGACACCCTCCGACACACTCTGACATTCTCTGACGCTCCCTATCACTCTGTATCACACTCCGACACTCTCTGACACACTCTGAAACTCTCTGTCACTCTGAGACACTCTCTAACACTCTCTAACACTCTCTGACACTCTCTATCACTCTCTGACACTCTCTGACACACTCAGAGACACTCTATCACTCTCTGACACACACTTACACTCTCAGACACTCTCTATCTCTCTCTGACAGTCTCTGACACACTCAGACACACTCTATCACTCTCTGCCACAGTCTGACACTCCCTTTCACTCTCTATCACTCTCTGACACACTCTGGCACGCTCAGACATACTCTGTCACTCTCTATCACTCTCGAACACTCTCTGACTGTCTCTGACACTCAGAGACACTCTCAGACACTCTCAGACACTCTCAGACACTCTCTATCACTCTCTATCACACTCTGACACTCTCTGACACTCTATGACATTCTCTGACACACTCTGACACTCTCGGACACTCTCAGACTCTCTCCAACACTCTCAGACACTCTCTATCACTCTCTGACACTCCATGACATTCTCTGACACACTCTGACACTCTCTGACACTCTCAGACTCTCTCCAACACTCTCTGACACTCTCAGACACTCTCTATCACTCAATGAAACTCTCTGACACTCTCTATCACTCTCTATCACTCTCTGACACTCTCTGACATACTCTGACACTCTCTGACACTCTCAGACACTCTCTGACACTCTCTGACATTCTCTATCACTGTCTGACGCTCTCTGACACTCTCTGACACTCTCTGTCACACTCTGACAATCTCTGACACTCTCAGGCACTCTCAGATGTTCTCAGACACTCTCTATCACACTCTGACATTCACTGACACTCTCAGACACTCTCAGACACTCTCTATCACTGTCTATCACTCTCTGATACACTCTGACAGTCTCTGACAGTCTCTGACACTCTCAGACACTCTCTGACACTCACTATCACACTCTATCACTCTCTGACACACTTTGACAGTCTCTGACACTCTCAGACTCTCTCCGACACTCTCCGACACTCTCAGACACTCTCTATCACTCTCTGACGCTGTCTGACACTCTCTATCACTCTCCATCACTCTCTGTCAATCTCTGACACACTCTGACACTCTCTGACACTCTCTGACACTCCCTATCACTCTCTATCACTCTCTGACACTCTCTGACACTCTCTATCACTCTCTGACACTCTCTAACACACTCTGAAACTCTCTATCACTCTCTGACACTCTCTGACACACTCTGACACTCTCTGACACTCTCAGACTCTCTCTGACACTCTCTGACACTCTCTATCACTGTCTGACACTCTCTGACACTCTCTATCACACTCTGACAATCTCTGACACTCTCAGGCACTCTCAGATGCTCTCAGACACTCTCTATCACTCTCTGACATTCACTGACACTCTCAGACACTCTCTATCACTCTCTGACACTCTCTGACACCCTCTGACACTCTCAGACACTCTTATCACTCTCTGACACTCTCAGACACGCTCAGACATTCTCTGACACTCTCTATCACTCTCTATCACTATCTGACACTCTCTGACACTCTCTGGCACTCCCTATCACTCTGTATCAGTCTCTGACACTCTCTGACACTCAGAGACACTCTCAGACACTCTCAGAAACTCTCAGACACTCTCAGACACTCTCAGACACTCTCTATCACTCTCTATCACTCTCTGACGCTGTCTGACACTCTCTATCACTCTCTATCACTCTCCATCACTCTCTGTCAATCTCTGACACACTCTGACACTCTCTGACACTCTCTGACACTCCCTATCACTCTCTATCACTCTCTGACACTCTCTGACACTCTCTATCACTCTCTGACACTCTCTAACACACTCTGACACTCTCTGACACTCTCTATCACTCAATGAAACTCTCTGACACTCTCTATCACTCTCTATCACTCTCTGACACTCTCTGACACACTCTGACACTCTCTGACACTCTCAGACTCTCTCTGACACTCTCTGACACTCTCTATCACTGTCTGACACTCTCTGACACTCTCTATCACACTCTGACAATCTCTGACACTCTCAGGCACTCTCAGATGCTCTCAGACACTCTCTATCACTCTCTGACACACTCTGGCACGCTCAGACATGCTCTGTCACTCTCTATCACTCTCAAACACACTCTGACACTCTCTGACACTCTGAGACTCTCTCCGACAGTCTCAGACACTCTCTATCACTCTATGACGCTCTCTGACACTCTCTATCACTCTCCATCACTCTCTGTCACTCTCTGACACACTCTGACACTCTCTGACGCTCTCAGACACTCTCTATCACTCTCTATCACTCTCTGACACACTCTGACACTCTCTGACACTCTCAGACTTTCTCCGACACTCTCAGACACTCTCTATCACTCTCTGACGCTGTCTGACACTCTCTATCACTCTCCATCACTCTCTGTCAATCTCTGACACACTCTGACACACTCTGACACTCTCTGACACTCTCTGACGCTCTCTGACACTCTCTATCACTCTCCATCACTCTCTGACACTCTCTGACACTCCCTTTCACTCTGTATCACTCTCTGACACTCTCTGACACTGACAGACACTCTCAGACACTCTCTATCACTCTCTGACACACTCTGACACTCTCTGACACTCTCAGACTCTCTCCGACACTCTCAGACACGCTCTATCACTCTCTGACGCTGTCTGAAACTCTCTATCACTCTCCATCACTCTCTGTCAATCTCTGACACACTCTGACACTCGCTGACACTCTCTGACACTCCTTACCACTCTCTATCACTTCTGACACTCTCTGACACTCTCTATCACTCTCTGACACTCTCTAACACACTCTGACACTCTCTGACACTCTATATCACTCAATGAAACTCTCTGACACTCTCTATCACTCTCTATCACTCTCTGACACTCTCTGACACGCTCTGACACTCTCTGACACTCTCTGACACTCTCTATCACTGTCTGACACTCTCTGACACCTTCTATCACACTCTGACAATCTCTGACACTCTCTGACACTCTCAGATGCTCTCAGACACTCTCTATCACTCTCTGACATTCACTGACACTCTCAGACACTCTCAGACACTCTCTATCACTCTCTGACACTCTCAGACACGCTCAGACACTCTCTGACACTCTCACACACTCTCTATCACACTCTGACAATCTCTATCACTGTCTGACACTCTCTGACACTCTCTATCACACTCTGACAATCTCTGACACTCTCTGACACTCTCAGATGCTCTCAGACACTCTCTATCACTCTCTGACTTTCACTGACACTCTCAGACACTCTCAGACACTCTTATCACTCTCTGACACTCTCAGACACGCTCAGACACTCTCTGACACTCTCACACACTCTCTATCACACTCTGACAATCTCTGACACTCTCAGGCACTCTCAGACGCTCTCAGACACTCTCTGTCACTCTCTGACACTCTCAGACACTCTCTATCACTCTCTGACACTCTCTGACACCCTCTGACACTCTCAGACACTCTTATCACTCCCTGACACTCTGAGACACTCTCAGACTATCTCTGACACTCTCTATCACTCTCTATCACTCTCTATCACTCTCTGACACACTCGGACACTCTCTATCACTCTCTATCACTCTCCGACATACTCTGACACTCTCTGACACTCTCAGACACTCTCTATCACTCGCTATCACTCTCTGACACGCTCTGACAGTCTCTGACACTCTCAGACTCCCTCAGACACTCTCAGACACTCTCTCTCACTCTCTGACCCTCTCTGACACTCTCTATCACTCTCCATCACTCTCTGACACACTCTGACACTCTCTGACACTCTCTGACATGCTTAGTCACTCTCTATCACTCTCCGTCATTCTCTGACACTCTCTATCACTCTCTGACACACTCTGACACTCTCTGACACTCTCCGACATGCTTTGTCACTCTCTATCACTCTCTGACACACTCTGACAGTCTCTGATACTCAGAGACACTCTCAGACACTCTCAGACACGCTCTATAACTCTCTATCACACTCTGACACTCTCTGAAACTCTCTGACACTCTCTGACACACTCTGACACTCTCTGACACTCGCAGACCCTCTCTATCACTGTCTATCACTCTCTGACACACTCTGACACTCTCTGACACTGTCAGACACTCTCTGCCACACTCGATCACTCTCTGACACACTTTGACAGTCTCTGACACTCTCAGACTCTCTCAGACACTCTCAGACACTCTCTCTCACTCTCTGACACTCTCTATCACTCTCTATCACTCTCTGACACTCTCTGACACACTCTGACACCCTCCGACACACTCTGACACTCTCTGACGCTCCCTATCACTCTGTATCATACTCCGACACTCTCTGACACACTCTGAAACTCTCTGTCACTCTGAGACACTCTCTAACACTCTCTAACACTCTCTGACACTCTCTATCACTCTCTGACACTCTCTGACACACTCAGAGACACTCTATCACTCTCTGACACACACTTACACTCTCAGACACTCTCTATCTCTCTCTGACAGTCTCTGACACACTCAGACACACTCTATCACTCTCTGCCACAGTCTGACACTCCCTTTCACTCTCTATCACTCTCTGACACACTCTGGCACGCTCAGACATACTCTGTCACTCTCTATCACTCTCGAACACTCTCTGACTGTCTCTGACACTCAGAGACACTCTCAGACACTCTCAGACACTCTCAGACACTCTCTATCACTCTCTATCACACTCTGACACTCTCTGACACTCTATGACATTCTCTGACACACTCTGACACTCTCGGACACTCTCAGACTCTCTCCAACACTCTCAGACACTCTCTATCACTCTCTGACACTCCATGACATTCTCTGATACACTCTGACACTCTCTGACACTCTCAGACTCTCTCCAACACTCTCTGACACTCTCAGACACTCTCTATCACTCAATGAAACTCTCTGACACTCTCTATCACTCTCTATCACTCTCTGACACTCTCTGACATACTCTGACACTCTCTGACACTCTCAGACACTCTCTGACACTCTCTGACATTCTCTATCACTGTCTGACACTCTCTGTCACACTCTGACAATCTCTGACACTCTCAGGCACTCTCAGATGTTCTCAGACACTCTCTATCACTCTCTGACATTCACTGACACTCTCAGACACTCTCAGACACTCTCTATCACTGTCTATCACTCTCTGATACACTCTGACAGTCTCTGACAGTCTCTGACACTCTCAGACACTCTCTGACACTCACTATCACACTCTATCACTCTCTGACACACTTTGACAGTCTCTGACACTCTCAGACTCTCTCAGACACTCCCAGACACTCTCTCTCACTCTCTGACACTCTCTGAAACTCTCTATCACTCTCTATCACTCTCTGTGACACTCTCTGACACACTCTGACACATTCTGACACCCTCTGACACACTCTGACACTCTCTGACACTCCCTATCGCTCTCTATCACACTCTGACACTCTCTGCCACACTCTGACACTCTCTGTCACTCTGAGACACTCACTATCACTCTCTATCACTCTCTGACACAGTCAGCCACTCTCTAACACTCTCTATCACCCTCTGACACCCGCTGACAATCTCAGAGACACTCTATCACTCTGACACACTCTGACACTCTCAGACACTCTCTGTCTCTCTCTGACAGTCTCTGACACACTCAGACACACTCTATCACACTTTGACACACTCTGACACTCCCTATCACTCTCTATCACTCTATGACACTCTCTGACAATCTCTATCACTCTCTATCACTCTCTGACACACTCTGGCACGCTCAGACATGCTCTTTCACTCTCTATCACTCTCAAACACACTCTGACACTCTCTGACACTCTCAGACTCTTTCCGACACTCTCAGACACTCTCTATCACTCTCTGACGCTCTCTGACACTCTCTATCACTCTCCATCACTCTCTGTCACTCTCTGACACACTTTGACACTCTCTGACACTCCCTATCACTCTCTATCACTCTCTGACACTCTCTGACACTGTCTGACACTCAGAGACACTCTCAGACACTCTCAGACACTCTCTATCACTCTCTGACACACTCTGACACTCTCTGACACTCTCAGGCTCTCTCAGACACTCTCAGACACTCTCTATCACGCTCTGACACTCTCTGACACTCCCTATCACTCTCTATCACTCTCTGACACTCTCTGACACTCTCTATCACTCTCTGACACTCTCTAAAACACTCTGACACTCTCTGACACTCTCTGACACTCTATGACATTCTCTGACACTCTCTATCACTCTCTGACACTCTCTGACACTCTCTATCACTCTCAGACACCCTCTGACACTCTCTGACACCCTCTATCACTCTCCATCACTCTCTGTCACTCTCTGACACACTCTGACACTCTCTGACACTCTCTGACACTCCCTATCACTCTGTATCACTCTCTGACACTCTCTGACACTCAGAGACACTCAGAGACACTCTCAGACACTCTCAGACACTCTCTATCACTCTCTATCACTCTCTGACACACTCTGACACTCTCTGACACTCTCAGACTCTCTCCGACACTCTCAGACACTCTCTATCACTCTCTGACGCTGTCTGACACTCTCTATCACTCTCCATCACTCTTTGTCAATCTCTGATACACTCTGACACTCAGAGACACTCTCAGACACTCTCAGACACTCTCTATCACTCTCTATCACTCTCTGACACACTCTGACACTCTCTGACACTCTCAGACTCTCTCAGACACTCTCAGACACGCTCTATAACTCTCTATCACACTCTGACACTCTCTGACACTCTCTGACACTCTCTGACACTCTCTGACACACTCTGACACTCTCTGACACTGTCAGACACTCTCTGACACTCTCTGCCACACTCGATCACTCTCTGACACTCTTTGACAGTCTCTGACACTCTCAGACTCTCTCAGACACTCTCAGACACTCTCTCTCACTCTCTGACACTCTCTATCACTCTCTATCACTCTCTGACACTCTCTGACACACTCTGACACCCTCTGACACACTCTGACACTCTCTGACACTCCCTATCACTCTGTATCACACTCCGACAGTCTCTGACACTCTCTAACACTCTCTGACACACTATGGCACTTTCTGAGACTCTCTATCACTCTCTATCACTCTCTGACACTCTCTATCACTCTCTGACACTCTCTGACACACTCAGAGACACTCTATCACTCTCTGACACACACTTACACTCTCAGACACTCTCTATCTCTCTCTGACAGTCTCTGACACACTCAGACACACTCTATCACGCTCTGACACACTCAGACACTCTCAGACACTATCTATCACTCTCTGTCACACTCTGACACTCTCTGACACTCTATGACATTCTCTGACACACTCTGACACTCTCGGACACTCTCAGACTCTCTCCAACACTCTCAGACACTCTCTATCACTCTCTGACACCCCATGACATTCTCTGACACACTCTGACACTCTCTGACACTCTCAGACTCTCTCCAACACTCTCTGACACTCTCTGACACTCTCTATCACTCAATGAAACTCTCTGACACTCTCTATCATTCTCTGACACTCTCTGACATACTCTGAAACTCTCTGACACTCTCAGACACTCTCTGACACTCTCTGACATTCTCTATCACTGTCTGACGCTCTCTGACACTCTCTGACAATCTCTGTCACACTCTGACAATCTCTGACATTCACTGACACTCTCAGACACTCTCAGACACTCTCTATCACTGTCTATCACTCTCTGATACACTCTGACAGTCTCTGACAGTCTCTGACACTCTCAGACACTCTCTGACACTCACTATCACACTCTATCACTCTCTGACACACTTTGACAGTCTCTGACACTCTCAGACTCTCTCAGACACTCTCAGACACTCTCTCTCACTCTCTGACACTCACTGACACTCTCTGACACACTCCATCACTCTCTGTGACACTCTCTGACACACTCTGACACACTCTGACACCCTCTGACACACTTTGACACTCTCTGACTCTCTCTATCGCTCTCTATCACACTCTGACACTCTCTGACACACTCTGACACTCTCTGTCACTCTGAGACACTCACTACCACTCTCTATCACTCTCTGACACAGTCAGACACTCTCTAACACTCTCTATCACTCTCTGACACTCTCTGACACTCTCTATCACTCTCTGTCACTCTCTATCACACTCTGACACTCTCTATCACCCTCTGACACCCTCTGACACTCTCAGAGACACTCTATCACTCTGACACACTCTGACACTCTCAGACACTCTCTATCTCTCTCTGACAGTCTCTGACACACTCAGACACACTCTATCACACTTTGACACACTCTATCACTCTCCATCACTCTCTTTCACTCCATGACACTCTCTGACACTCTCTGACACTCTCTGACACTCCCTATCACTCTCCATCACTCTTGTCACTCTCTGACACACTCTGACACTCTCTGACACTCTCTGACACTCCCTATCACTCTGTATCACTCTCTGACACTCTCTGACACTCAGAGACACTCTCCGACAGTCTCAGACACTCTCTATCACTCTCTGACGCTCTCTGACACTCTCTATCACTCTCCATCACTCTCCATCACTCTCTGTCACTCTCTGACACACTCTGACTCTCTCTGACACTCTCTGACACTCCCTATCACTCTGTATCACTCTCTGACACTCTCTGACACTCAGAGACACTCTCAGACACTCTCAGACACTCTCAGACACTCTTTATCACTCTCTATCACTCTCTGACACACTCTGACTCTCTCTGACACTCTCAGACTCTCTCCGACACTCTCAGACACTCTCTATCACTCTCTGACGCTGTCTGACACTCTCTATCACTCTCCATCACTCTCCATCACTCTCTGTCACTCTCTGACACACTCTGACTCTCTCTGACACACTCTGACACTCCCTATCACTCTGTATCACTCTCTGACACTCTCTGACACTCAGAGACACTCTCAGACACTCTCAGACACTCTCAGACACTCTTTATCACTCTCTATCACTCTCTGACACACTCTGACACTCTCTGACACTCTCAGACTCTCTCCGACACTCTCAGACACTCTCTATCACTCTCTGACGCTGTCTGACACTCTCTATCACTCTCCATCACTCTCTGTCAATCTCTGACACACTCTGACACTCTCTGAAACTCTCTGACACTCCCTATCACTCTCTATCACTCTCTGACACTCTCTGACACTCTCTATCACTCTCTGACACTCTCTAACACACTCTGACACTCTCTGACACTCTCTATCACTCAATGAAACTCTCTGACACTCTCTATCACTCTATATCACTCTCTGACACTCTCTGACACACTCTGACACTCTCTGACACTCTCAGACTCTCTCTGACACTCTCTGACACTCTCTATAACTGTCTGACACTCTCTGACACTCTCTATCACACTCTGACAATCTCTGACACTCTCAGACACTCTCAGACACTCTCTATCACTCTCTGACACTCTCTGACACTCTCTGACACCCTCTGACACTCTCAGACACTCTTATCACTCTCTGACACTCTCAGACACGCTCAGACAATCTCTGACACTCTCTATCACTCTCTATACCTATCTGACACTCTCTGACACTCTCTGGCACTCTCTGACACACTCTGACACTCTCTATCACTCTCTATCACTCTCCGAAACACTCTGACACTCTCTGACACTCTCACACACTCTCTATCACTCGCTATCACTCTCTGACACGCTCTGACAGTCTCTGACACTCTCAGACTCTCTCAGACACTCACAGATACTCTCCGTCACTCTCTGACACTCTCTGACACTCTCTATCACTCTCTATCACTCTCTGACACACTCTGACACTCTCTGACACTCTCAGACATGCTCTGTCACTCTCTATCACTCTCCGACACTCTCTGACACTCTGTATGACTCTCTGACACACTCTGTATCACTCTCTGACACACTCTGACACTCTCTATCACTCGCTATCACTCTCTGACACGCTCTGACAGTCTCTGACACTCTCAGACTCTCTCAGACACTCACAGATACTCTCCGTCACTCTCTGACACTCTCTGACACTCTCTATCACTCTCTATCACTCTCTGACACACTCTGACACTCTCTGACACTCTCAGACATGCTCTGTCACTCTCTATCACTCTCCGACACTCTCTGACACTCTGTATGACTCTCTGACACACTCTGTATCACTCTCTGACACACTCTGACACTCTCTGACACTCTCCGACACGCTCTGTCACTCTCTATCACTCTCTGACACACTCTGACACTCAGAGATACTCTCAGAGACTCTCATACACTCTCTATAACTCTCTATCACACTCTGACACTCTCTGACACTCTATGGCATTCTCTGACACTCTCTATCGCTCTCTATCACTCTCTGACACTCTCCGACATGCTCTGTCACTCTCTGTCACTCTCTTTCACTCTCTGACACACTCTGACATTCTCTGACACTCAGAGACACTCTCAGAGACTCTCAGACACTCTCTATAACTCTCTATCACACTCTGACACTCTATGACATTCTCTGACACTCTCTATCACTCTCTGACACACTCTGGCACTCTCTGACACTCTCAGACACTCTATGTCACTCTCTATCACACTCTATCACTCTCTGACACACTTTGACAGTCTCTGACACTCTCAGACTCTCTCAGACATTCTCAGACACTCTCTCTCACTCTCTGACACTCTCTGACACTCTCTATCACTCTCTATCACTCTCTGAAACTCTGACACACTCTGACACCCTCTGACACACTCTGACACTCTCTGACACTCTCTATCACTCTGTATCACTCTCCGACACACTTTGACACTCTCACACACTCTCTATCACTCGCTATCACTCTCTGACACGCTCTGACACATTCAGACACTCTCAGACACTCACTACCACTCTCTACCACTCTCTGACACTCTCTGATACACTCTGACACACCCTGACATTCTCTGACACATTCTGTCACTCTCTGACACTCTCGATCACTCTCCATCACTCTCTATCACTCTCTGACACACTCTGACACTCTCTGACACTCTCAGACACTCTCCATCACTCTATGACACTCTCTATCACTCTCTGACCCTCTCTATCACTCTCTGACACTCCCTGACACTCCCTGACACTCTCTGTCGCTCTCGGATACTCTCAGACACATTCCATCACTCTCTGACACTCTCAGACTCTCTCTGAAACTCTCTTTCACACTCCATCACTCTCTGACACACTCTCTCACTCTCTGACACACTCTGACACTCTCTATCAGTCTCTGACAATCTCTGACACTCTCTGATACACTCTGACACTCTCACACGCTATCACTCTCTGACACTCTCAATCACTCTCTGACACTCACTGACACTCTCTGAGACTCTCAGACACTCTCAGGCAGTCTCAGACACTCTCTATCACTCACTGAAACTCTCTACCACGCTTTGACTCTCTCCATCTCTCTCTATCACTCTCTGACTCTCTCTGACACTCTCTTTCACTCTCTGACACTCTCTATCACTCTCTGACACTCTCTGACACATTCAGACACTCTCAGACACTCACTACCACTCTCTGCCACTCTCTGACACTCTCTGATACACTCTGACACACCCTGACATTCTCTGACACATTCTGTCACTCTCTGACACTCTCGATCACTCTCCATCACTCTCTATCACTCTCTGACACACTCTGTCACTCTCTGTCACTCTCTGACACTCTCTGTCACTCTCTGACACTCCCTGACACTCCCTGACACTCTCTGTCGCTCTCGGATACTCTCAGACACATTCCATCACTCTCTGACACTCTCAGACTCTCTCTGAAACTCTCTTTCACACTCTATCACTCTCTGACACACTCTCTCACTCTCTGACACACTCTGACACTCTCTATCAGTCTCTGACAATCTCTGACACTCTCTGATACACTCTGACACTCTCACACAATATCACTCACTGACACTCTCTGACACTCTCAGACACTCTCTTTCGCTCTCTACCACTCTATGACACTCCCTATCACTCCCTGACACTCTCAGATTCTGTCTGACACTGCCTATCACTCTCCATCACTCTCTGTCACTCTCTGACACACTCTGACACTCTCTGACACTCTCTGACACTCTCTGACACTCCCTATCACTCTGTATCACTCTCTGACACTCTCTGACACTCAGAGACACTCTCCGACAGTCTCAGGCACTCTCTATCACTCTCTGACGCTCTTTGACACTCTCTATCACTCTCCATCACTCTCTGTCACTCTCTGACACACTCTGACTCTCTCTGACACTCTCTGACACTCCCTATCACTCTGTATCACTCTCTGACACTCTCTGACACTCAGAGACACTCTCAGACACTCTCAGACACTCTCTATCACTCTCTATCACTCTCTGACACACTCTGACTCTCTCTGACACTCTCAGACTCTCTCCGACACTCTCAGACACTCTCTATCACTCTCTGACGCTGTCTGACACTCTCTATCACTCTCCATCACTCTCTGTCAATCTCTGACACACTCTGACACTCTCTGACACTCTCTGACTCTCCCTATCACTCTCTATCACTCTCTGACACTCTCTGACACTCTCTATCACTCTCTGACACTCTCTAACACACTCTGACACTCTCTGACACTCTCTATCACTCAATGAAACTCTCTGACACTCTCTATCACTCTCTATCACTCTCTGACACTCTCTGACACACTCTGACACTCTCTGACACTCTCAGACTCTCTCTGACACTCTCTGACACTCTCTATCACTGTCTGACACTCTCTGACACTCTCTATCACACTCTGACAATCTCTGACACTCTCAGACACTCTCAGACACTCTCTATCACTCTCTGACACTCTCTGACACCCTCTGACACTCTCAGACACTCTTATCACTCTCTGACACTCTCAGACACGCTCAGACAATCTCTGACACTCTCTATCACTCTCTATCCCTATCTGACACTCTCTGACACTCTCTGGCACTCTCTGACACACTCTGACACTCTCTATCACTCTCTATCACTCTCCGAAACACTCTGACACTCTCTGACACTCTCACACACTCTCTATCACTCGCTATCACTCTCTGACACGCTCTGACAGTCTCTGACACTCTCAGACTCTCTCAGACACTCACAGATACTCTCCGTCACTCTCTGACACTCTCTGACACTCTCTATCACTCTCTATCACTCTCTGACACACTCTGACACTCTCTGACACTCTCAGACATGCTCTGTCACTCTCTATCACTCTCCGACACTCTCTGACACTCTGTATGACTCTCTGACACACTCTGTATCACTCTCTGACACACTCTGACACTCTCTGTCACTCTCCGACACGCTCTGTCACTCTCTATCACTCTCTGACACACTCTGACATTCTCTGACACTCAGAGACACTCTCAGAGACTCTCAGACACTCTCTATAACTCTCTATCACACTCTGACACTCTCTGACACTCTATGGCATTCTCTGACACTCTCTATCGCTCGCTATCACTCTCTGACACTCTCTGACACTCTCTATCACTCTCTGACACTCTCTATCACTCTCTGACACACTCTGACACTCTCTGACACTCTCTGACACTCTCCGACATGCTCTGTCACTCTCTGTCACTCTCTTTCACTCTCTGACACACTCTGACATTCTCTAACACTCAGAGACACTCTCAGAGACTCTCAGACACTCTCTATAACTCTCTATCACACTCTGACTCTCTATGACATTCTCTGACACTCTCTATCACTCTCTATCACTCTCTGACACACTCTGGCACTCTCTGACACTCTCAGACACTCTATGTCACTCTCTATCACACTCTATCACTCTCTGACACACTTTGACAGTCTCTGACACTCTCAGACTCTCTCAGACATTCTCAGACACTCTCTCTCACTCTCTGACACTCTCTGACACTCTCTATCACTCTCTATCACTCTCTGACACTCTGACACACTCTGACACCCTCTGACACACTCTGACACTCTCTGATACTCTCTATCACACTCTATCACTCTCCGACACACTCTGACACTCTCACACACTCTCTATCACTCGCTATCACTCTCTGACACGCTCTGACAGTCTCTGACACTCGCAGACTCTCTCAGACACTCACAGATACTCTCCCTCACTCTCTGACACTCTCTGACACTCTCTATCACTCTCTGACACACTCTGACACTCTCTGACACTCTCAGACATGCTCTGTCACTCTCTATCACTCTCCGACATCTCTGACACTCTGTATGACTCTCTGACACACTCTATCACTCTCTGACACACTCTGACACTCTCCGACACGCTCTGTCACTCTCTATCACTCTCTGACACACTCTGACACACTCTGACACTCTCCGACACTCTCTGGCACTCGCTATCACTCTATGACACTCTCTGGCACTCCCTGACACTCTCTGTCGCTCTCGGACACTCTCAGACACTTTCCATCAATCTCTGACACGCTCAGACCCTCTCTGAAACTCTCTTTCACACTCTATCACTCTCTGACACACTCTCTCACTCTCTGACACACTCTGACACTCTCTGACACTCTCTGACACTCCCTATCACTCTGTATCACTCTCTGACACTCTCTGACACTCAGAGACACTCTCCGACAGTCTCAGACACTCTCTATCACTCTCTGACGCTCTGTGACACTCTCTATCACTCTCCATCTCTCTCTGTCACTCTCTGACACACTCTGACTCTCTCTGACACTCTCTGACACTCCCTATCACTCTGTATCACTCTCTGACACTCTCTGACACTCAGAGACACTCTCAGACACTCTCAGACACTCTCTATCACACTCTATCACTCTCTGACACACTCTGACTCTCTCTGACACTCTCAGACTCTCTCCGACACTCTCAGACACTCTCTATCACTCTCTGACGCTGTCTGACACTCTCTATCACTCTCCATCACTCTCTGTCAATCTCTGAAACACTCTGACACTCTCTGACACTCTCTGACTCTCCCTATCACTCTCTATCACTCTCTGACACTCTCTGACACTCTCTATCACTCTCTGACACTCTCTAACACACTCTGACACTCTCTGACACTCTCTATCACTCAATAAAACTCTCTGACACTCTCTATCACACTCTATCACTCTCTGACACTCTCTGACACACTCTGACACTCTCTGACACTCTCAGACTCTCTCTGACACTCTCTGACACTCTCTATCACTGTCTGACACTCTCTGACACTCTCTATCACACTCTGACAATCTCTGACACTCTCAGACACTCTCAGACACTCTCTATCACTCTCTGACACTCTCTGACACCCTCTGACACTCTCAGACACTCTTATCACTCTCTGACACTCTCAGACACGCTCAGACAATCTCTGACACTCTCTATCACTCTCTATCCCTATCTGACACTCTCTGACACTCTCTGGCACTCTCTGACACACTCTGACACTCTCTATCACTCTCCGAAACACTCTGACACTCTCTGACACTCTCACACACTCTCTATCACTCGCTATCACTCTCTGACATGCTCTGACAGTCTCTGACACTCTCAGACTCTCTCAGACACTCACAGATACTCTCCGTCACTCTCTGACAATCTCTGACACTCTCTATCACTCTCTATCACTCTCTGACACACTCTGACACTCTCTGACACTCTCAGACATGCTCTGTCACTCTCTATCACTCTCCGACACTCTCTGACACTCTGTATGACTCTCTGACACACTCTGTATCACTCTCTGACACACTCTGACACTCTCTGACACTCTCCGACACGCTCTGTCACTCTCTATCACTCTCTGACACACTCTGACATTCTCTGACACTCAGAGACACTCTCAGAGACTCTCAGACACTCTCTATAACTCTCTATCACACTCTGACACTCTCTGACACTCTATGGCATTCTCTGACACTCTCTATCGCTCGCTATCACTCTCTGACACTCTCTATCACTCTCTGACACTCTCTATCACTCTCTGACACACTCTGACACTCTCTGACACTCTCTGACACTCTCCGACATGCTCTGTCACTCTCTGTCACTCTCTTTCACTCTCTGACACACTCTGACATTCTCTAACTCTCAGAGACACTCTCAGAGACTCTCAGACACTCTCTATAACTCTCTATCACACTCTGACACTCTATGACATTCTCTGACACTCTCTATCACTCTCTATCACTCTCTGACACACTCTGGCACTCTTTGACACTCTCAGACACTCTATGTCACTCTCTATCACACTCTATCACTCTCTGACACACTTTGACAGTCTCTGACACTCTCAGACTCTCTCAGACATTCTCAGACACTCTCTCTCACTCTCTGACACTCTCTGACACTCTCTATCACTCTCTATCACTCTCTGACACTCTGACACACTCTGACACCCTCTGACACACTCTGACACTCTCTGACACTCTCTATCACACTCTATCACTCTCCGACACACTCTGACACTCTCACACATTCTCTATCACTCGCTATCACTCTCTGACACGCTCTGACAGTCTCTGACACTCGCAGACTCTCTCAGACCCTCACAGATACTCTCCCTCACTCTCTGACACTCTCTGACACTCTCTATCACTCTCTGACACACTCTGACACTCTCTGACACTCTCAGACATGCTCTGTCACTCTCTATCACTCTCCGACACTCTCTGACACACTGTATGACTCTCTGACACACTCTATCACTCTCTGACACACTCTGACACTCTCCGACACGCTCTGTCACTCTCTATCACTCTCTGACACACTCTGACACTCTCCGACACTCTCTGGCACTCTCTATCACTCTCTGACACTCTCGATCACTCTCTATCACTCTCTATCACTCTCTGACACACTCTGACACTCTCTGACACTCTCTGACACTCTCAGACAATCTCCATCACTCTATGACACTCTCTGACACTCCCTGACACTCTCTGTCGCTCTCGGACACTCTCAGACACTTTCCATCAATCTCTGACACGCTCAGACCCTCTCTGAAACTCTCTTTCACACTCTATCACTCTCTGACACACTCTCTCACTCTCTGACACACTCTGACACTCTCTATCACTCTTTGACAATCTCTGACACTCTCTGATACACTCTGACACTCTCACACGCTATCACTCTCTGACACTCTCAATCACTCTCTGACACTCTCTGAGACTCTCAGACACTCTCAGACAGTCTCAGACACTCTCTATCACTCACTGAAACTCTCTACCACGCTTTGACTCTCTCCATCTCTCTCTATCACTCTCTGACTCTCTCTGACACTCTCTTTCACTCTCTGACACTCTCTGACAATCTCAGACGCACTCTCTTTCACTCTCTGACACTCTCTATCACTCTCTGACACTCTCTGACACATTCAGACACTCTCAGACACTCACTACCACTCTCTACCACTCTCTGACACTCTCTGATACACTCTGACACTCTCACACGCTATCACTCTCTGACACTCTCAATCACTCTCTGACACTCTCTGAGACTCTCAGACACTCTCAGACAGTCTCAGACACTCTCTATCACTCACTGAAACTCTCTACTACGCTTTGACTCTCTCCATCTCTCTCTATCACTCTCTGACTCTCTCTGACACTCTCTTTCACTCTCTGACACTCTCTGACAATCTCAGACACACTCTCTTTCACTCTCTGACACTCTCTATCACTCTCTGACACTCTCTGACACATTCAGACACTCTCAGACAATCACTACCACTCTCTACCACTCTCTGACACTCTCTGATACACTCTGACACACCCTGACATTCTCTGACACATTCTGTCACTCTCTGACACTCTCGATCACTCTCCATCACTCTCTATCACTCTCTGACACACTCTGACACTCTCTGACACTCTCAGACACTCTCCATCACTCTATGACACTCTCTATCACTCTCTGACACTCTCTATCACTCTCTGACACTCCCTGACACTCCCTGACACTCTCTGTCACTCTCGGATGCTCTCAGACACATTCCATCACTCTCTGACACTCTCAGACTCTCTCTGAAACTCTCTTTCACACTCTATCACTCTCTGACACACTCTCTCACTCTCTGACACACTCTGACACTCTCTATCAGTCTCTGACAATCTCTTTCACTCTCTGATACACAATGACACTCTCACACAATATCACTCACTGACACTCTCTGACACTCTCAGACACTCTCTTTCGCTCTCTACCACTCTATGACACTCCCTATCACTCCCTGACACTCTCAGATTCTGTCTGACAATCTCTTTCACTCTCCATCACTCTCTGACACTCTCTGACACTCTCAGACACTGTCTGACACTCTCAGACACTCTCTGACACCTCAGACATCTCTACCACTCTCTATCACTCTCTGACACACTCTGACAGTCTCTGACACTCTCAGACTCTCTCAGACACTCTCAGACACTCTATATCACTCTCTGACACTCTCTGACACTCTCTGACACTCTCCATCACTCTCTATCACTCTCTGTCACACACTGACACTCTCAGACACCCTCTATCACTCTCTGACACACTGTAACACTCTCAGACACTCTCTATCACTCTCTGACACTCTCTGACACACTGACACTCTCTGACACTCCCAGACTCTCTCCGACACTCTCAGACACTCTCTATCACTCTCTGACGCTCTCTGACACTCTCTATCACTCTCTGACAATCTCTGACACTCTCTGACACTCTCAGACACTCTCAGACTCTCTCCAACACTCTCTGACACTCTCTGACACTCTCGATCACTCAATGAAACTCTCTGACACTCTCTATCCCTCTAGTGGTGGTTATGGGGGACTTTAACTTTCCAAATATTGACTGGAAATACTATAGTTCGAGTACTTTAGATGGGTCTGTTTTTGTCCAGTGTGTGCAGGAGGGTTTTCTGACACAGTATGTGGACAGGCCAACCAGGGGCGATGCCACATTGGATTTGGTACTGGGTAATGAACCCGGCCAGGTGTTCGATTTAGATGTAGGTGAGCACTTTGGCGATAGTGATCACAATTCGGTTAGGTTTACCTTAGCGATGGGCAGGGACAGGTATATACCGCAGGGCAAGAATTATAGCTGGGGGAAAGGAAATTATGACGCGATTAGGCAAGATTTAGGATGTGTAGGATGGGGAAGGAAACTGCAGGGGATGGGCACAAACGAAATGTGGAGCTTATTCAAGGAGCAGCTAATGCGTGTCCTTGATAAGTATGTACCTGTCAGGCAGGGAGGAAGTTGTCGAGCAAGGGGGCCGTGGTTTACTCAAGAAGTTGAAGCGCTTGTCAAGAGGAAGAGGGCGGCTTATGTTAGGATGAGACGTGAAGGCTCAGTTAGGGCGCTTGAGAGTTACAAGCTAGCCAGGAAGGATCTAAAGGGAGGGCTAAGAAGAGCAAGGAGAGGACACGAGAAGTCATTGGCGGATAGGATCAAAGAAAACCCTAAGGCTTTCTATAGGTATATCAGGAATAAACGAATGATAAGAGTTAGAACAGGGCCAATCAAGGATAGTAGTGGGAAGTTGTGTGCGGAATCAGAGGAGATAGGGGAAGCGTTAAATGAATATTTTTCGTCAGTATTTACAGTAGAGAAAGAAAATGTTGCCGAGGAGATTACTGAGATACAGCCTACTAGGCTAGATGGGATTGAGATTCACAAGGAGGAGGTGTTAGCAATTTTGGAAAGAGTGAAAATAGATAAGTCCCCTGGGCCAGATGGGATTTATCCTAGGATTCTCTGGGAAGCCAGGGAGGAGATTGCAGAGCCGTTGTTGTTGATCTTCAAGTCGTCATTGTCGACAGGAGGAGTGCCGGAGGACTGGAGGATAGCAAATGTTGTCCCCTTGTTCAAGAAGGGGAGTAGAGACAGCCCTGGTAATTATAGACCTGTGAGCCTTACTTCGGTTGTGGGTAAAATGTTGGAAAAGGTTATAAGAGACAGGATTTATAATCATCTTGAAAAGAATAAGTTCATTTGCGATAGTCAGCACGGTTTTGTGAAAGGTAGGTCGTGCCTCACAAACCTTATTGAGTTTTTCGAGAAGGTGACCAAACAGGTGGATGAGGGTAAAGCCGTGGATGTGGTGTATATGGATTTCAGTGAGGCGTTTGATAAGGTTCCCCACGGTAGGCTATTGCAGAAAATACGCAAGTATGGGGTTGAAGGTGATTTAGAGCTTTGGATCAGAAATTGGCTAGCTGAAAGAAGACAGAGGGTGGTGGTTGATGGCAAATGTTCATCCTAGAGTTTAGTTACTAGTGGTGTACCGCAAGGTTCTGTTTTGGGGCCACTGCTGTTTGTCATTTTTATAAACGACCTGGATGAGGGTGTAGAAGGGTGGGTTAGTAAATTTGCGGATGACACGAAGGTCGGTGGAGTTGTGGATAGTGTCGAAGGGTGTTGTAGGGTACAGAGGGACATAGATAGGCTGCAGAGCTGGGCTGAGAGATGGCAAATTGAGTTTAATGCGGAGAAGTGTGAGGTGATTCACTTTGGAAGGAGTAACAGCAATGCAGAGTACTGGGCTAATGGGAAGATTCTTGGTAGTGTAGATGAGCAGAGAGATCTTGGTATCCAGGTACATAAATCCCTGAAAGTTGCTACCCAGGTTAATAGGGCTGTTAAGAAGGCATATGGTGTGTTAGCCTTTATTAGTAGGGGGATCGAGTTTCAGAGCCACGGGGTCATGATGCAGCTGTACAAAACTCTGGTGAGGCCGCACCTGGAGTATTGCGTGCAGTTCTGGTCACCGCATTATAGGAAGGATGTCGAAGCTTTGGAAAGGGTGCAGAGGAGATTTACTAGGATGTTGCCTGGTATGGAAGGAAGGTCTTACGAGGAAAGGCTGAGGGACTTGGGGTTGTTTTCGTTAGAGAGAAGGAGGAGGAGAGGTGACTTAATAGAGACATACAAGATAATCAGAGGGTTAGATAGGGTGGATAGTGAGAGTCTTTTTTCCTCGGATGAGGATGGCAAACACGAGGGGACATAGCTTTAAGTTGAGGGGTGAAAGATATAGGACAGATGTCAGAGGTAGTTTCTTTACGCAGAGAGTAGTAGGGGCGTGGAACGCCCTGCCTGCAACAGTAGTAGACTCGCCAACTTTAAGGGCATTTAAGTGGTCATTGGATAGACATATGGATGTAAATGGAATAGTGTAGGTCAGATGATCGGCGCAACATCGAGGGCCGAAGGGCCTGTACTGCGCTGTAATATTCTAATTCTAATTCTAATTCTAATTCTATCACTCTCTGAAACTCTCTGACATACTCTGACACTCTCTGACACTCTCAGACACTCTCTGACACTCTCTGACATTCTCTATCACTGTCTGACGCTCTCTGACACTCTCTATCACTCTCCATCACTCTCTGTCACTCTCTGACACACTCTTTGACACTCTCTGACACTCCCTATCACTCTCTATCACTCTCTGACACTCTCTGACACCCTCTATCACTCTCTGACACTCAGAGACACTCTCAGACACTCTCTATCACTCTCTATCACTCTCTGACACACTGACACTCTCTGACACTCTCAGACTCTCTCCGACACTCTCAGACACTCTCTATCACTCTCTGACGCTCTCTGACACTCTCTATCACTCTCTGACAATCTCTGACACTCTCTGACACTCTCAGACACTCTCAGACACTCCCTGACACTCTCTGAGACTCTCTGACACTCTCACACCCTCTCTGACACACTCTGACATTCTCAGGCACTCTCAGACACCCTCTATCACTCTCTATCACTCTCCGACAGTCTCTCATACTCTCTATCACTCTCTGAAACTCTCAGACACTCTCTGGGACTCTCTGACACTCTCTATCACTTTCTGACAATCTCTGACACTCTCTGATACACTCTGAAACTCTCAGACAGTCTCTGACACTTCTATCATTCTCTGACACTCTTATCACTCTCTGACAATCTCTGACACTCTCTGATATACTCTGAAACTCTCAGACACTCTCTGACACTCTCTATCACTCTCTGACACTCTCTGAAAATCTCTGATACACTCTGACACTCGCAGACACTCTCTGAAACTCTGTATCACTCTCTGACACTGTCTGGCACTCTCTATCACTCTCAGACACCCTCTCAAACTCGCTGACACTCTCTGGCATTCTATATCAATCTCTGACACTCTCTAACAAACTCTGACACTCACAGACACTCTCAGACACTCTCTGACACTCTCTGATACTCTCTATCACTCTCTGATACTCTCTGATACTCTCTGACACTCTCAGACACTCTCTGACACTCTCTGGCAGTCTCTCGCACTCTCTGACACTCTATATCACTCTCTGACACTCTCTATCTCTCTCTGACACTCTCTGAAACTCTCTATCACTCTCTGACACACTCTGACACTCTCTGACACTCTCTAGAACTCTCTGACACTCTCTGATACTCTCTGACACTCTCTATCACTCTCTGACACACTCTGACACTCTCTGACACTCTCTAGAACTCTCTGACACTCTCTGACACTCTCTGACACTCTCTGTCACTTTCGGATACACTCTGATACTTGCTGACACTCTCAGACTCTCTCTGACACTCTCTGGCACTCTCTATCACTCTCTGACACTCTCGACACTCTCTATCACTCTCTATCACTCTCTGACACACTCTGACACTCCCTGACACTCTCTGTCGCTTTCGGACACTCTCAGACACTTTCCATCAATCTCTGACACGCTCAGACCCTCTCTGAAACTCTCTTTCACACTCTATCACTCTCTGACACACTCTCTCACTCTCTGACACACTCTGACACTCTCTATCACTCTTTGACAATCTCTGACACTCTCTGATACACTCTGACACTCTCACATGCTATCACTCTCTGACACTCTCAATCACTCTCTGACACTCACTGACACTCTCTGATACTCTCTATCACTCTCTGACACACTCTGACACTCTCTGACACTCTCTAGAACTCTCTGACACTCTCTGACACTCTCTGACACTCTCTGTCACTTTCGGATACACTCTGATACTTGCTGACACTCTCAGACTCTCTCTGACACTCTCTGGCACTCTCTATCACTCTCTGACACTCTCGACACTCTCTATCACTCTCTATCACTCTCTGACACACTCTGACACTCCCTGACACTCTCTGTCGCTTTCGGACACTCTCAGACACTTTCCATCAATCTCTGACACGCTCAGACCCTCTCTGAAACTCTCTTTCACACTCTATCACTCTCTGACACACTCTCTCACTCTCTGACACACTCTGACACTCTCTATCACTCTTTGACAATCTCTGACACTCTCTGATACACTCTGACACTCTCACACGCTATCACTCTCTGACACTCTCAATCACTCTCTGACACTCACTGACACTCTCTGACACTCTCTGAGACTCTCAGACACTCTCAGACAGTCTCAGACACTCTCTATCACTCACTGAAACTCTCTACCACGCTTTGACTCTCTCCATCTCTCTCTATCACTCTCTGACTCTCTCTGACACTCTCTTTCACTCTCTGACACTCTCTGACAATCTCAGACACACTCTCTTTCACTCTCTGACTCTCTCTATCACTCTCTGACACTCTCTGACACATTCAGACACTCTCAGACACTCACTACCACTCTCTACCACTCTCTGACACTCTCTGATACACTCTGACACACCCTGACATTCTCTGACACATTCTGTCACTCTCTGACACTCTCTGACAATCTCAGACACAATCAGAAACTCTCAGACACTCTCTGTCACTCTCTGACACACTCTGGCACTCTCTGGCACTCTCTGGCACTCCCTATCACTCTCTGACACTCTCTGACAATCTCAGACACAATCAGACACTCTCTGGCACGCTCTGGCGCTCTCTATCACTCTCTGGCACTCTCTATCACTCTCTCACACTCTCTGACACTCTCTGAATGTTTATATCATTCTCTGACACACTCTATCACTGTCTGACACTGCCTGACACTCTCACACTCTCCCCGACACTCTCAGACGCTCTCTGACTCCCTCTATCACTCTCTGACACTCTCTGAAACTCTCTGTCACTCTCTGTCACTCTCTGACACTCTCAGACACTCTCAGACACTCTCTGACACTCTCTGACGCTCTCAGACACTCTCTCTCATTCTCTCTCGCTCTCTATCACTCTCTGACACTCTCTATCACATTCTGACACTGCCTGACACACACTGACACCCTCAGGCACTCTCTGAAAGTCTGTATCACTCTCTGAAACTCTCTGACACTAGCAGACACTCTCTGAAACATTCTATCAATTACTGACACTCTCAGACATTTTCAGACACTCTCTGACACACTCTATCACTCTCTGACACTCTCTGACACTCTCTGATACACTCTGACACTCTCAGACACTCTCTCTCACGCTCTGACACTCTCTATCACTCTCTGACACTCACTGACACACTCTGACACTCTCAGACACTCTCAGACAGTCTCAGACACTATATCACTCTCAGGAACTCTCTCCCACGCTTTGACTCTCTCTATCTATCTCTATCACTCTCTGACACTCTCTGACACTCTCAGATACACTCTGACACTCCCTGACTCTCTCTGACACTCTCTTTCACTCTCTGACACTCTCTGACAATCTCAGACACACTCAGACACTCTTTGACAGTCTCTATCACACTCTGACATTCTCTGACACATTCAGACACTCTCACACAATCTCTACCACTCTCTACCACTCTCTGACACTTTCTATCACTCTCTGACACTCTCTGACAATCTCAGACACAATCAGAAACTCTCAGACACTCTGTGTCACCCTCTGACACTCTCTGACACTTTCAGACACTTTCAGACACTCTCAGACACACTCAGACAAAACCTGGCACTCTCTGGCACTCTCTATCACTCTCTGGCACTCTCTATCACTCTCTCTCACTCTCTGACACTCTCTGGCACTCTGTATCACTCTCTGACACTCTCTATCACTCTCAGACATCCTCTCACACTCTCTGACACTCTCTGGCATTCTATATCACTCTCTGACACTCTCTAACACACTCTGACACTCACAGACACTCTCTGACACTCTCAGACACTCTCTGACACTCTCTGGCACTCTCTCGCACTCTCTGACACTCTATGTCACTCTCTGACACTCTCTGATACACTCTGACACTCTCAGACACTCTCTGACACACTGCATCACTCTCAGACAGTCTCTGACACTTCTATCACTCTCTGACACGCTCTGACACTCTCTATCACTCTCTATCACTCTCTGACACTCTCTGAAACTCTCTATCACTTTCTGACACACTCTGGCACTCTCTGACACTCTCTATCACTCTCTGACACTCTCTGACACTCCCTGACACTCTCTGTCGCTCTCGGATACAATCTGACACTCGCTGACACTCTCAGACTCTCTCTGACACTCTCTTTCACACGCAATCACTCTCTGACACACTCGATCACACACTGACACTCGCTGACACTCCCTTACACCCTCTGACACTCTCTGGCATTCTCTGGCACTCTCCGGCACTCTATATCACTCTTTGACACTCTCTATCACTCTCTGACACTCTCTGACACTCTCGATCACTCTCCATCACTCTCTATCACTCTCTGACACACTCTGACACTCTCTGACACTCTCAGACACTCTCCATCACTCTATGACACTCTCTATCACTCTCTGACACTCTCTATCACTCTCTGACACTCCCTGACACTCCCTGACGCTCTCTGTCGCTCTCGGATACTCTCAGACACATTCCATCACTCTCTGACACTCTCAGACTCTCTCTGAAACTTTCTTTCACACTCTATCACTCTCTGACACACTCTCTCACTCTCTGACATACTCTGACACTCTCTATCAGTCTCTGACAATCTCTGACAATCTCTGATGCACTCTGACACTCTCACACAATATCACTCACTGACACTCTCTGACACTCTCAGACACTCTCTTTCACTCTCTACCACTCTATGACACTCCCTATCACTCCCTGACACTCTTAGATTCTGTCTGACAATCTCTTTCACTCTCCATCACTCTCTGACACTCTCTGACACTCTCAGACACTGTCTGACACTCTCTGACACTCTCTGACACCTCAGACATCTCTACCACTCTCTATCACTCAGAGACACTCTATCACTCTCTGACACACACTGACACTCTCAGACACTCTCTATCACTCTCTGACACACTCAGACACACTCTATCACGCTCTGACACACTCTGACACTCCCTATTACTCTCTATCACTCTATGACACTCTCTGACACTCTCTATCACTCTCTGTCACTCTCTGACACACTCTGGCACGTTCAGACATGCTCTGTCACTCTCTATCACTCTCGAACACTCTCTGACTGTCTCTGACACTCAGAGACACTCTCAGACTCTCTCAGACACTCTCTATCACTCTCTATCACACTCTGACACTCTCTGACACTCTCTGACACTCTCAGACTCTCTCCAACACTCTCAGACACTCTCTATCACTCTCTGACACTCTATGACATTCTCTGACACACTCTGATACTCTCTGACACTCTCAGACTCTCTCCAACACTCTCTGACACTCTCTGACACTCTCTATCACTCAATGAAACTCTCTGACACTCTCTATCACTCTCTATCACTCTCTGACACTCTCTGACATACTCTGACATTCTCTATCACTGTCTGACGCTCTCTGACACTCTCTGACACTCTCTATCACACTCTGACAATCTCTGACACTCTCAGGCACTCTCAGATGTTCTCAGACACTCTCTATCACTCTCTGACATTCTCTGACACTCTCAGACACTCTCTATCACTGTCTATCACTCTCTGATACACTCTGACATTCTCTGACACTCTCAGACACTCTCTGACACTCACTATCACACTCTATCACTCTCTGACACACTTTGACAGTCTCTGACACTCTCAGACTCTCTCAGACACTCTCAGACACTCTCTCTCACTCTCCGACACTCGCTGACACTCTCAGACACTCTCAGACACTCCCTGACACTCTCTGAGACTCTCTGACACTCTCACACCCTCTCTGACACACTCTGACACTCTCAGGCACTCTCAGACACCCTCTATCACTCTCCATCACTCTCCGACAGTCTCTCATACTCTCTATCACTCTCTGAAACTCTCAGGCACTCTCTGGGAGTCTCTGACACTCTCGATCACTTTCTGACAATCTCTGACACTCTCTGATACACTCTGAAACTCTCAGACAGTCTCTGACACTTCTATCATTCTCCGACACTCTCTATCACTCTCTGACAATCTCTGACACTCTCCGATACACACTGAAACTCTCAGACACTCTCTGACCTCTCTATCACTCTCTGACACTCTCTGAAAATCTCTGATACACTCTGAAACTCTCAGACACTCTCTGACACTCTCTATCACTCTCTGACACTCTCTGAAAATCTCTGATACACTCTGACACTCTCAGACACTCTCTGAAACTCTGTATCACTCTCTGACACTCTCTGACACTCTCTATCACTCTCAGAGACCCTCTCACACTCGCTGACACTCTCTGGGATTCTATATCACTCTCTGACACTCTCTAACACACTCTGACACTCACAGACACTCTCAGACACTCTCAGACGCTCGCTATCACTCTCTATCACACTCTGACACACTCTGACAGTCTCTGACACTCTCAGACTCTCTCAGACACTCTCAGACACTCTCTATCACTCTCTGACACTCTCTGACACTCTCCATCACTCTCTATCACTCTCTGTCACTCTCTGTCACACACTGACACTCTCAGACACACTCTATCACCTTCTGACACACTGTGACACTCTCAGACACTCTCTATCACTCTCTGACACACTCTGACACTCTCAATCACTGTTTGACACACTCTGACACTGTCTGACAATCTCTGACACTCCCTATTACTCTCTATCACTCTCTGACACTCTCTGACACACTCTGAGACACTCTCTATCACTCTCTATCACACTCTGACAATCTCTGACACTCTCAGGCACTCTCAGACGCTCTCAGACACTCTCTGTCACTCTCTGACACTCTCAGACACTCTTATCACTCCCTGACACTCTGAGACACTCTCAGACTATCTCTGACACTCTCTGTCACTCTCTGACACTCTCTGACACTCTCTGACACTTTCAGACACTCTCTATCACTCTCTATCACTCTCTATCACTCTCTGACGCTCTCTGACACTGTCTATCACTCTCTGACACACTCTGACACTCTCCATCACTCTCTATCACTCTCCGACATACTCTGACACCCTCCGACACACTCTGACACTCTGTGACACTCCCTATCACTCTGTATCACACTCCGACACTCTCTGACACACTCTGAAACTCTCTGTCACTCTGAGACACTCTCCAACACTCTCTAACACTCTCTGACACACTATGACACTCTCTGAGACTCTCTGACACTCTCACACCCTCTCTGACACACTCTGACACTCTCAGGCACTCTCAGACACCCTGTATCACTCTCCATCACTCTCCGACAGTCTCTCATACTCTCTATCACTCTCTGAAACTCTCAGGCACTCTCTGGGAGTCTCTGACACTCTCGATCACTTTCTGACAATCTCTGACACTCTCTGATACACTCTGAAACTCTCAGACAGTCTCTGACAATTCTATCATTCTCCGACACTCTCTATCACTCTCTGACAATCTCTGACACTCTCCGATACACTCTGAAACTCTCAGACACTCTCTGACACTCTCTATCACTCTCTGACACACTCTGAAAATCTCTGATACACTCTGACACTCTCAGACACTTTCTGAAACTCTGTATCACTCTCTGACACTCTCTGACACTCTCTATCACTCTCAGAGACCCTCTCAAACTCGCTGACACTCTCTGGCATTCTATATCACTCTCTGACACTCTCTAACACACTCTGACACTCACAGACACTCTCAGACACTCTCAGACACTCGCTATCACTCTCTATCACACTCTGACACACTCTGACAGTCTCTGACACTCTCAGACTCTCTCAGACACTCTCAGACACTCTCTATCACTCTCTGACACTCTCTGACACTCTCCATCACTCTCCATCACTCTCTGTCACTCTCTGTCACACACTGACACTCTCAGACACACGCTATCACCTTCTGACACACTGTGACACTCTCAGACACTCTCTATCACTCTCTGACACACTCTGACACTCTCAATCACTGTTTGACACCCTCCGACACTGTCTGACAATCTCTGACACTCCCTATTACTCTCTATCACTCTCTGACACTCTCTGACACACTCTGAGACACTCTCTATCACTCTCTATCACACTCTGACAATCTCTGACACTCTCAGGCACTCTCAGACGCTCTCAGACACTCTCTGTCACTCTCTGACACTCTCAGATACTCTTATCACTCCCTGACACTCTGAGACACTCTCAGACTATCTCTGACACTCTCTGTCACTCTCTGACACTCTCTGACACTCTCTGACACTTTCAGACACTCTCTATCACTCTCTATCACTCTCTGACGCTCTCTGACACTCTCTATCACTCTCTGACACACTCTGACACTCTCCATCACTCTCTATCACTCTCCGACATACTCTGACACCCTCCGACACACTCTGACACTCTGTGACACTCCCTATCACTCTGTATCACACTCCGACACTCTCTGACACACTCTGAAACTCTCTGTCACTCTGAGACACTCTCTAACACTCTCTAACACTCTCTGACACACTATGACACTCTCTGAGACTCTCTATCACTCTCTATCACTCTCTGACACTCTCTATCACTCTCTGACACTCTCTGACACACTCAGAGACACTCTATCACTCTCTGACACACACTGACACTCTCAGACACTCTCTATCTCTCTCTGACAGTCTCTGACACACTCAGACACACTCTATCACGCTCTGACACACTCTGACACTCCCTATTACTCTCTATCACTCTATGACACTCTCTGACACTCTCTATCACTCTCTGTCACTCTCTGACACACTCTGGCAGGCTCTGTCACTCTCAGACTCTCTCCAACACTCTCAGACACTCTCTATCACTCTCTGACACTCTATGACATTCTCTGACACACTCTGACACTCTCTGACACTCTCAGACTCTCTCCAACACTCTCTGACACTCTCTGACACTCTCTATCACTCAATGAAACTCTCTGACACTCTCTATCACTCTCTGACACTCTCTGACATACTCTGACACTCTCTGACACTCTCAGACACTCTCTGACACTCTCTGACATTCTCTATCACTGTCTGACACTCTCTGACACTCTCTATCACACTCTGACAATCTCTGACACTCTCAGGCACTCTCAGATGTTCTCAGACACTCTCTATCACTCTCTGACATTCACTGACACTCTCAGACACTCTCAGACACTCTCTATCACTGTCTATCACTCTCTGAAACACTCTGACAGTCTCTGACACTCTCAGACTCTCTCAGACACGCTCAGACACTCTCTCTCACTCTCTGACACTCTCTGACACTCTCTATCACTCTCTATCACTCTCTGCGACACTCTCTGACACACTCTGACACCCTCTGACACACTCTGACACTCCCTATCGCTCTCTATCACACTCTGACACTCTCTGACACACTCTGACACACTCTGTCACTCTGAGACACTCACTATCACTCTCTATCACTCTCTGACACAGTCAGACACTCTCTAACACTCTCTATCACTCTCTGACACCCTCTGAGACTCTCTATCACTCTCTGACACTCTCTGACACACTCTGACACACTCTGACACTCTCTATCACCCTCTGACACCCTCTGACACTCTCAGAGACACTCTATCACTCTGACACACTCTGACACCCTCTGACACACTCTGACACACTCTGACACTCCCTATCGCTCTCTATCACACTCTGACACTCTCTGACACACTCTGACACACTCTGTCACTCTGAGACACTCACTATAACTCTCTATCACTCTCTGACACAGTCAGACACTCTCTAACACTCTCTATCACTCTCTGACACCCTCTGACACTCTCTATCACTCTCTGACACTCTCTGACACACTCTGACACACTCTGACACTCTCTATCACCCTCTGACACCCTCTGACACTCTCAGAGACACTCTATCACTCTGACACACTTTGACACACTCAGACACTCTCTATCTCTCTCTGACAGTCTCTGACACACTCAGACACACTCTATCACACTTTGACACACTCTGACACTCCCTATCACTCTCTATCACTCTATGACACTCTCTGACACTCTCTATCACACTCTATCACTCTCTGACACACTCTGGCACGCTCAGACATGCTCTGTCACTCTCTATCACTCTCGAACACACTCTGACACTCTCTGACACTCTGAGACTCTCTCCGACAGTCTCAGACACTCTCTATCACTCTCTGACGCTCTCTGACACTCTCTATCACGCTCCATCACTCTCTGTCACTCTCTGACACACTCTGACACTCTCTGACACTCTCTGACACTCACAGACACTCTCAGACACTCTCAGACACTCTCTATCACTCTCTATCACTCTCTGACACACTCTGACACTCTCTGACACTCTCAGACTCTCTCCGACACTCTCAGACACTCTCTATCACTCTCTGACGCTCTCTGACACTCTCTATCACTCTCCATCACTCACTGTCACTCTCTGACACACTCTGACACTCTCTGACACTCTCTGACACTCCCTATCACTCTCTATCACTCTCTGACACTCTCTGACACTCTCTATCACTCTCTGACACTCTCTAACACACTCTGACACTCTCTGACACTCTCTATCAGTCAATGAAACTCTCTGACACTCTCTATCACTCTCTATCACTCTCTATCACTCTCTGACACTCTCTGACACTCTCTGACACACTCTGACACTCTCTGACACTCTCAGACGCTCTCTGACACTCTCTGACACTCTCTATCACTGTATGACACTCTCTGACACTCTCCATCACACTCTGACAATCTCTGACACTCTCAGGCACTCTCAGATGCTCTCAGACACTCTCTATCACTCTCTGACATTCACTGACACTCTCAGACACTCTCTATCACTCTCTGACACACTCTGACACTCTCAATCACTGTTTGACACACTCCGACACTGTCTGACAATCTCTGACACTCCCTATTACTCTCTATCACTCTCTGACACTCTCTGACACACTCTGAGACACTCTCTATCACTCTCTATCACACTCTGACAATCTCTGAAACTCTCAGGCACTCTCAGACGCTCTCACACACTCTCTGTCACTCTCTGTCACTCTCTGACACTCTCTGACACTCTCTGACACTTTCAGACACTCTCTATCACTCTCTATCACTCTCTATCACTCTCTGACGCTCTCTGACACTCTCTATCACTCTCTGACACACTCTGACACTCTCCATCACTCTCTATCACTCTCCGACATACTCTGACACCCTCCGACACACTCTGACACTCTGTGACACTCCCTATCACTCTGTATCACACTCCGACACTCTCTGACACACTCTGAAACTCTCTGTCACTCTGAGACACTCTCTAACACTCTCTAACACTCTCTGACACACTATGACACTCTCTGAGACTCTCTATCACTCTCTATCACTCTCTGACACTCTCTATCACTCTCTGACACTCTCTGACACACTCAGAGACACTCTATCACTCTCTGACACACACTGACACTCTCAGACACTCTCTATCTCTCTCTGACAGTCTCTGACACACTCAGACACACTCTATCACGCTCTGACACACTCTGACACTCCCTATTACTCTCTATCACTCTATGACACTCTCTGACACTCTCTATCACTCTCTGTCACTCTCTGACACACTCTGGCAGGCTCTGTCACTCTCAGACTCTCTCCAACACTCTCAGACACTCTCTATCACTCTCAGACTCTCTCCAACACTCTCTGACACTCTCTGACACTCTCTATCACTCAATGAAACTCTCTGACACTCTCTATCACTCTCTATCACTCTCTATCACTCTCTGACATTCTCTGACTTACTCTGACACTCTCTGACACTCTCAGACACTCTCTGACACTCTCTGACATTCTCTATCACTGTCTGACGCTCTCTGACACACTCTGACACTCTCTATCACACTCTGACAATCTCTGACACTCTCAGGCACTCTCAGATGTTCTCAGACACTCTCTATCACTCTCTGACATTCACTGACACTCTCAGACACTCTCAGACACTCTCTATCACTGTCTATCACTCTCTGAAACACTCTGACAGTCTCTGACACTCTCAGACACTCTCTGACACTCACTATCACACTCTATCACTCTCTGACACACTTTGACAGTCTCTGACACTCTCAGACTCTCTCAGACACTCTCAGACACTCTCTCTCACTCTCTGACACTCTCTGACACTCTCTATCACTCTCTATCACTCTCTGCGACACTCTCTGACACACTCTGACACCCTCTGACACACTCTGACACACTCTGACACTCCCTATCGCTCTCTATCACACTCTGACACTCTCTGACACACTCTGACACACTCTGTCACTCTGAGACACTCACTATCACTCTCTATCACTCTCTGACACAGTCAGACACTCTCTAACACTCTCTATCACTCGCTGACACCCTCTGACACTCTCTATCACTCTCTGACACTCTCTGACACACTCTGACACACTCTGACACTCTCTATCACCCTCTGACACCCTCTGACACTCTCAGAGACACTCTATCACTCTGACACACTCTGACACTCTCAGACACTCTCTATCTCTCTCTGACAGTCTCTGACACACTCAGACACACTCTATCACACTTTGACACACTCTGACACTCCCTATCACTCTCTATCACTCTATGACACTCTCTGACACTCTCTATCACACTCTATCACTCTCTGACACACTCTGGCACGCTCAGACATGCTCTGTCACTCTCTATCACTCTCGAACACACTCTGACACTCTCTGACACTCTGAGACTCTCTCCGACAGTCTCAGACACTCTCTATCACTCTCTGACGCTCTCTGACACTCTCTATCACGCTCCATCACTCTCTGTCACTCTCAGACACACTCTGACACTCTCTGACACTCTCTGACACTCACAGACACTCTCAGACACTCTCAGACACTCTCTATCACTCTCTATCACTCTCTGACACACTCTGACACTCTCTGACACTCTCAGACTCTCTCCGACACTCTCAGACACTCTCTATCACTCTCTGACGCTCTCTGACACTCTCTATCACTCTCCATCACTCACTGTCACTCTCTGACACACTCTGACACTCTCTGACACTCTCTGACACTCCCTATCACTCTCTATCACTCTCTGACACTCTCTGACACTCTCTATCACTCTCTGACACTCTCTAACACACTCTGACACTCTCTGACACTCTCTTTCACTCAATGAAACTCTCTGACACTCTCTATCCCTCTCTATCACTCTCTATCACTCTCTGACACTCTCTGACACTCTCTGACACACTCTGACACTCTCTGACACTCTCAGACGCTCTCTGACACTCTCAGACACTCTCTATCACTCTCTGACACTCTCTGACACCCTCTGACACTCCCAGACACTCTTAAAACTCTCTGACACTCTCAGACACTCTCTGACATTCTCTATCACTCTCTGACACTCTCTATCACACTCTGACACTCTCTGACACTCTCTATCACTCAATGAAACTCTCTGACACTCTCTGACACAATCTATCACTGTCTGACACTCTCTGACACTCTCTGACACCCTCTGACACTCTCAGACACTCTTATCACTCCCTGACACTCTGAGACACTCTCACACTATCTCTGACACTCTCTGTCACTCTCTGACACTCTCTGACACTCTCTGACTCTTTCAGACACTCTCTATCACTCTCTATCACTCTCTGACGCTCTCTGACACTCTCTGACACACTCTGACACTCTCTATCACTCTCTATCACTCTCCGACATACTCTGACACTCTCTGACACTCTCTGACACTCTCTTTCACACTCTGACAGTCTCTGATACTCAGAGACACTCTCAGACACTCTCAGACACGCTCTGTAACTCTCTATCACACTCTGACACTCTCTGACACTCTCTGACACTCTCTGACACACTCTGACGCACTCTGACACTCTCTGACACTCTCGGACCCTCTCGATCACTGTCTATCACTCTCTGACACACTCTGACACTCTCTGACACTGTCAGACACTCTCTGACACTCTCTGCCACACTCGATCACTCTCTGACACACTTTGACAGTCTCTGACACTCTCAGACTCTCTCTATCACTCAATGAAACTCTCTGACACTCTCTGACACAATCTATCACTGTCTGACACTCTCTGACACTCTCTGACACCCTCTGACACTCTCAGACACTCTTATCACTCCCTGACACTCTGAGACACTCTCACACTATCTCTGACACTCTCTGTCACTCTCTGACACTCTCTGACACTCTCTGACTCTTTCAGACACTCTCTATCACTCTCTATCACTCTCTGACGCTCTCTGACACTCTCTGACACACTCTGACACTCTCTATCACTCTCTATCACTCTCCGACATACTCTGACACTCTCTGACACTCTCTGACACTCTCTTTCACACTCTGACAGTCTCTGATACTCAGAGACACTCTCAGACACTCTCAGACACGCTCTGTAACTCTCTATCACACTCTGACACTCTCTGACACTCTCTGACACACTCTGACGCACTCTGACACTCTCTGACACTCTCGGACCCTCTCGATCACTGTCTATCACTCTCTGACACACTCTGACACTCTCTGACACTGTCAGACACTCTCTGACACTCTCTGCCACACTCGATCACTCTCTGACACACTTTGACAGTCTCTGACACTCTCAGACTCTCTCAGACACTCTCAGACACTCTCTCTCACTTTCTGACACTCTCTATCACTCTCTATCACTCTCTATCACTCTCTGACACTCTCTGACACACTCTGACACCCTCCGACACACTCTGACACTCTCTGACAATCCCTATCACTCTGTATCACACTCCGACACTCTCTGACACACTCTGAAACTCTCTGTCACTCTGAGACACTCTCTAACACTCTCTAACACTCTCTGACACACTATGACACTCTCTGAGACTCTCTATCACTCTCTCTCACTCTCTGACACTCTCTATCACTCTCTGACACTCTCTGACACACTCAGACACACTCTATCACGCTCTGACACACTCTGACACTCCCTATCACTCTCTATCACTCGATGACACTCTCTGAAACTCTCTATCACTCTCTATCACTCTCTGACACACTCTGGCACGCTCAGACATGCTCTGTCACTCTCTATCACTCTCGAACACTCTCTGACTGACTCTGACACTCAGAGACACTCTCAGACACTCTCAGACACTCTCTATCACTCTCTATCACACTCTGACACTCTCTGACACTCTCAGACTCTCTCCAACACTCTCAGACACTCTCTATCACTCTCTGACACTCTATGACATTCTCTGACACTCTCTGACACTGTCAGACTCTCTCTATCACTCTCTGACACTCTATGACATTCTCTGACACTCTCTGACACTCTCAGACTCTCTCCAACACTCTCTGACACTCTCTGACACTCTCTATCACTCAATGAAACTCTCTGACACTCTCTATCACTCTCTATCATTCTCTGACACTCTCTGACATACTCTGACACTCTCTGACACTCTCAGACACTCTCTATCAGTCTCTATCACACTCTGACACTCTCTGACACTCTCAGACTCTCTCCAACACTCTCAGACACTCTCTATCACTCTCTGACACTCTATGACATTCTCTGACACACTCTGACACTCTCTGACACTCTCAGACTCTCTCCAACCCTCTCAGACACTCTCTATCACTCTCTGACACTCTCTGACATACGCTGACACTCTCTGACACTCTCTGACACTCTCAGACACTCTCTGACTCTCTCTGACATTCTCTATCACTGTCTGACGCTCTCTGACACTCTCTGACACTCTCTATCACACTCTGACAATCTCTGACACTCTCAGGCACTCTCAGATGTTCTCAGACACTCTCTATCACTGTCTATCACTCTCTGATACACTCTGACAGTCTCTGACACTCTCAGACACTCTCTGACACTCAATATCACACTCTATCACTCTCTGACACACTTTGACAGTCTCTGACACTCTCAGACTCTCTCAGACACTCTCAGACACTCTCTCTCACTCTCTGACACTCTCTGACACTCTCTATCACACTCTATCACTCTCTGTGACACTCTCTGACACACTCTGACACCCTCTGACACACTCTGACACTCTCTGACACTCCCTATCGCTCTCTATCACACTCTGACACTCTCTGACACACTCTGACACCCTCTGTCACTCTGAGACACTCACTATCCCTCTCTATCACTCTCTGACACAGTCAGACACTCTCTCACACTCTCTATCACTCTCTGACAGTCTCTGACACACTCAGACACACTCCATCGCACTCTGACACACTCTGACACTCCCTATCACTCTCCATCACTCTATGACACTCTCTGACACTCTCTATCACTCTCTATTACTCTCTGACACACTCTGGCGCGCTCAGAGATGCTCTGTCACTCTCTATCACTCTCGAACACACTCTGACACTCTCTGACACTCTGAGACCCTCTCCGACAGTCTTAAACACTCTCTATCATTCTCTGACGCTCTCTGACACTCTCTATCACTCTCCATCACTCTCTGTCACTCTCTGACACACTCTGACACTCTCTGACACTCTCTGACACTCCATATCACTCTCTATCACGCTCTGACACTCTCTGACACTCTCTGACACTCAGAGACACTCTCAGACACTCTCAGACACTCTCTATCACTCTCTGACGCTCTCTGACACTCTCTATCACTCTCCATCACTCTCTGTCACTCTCTGACACACTCTGACACTCTCTGACACTCTCAGACTCTCTCCGACACTCTCAGACACTCTCTATCACTCTCTGACGCTCTCTGACACTCTCTATCACTCTCCATCACTCTCTGTCACTCTCTGACACACTCTGACACTCTCTGACACTCTCTGACACTCCCTATCACTCTCTATCACTCTCTGACACTCTCTGACACTCTCTATCACTCTCTGACACTCTCTAACACACTCTGACACTCTCTGACACTCTCTATCACTCCCTATCACTCTCTATCACTCTCTGACACTCTCTGACACTCTCTATCACTCTCTGACACTCGCTAACACACTCTGACACTCTCTGACACTCTCTATCACTCAATGAAACTCTCTGACACTCTCTATCACTCTCTATCACTCTCTGACACTCTCTGACACTCTCTGACACTCTCTATCACTCTCTGATACTCTCTATCACACTCTGACATTCTCTGACACTCTCTATCACTCAATGAAACTCTCTGACACTCTCTGACACAATCTATCACTGTCTGACACTCTCTGACACTCTCTGACACTCTCGATCACGCTCTGACACACTCTGACACACTCTATCACTCTCTATCACTCTCCGACATACTCTGACACTCTCTGACACTCTCTGACACTCTCTTTCACACTCTGACAGTCTCTGATACTCAGAGACACTCTCAGACACTCTCAGACACGCTCTGTAACTCTCTATCACACTCTGACACTCTCTGACACTCTCTGACACTCTCTGACACACTCTGACACACTCTGACACTCTCTGACAATCTCGGACCCTCTCGATCACTGTCTATCACTCTCTGACACACTCTGACACTCTCTGACACTGTCAGACACTCTCTGACACTCTCTGCCACACTCGATCACTCTCTGACACACTTTGACAGTCTCTGACACTCTCAGACTCTCTCAGACACTCTCAGACACTCTCTCTCACTTTCTGACACTCTCTATCACTCTCTATCACTCTCTATCACTCTCTGACACTCTCTGACACACTCTGACACCCTCCGACACACTCTGACACTCTCTGACAATCCCTATCACTCTGTATCACACTCCGACACTCTCTGACACACTCTGAAACTCTCTGTCACTCTGAGACACTCTCTAACACTCTCTAACACTCTCTGACACACTATGACACTCTCTGAGACTCTCTATCACTCTCTCTCACTCTCTGACACTCTCTATCACTCTCTGACACTCTCTGACACACTCAGACACACTCTATCACGCTCTGACACACTCTGACACTCCCTATCACTCTCTATCACTCGATGACACTCTCTGACACTCTCTATCATACTCTGACACACAGTGACACTCTCAGACACTCTCTATCTCTCTCTGACAGTCTCTGACACACTCAGACACACTCTATCTCGCTCTGACACACTCTGCCACTCCCTATCACTCTCTATCACTCGATGACACTCTCTGAAACTCTCTATCACTCTCTATCACTCTCTGATACACTCTGGCACGCTCAGACATGCTCTGTCACTCTCTATCACTCTCGAACACTCTCTGACTGACTCTGACACTCAGAGACACTCTCAGACACTCTCAGACACTCTCTATCACTCTCTATCACACTCTGACACTCTCTGACACTCTCAGACTCTCTCCAACACTCTCAGACACTCTCTATCACTCTCTGACACTCTATGACATTCTCTGACACTCTCTGACACTGTCAGACTCTCTCTATCACTCTCTGACACTCTATGACATTCTCTGACACTCTCTGACACTCTCAGACTCTCTCCAACACTCTCTGACACTCTCTGACACTCTCTATCACTCAATGAAACTCTCTGACACTCTCTATCACTCTCTATCACTCTCTGACACTCTCTGACATACTCTGACACTCTCTGACACTCTCAGACACTCTCTATCAGTCTCTATCACACTCTGACACTCTCTGACACTCTCAGACTCTCTCCAACACTCTCAGACACTCTCTATCACTCTCTGACACTCTATGACATTCTCTGACACACTCTGACACTCTCTGACACTCTCAGACTCTCTCCAACCCTCTCAGACACTCTCTATCACTCTCTGACACTCTCTGACATACGCTGACACTCTCTGACACTCTCTGACACTCTCAGACACTCTCTGACTCTCTCTGACATTCTCTATCACTGTCTGACGCTCTCTGACACTCTCTGACACTCTCTATCACACTCTGACAATCTCTGACACTCTCAGGCACTCTCAGATGTTCTCAGACACTCTCTATCACTGTCTATCACTCTCTGATACACTCTGACAGTCTCTGACACTCTCAGACACTCTCTGACACTCAATATCACACTCTATCACTCTCTGACACACTTTGACAGTCTCTGACACTCTCAGACTCTCTCAGACACTCTCAGACACTCTCTCTCACTCTCTGACACTCTCTGACACTCTCTATCACACTCTATCACTCTCTGTGACACTCTCTGACACACTCTGACACCCTCTGACACACTCTGACACTCTCTGACACTCCCTATCGCTCTCTATCACACTCTGACACTCTCTGACACACTCTGACACCCTCTGTCACTCTGAGACACTCACTATCCCTCTCTATCACTCTCTGACACAGTCAGACACTCTCTCACACTCTCTATCACTCTCTGACAGTCTCTGACACACTCAGACACACTCCATCGCACTCTGACACACTCTGACACTCCCTATCACTCTCCATCACTCTATGACACTCTCTGACACTCTCTATCACTCTCTATCACTCTCTGACACACTCTGGCGCGCTCAGAGATGCTCTGTCACTCTCTATCACTCTCGAACACACTCTGACACTCTCTGACACTCTGAGACCCTCTCCGACAGTCTTAAACACTCTCTATCATTCTCTGACGCTCTCTGACACTCTCTATCACTCTCCATCACTCTCTGTCACTCTCTGACACACTCTGACACTCTCTGACACTCTCTGACACTCCATATCACTCTCTATCACGCTCTGACACTCTCTGACACTCTCTGACACTCAGAGACACTCTCAGACACTCTCAGACACTCTCTATCACTCTCTGACGCTCTCTGACACTCTCTATCACTCTCCATCACTCTCTGTCACTCTCTGACACACTCTGACACTCTCTGACACTCTCAGACTCTCTCTGACACTCTCAGACACTCTCTATCACTCTCTGACGCTCTCTGACACTCTCTATCACTCTCCATCACTCTCTGTCACTCTCTGTCACTCTCTGACACACTCTGACACTCTCTGACACTCTCTGACACTCCCTATCACTCTCTATCACTCTCGGACACTCTCTGACACTCTCTATCACTCTCTGACACTCTCTAACACACTCTAACACTCTCTGACACTCTCTATCACTCCCTATCACTCTCTATCACTCTCTGACACTCTCTGACACTCTCTATCACTCTCTGACACTCGCTAACACACTCTGACACTCTCTGACACTCTCTATCACTCAATGAAACTCTCTGACACTCTCTATCACTCTCTATCACTCTCTGACACTCTCTGACACTCTCTGACACTCTCTATCACTCTCTGATACTCTCTATCACACTCTGACATTCTCTGACACTCTCTATCACTCAATGAAACTCTCTGACACTCTCTGACACAATCTATCACTGTCTGACACTCTCTGACACTCTCTGACACTCTCGATCACGCTCTGACACACTCTGACACACTCTATCACTCTCTATCACTCTCCGACATACTCTGACACTCTCTGACACTCTCTGACACTCTCTTTCACACTCTGACAGTCTCTGATACTCAGAGACACTCTCAGACACTCTCAGACACGCTCTGTAACTCTCTATCACACTCTGACACTCTCTGACACTCTCTGACACTCTCTGACACACTCTGACACACTCTGACACTCTCTGACACTCACGGACCCTCTCCATCACTATCTATCACTCTCTGACACACTCTGACACTCTCTGACACTGTCAGACACTCTCTGACACTCTCTGACACTCTCTGCCACACTCGATCACTCTCTGACACACTTTGACAGTCTCTGACACTCTCAGACTCTCTCAGACACTCTCAGACACTCTCTCTCACTCTCTGACACCCTCTATCACTCTCTATCACTCTCTGACACTCTCTGACACACTCTGACACCCTCCGACACACTCTGACACTCTCTGACACTCCCTATCACTCTGTATCACACTCCGACACTCTCTGACACATTCTGAAACTCTCTGTCACTCTGAGACACTCTCTAACACTCTCTAACACTCTCTGACACACTATGACACTCTCTGAGACTTTCTGTCACTCTCTGTCACTCTCTGACATTCTCTATCACTCTCTGACACTCTCTGACACACTCAGAGACACTCTATCACTCTGTGACACACACTGACACTCTCAGACACTCTCTATCTCTCTCTGACAGTCTCTGACACACTCAGACACAATCTATCACGCTCCGACACACTCTGACACTCCCTATTACTCTCTATCACTCGATGACACTCTCTGACACTCTCTATCACTCTCTGACACACTCTGGCACGCTCAGACATGGTCTGTCACTCTCTATCACTCTCGAACATTCTCTGACTGTCTCTGACACTCAGAGACACTCTCAGACACTCTCAGACACTCTCTATCTCTCTCTGACAGTCTCTGACACACTCAGACACAATCTATCACGCTCCGACACACTCTGACACTCCCTATTACTCTCTATCACTCGATGACACTCTCTGACACTCTCTATCACTCTCTGACACACTCTGGCACGCTCAGACATGGTCTGTCACTCTCTATCACTCTCGAACATTCTCTGACTGTCTCTGACACTCAGAGACACTCTCTGACACTCTATGACATTCTCTGACACACTCTGACACTCTCTGACACTCTCAGACTCTCTCCAACACTCTCAGACACTCTCTATCACTCTCTGACACTCTCTGACATTCTCTATCACTGTCTGACGCTCTCTGACACTCTCTATCACACTCTGACAATCTCTGACACTCTCAGGCACTCTCAGATGTTCTCAGACACTCTCTATCACTCTCTGACGTTCACTGACACTCTCAGACACTCTCAGACACTCTCTATCACTGTCTATCACTCTCTGATACACTCTGGCAGTCTCTGACACTCTCAGACACTCTCTGACACTCACTATCACACTCTATCACTCTCTGACACACTTTGACAGTCTCTGACACTCTCAGACTCTCTCAGATTCTCTCAGACACTCTCAGACACTCTCTCTCACTCTCAGACACTCTCTGACACTCTCTATCACTCTCTATCACTCTCTGTGACACTCTCTGACACACTCTGACACCCTCTGACACACTCTGACACTCTCTGACACTCCCTATCGCTCTCTATCACACTCTGACACTCTCTGACACACTCTGACACTCTCTGTCACTCTGAGACACTCACTATCACTCTGTATCACTCTCTGACACTCTCTATCGCTCTCTGGCACTCTCTGACACACTCTGACACACTCTGACACTCTCTATCACACTCTGACATCCTCTGACACTGTCAGAGAAACTCTATGACTCTGACACACTCTGACACTCTCAGACACTCTCTATCTCTCTCTGACAGTCTCTGACACACTCAGACACACTCCATCACACTCTGACACACTCTGACACTCCCTATCACTCTCCATCACTCTATGACACTCTCTGACACTCTCTATCACTCTCTATCACTCTCTGACACACTCTGGCGCGCTCAGACATGTTCTGTCACTCTCTATCACTCTCGAACACACTCTGACACTCTCTGACACTCTGAGACTCTCTCAGACAGTCTCAGACACTCTCTATCACTCTCTGACGCTCTCTGACACTCTCTATCACTCTCCATCACTCTCTGTCACTCTCTGACACACTCTGACACTCTCTGACACTCTCTGCCACTCCCTATCACTCCCTATCACTCTCTATCACTCTCTGACACTCTCTGACACTCTCTGACACTCAGAGACACTCTCAGACACTCTCAGACACTCTCTATCACTCTCTATCACTCTCTGACACACTCTGACACTCTCTGACACTCTCAGACTCTCTCTGACACTCTCAGACACTCTCTATCACTCTCTGACACACTCTGACACTCTCTGACACTCCCTATCACTCTCTATCACTCTCTGACACTCTCTGACACTCTCTATCACTCTCTGACACTCTCTAACAAACTCTGACACTCTCTGACACTCTCTATCACTCAATGAAACTCTCTGACACTCTCTATCACTCTCTATCACTCTCTGACACTCTCTGACACACTCTGACACTCTCTGACACTCTCAGACACTCTCTGACACTCTCTGACACTCTCTATCACTGTCTGACACTCTCTGGCACTCTCTATCACACTCTGACAATCTCTGACACTCTCAGGCACTCTCAGATGCTCTCAGACACTCTCTATCACTCTCTGACATTCACTGACACTCTCAGACACTCTCAGACACTCTCTGTCACTCTCTGACACTCTCTGACACTCTCTGACACCCTCTGACACTCTCAGACACTCTTATCACTCTCTGACACTCTCAGACACTCTCTGACACTCTCTATCACTCTCTGACACTCTCTATCACTCAATGAAACTCTCTGACACTCTCTGACACTCTCTATCACTCAATGAAACTCTCTGACACTCTCTGACACAATCTATCACTGTCTGACACTCTCTGACACTCTCTGACACTCTCTATCACGCTCTGACACACTCTGACACTCTCTGACACTCTCTATCAAACTCTGACACTCTCTGAAGCACTCTGACACTCTCAGACACTCCCTATCACTCTCTGACACACTCTGACACTCTCAGACACTCTCAGACACTCTCCATCACTCTCTATCACTCTCTATCACTCTCTGACACTCTCTGACTCTCTCAGAGGCTCTCTGACACTCTCAGACATTCTCAGATACTCTCTATCACTCTCCATCACTCTCTGACACTCTCTATCACTCTATGACACTCTCTGACACTCTCTATCATTCTCTATCACTCTCTGACGCTCTCTGACACACTCTATCACTCTCTGACACAGTCTGACACTCTCGATCACTCTCTATCACTCTCCGACACACTCTGACACTCTCTGACACTCTCAGACACTCTCTATCACTTGCTATCACTCTCTGACATGCTCTGACAGTCTCTGACGCTCTCAGACTCTCTCAGACACTCTCAGACACTCTCTCTCACTCTCTGACACTCTCTGTCACTCTCTATCACTCTCTGTCACTCTCTGACACTCTCTGACACGCTCCATCACACTATGACATTCTCTGACACTCTCCATCACTCTCTGACACACTCTGACACTCTCAGACACTCTCCGACATGCTCTGTCACTCTCTTTCACTCTCTGACGCATCTGACAGTCTCTGATACTCAGAGACATTCTCAGACGCTCTCAGACACTGTCTATAACTCTCTATCACACTCTGACACTCTCTGACACTCTATGACATTATCTGACACTCTCTATCACTCTCTGACACACTCTAACACTCTCTGACACTCTCAGACACTCTCTATCACTGTCCATCACTCTCTGACACACTCTGACAGTCTCTGACACTCTCAGACACTCTCTGACACTCTGTTTCACACTCTATCACTCTCTGACACACATTGACAGTCTCTGACACTCTCAGACACTCTCATACACTCTCAGACACTCTCTCTCACTTTCTGACACTCTCTGACACTCTCTATCACTCTCTATCACTCTCGATCACTCTCTGACACTCTCTGACACACTCTGACACACTCTGACACGCTCTGACACACCCTATCACTCTCTATCACTCTGTGACACTCTCTGACACTCTCTGGCACTCTCTGACACTCTCTGACACTCTCTGCCACTCCCTATCACTCCCTATCACTCTCTATCACTCTCTGACACTCTCTGACACTCTCTGACACTCTCTGACACTCAGAGACACTCTCAGACACTCTCTATCACTCTCTATCACTCTCTGACACACTCTGACACTCTCTGACACTCTCAGACTCTCTCCGACACTCTCAGACACTCTCTATCACTCTCTGACACACTCTGACACTCTCTGACACTCCCTATCACTCTCTATCACTCTCTGACACTCTCTGACACTCTCTATCACTCTCTGACACTCTCTAACACACTCTGACACTCTCTGACACTCTCTATCACTCAATGAAACTCTCTGACACTCTCTATCACTCTCTATCACTCTCTGACACTCTCTGACACACTCTGACACTCTCTGACACTCTCAGACACTCTCTGACACTCTCTGACACTCTCTATCACTGTCTGACACTCTCTGACACTCTCCATCACACTCTGACAATCTCTGACACTCTCAGGCACTCTCAGATGCTCTCAGACACTCTCTATCACTCTCTGACATTCACTGACACTCTCAGACACTCTCAGACACTCTCTGACACTCTCTGACACCCTCTGACACTCTCAGACACTCTTATCACTCTCTGACACTCTCAGACACTCTCTGACACTCTTATCACTCTCTGACACTCTCAGACACTCTCTGACACTCTCTATCACTCTCTGACACTCTCTATCACACTCTGACACTCTCTGACACTCTCTATCACTCAATGAAACTCTCTGACACTCTCTGACACAATCTATCACTGTCTGACACTCTCTGACACTCTCTGACACTCTCTATCACGCTCTGACACACTCTGACACACTCTGACAATCTCTATCAAACTCTGACACTCTCTGAAGCACTCTGACACTCTCAGACACTCCCTATCACTCTCTGACACACTCTGACTCTCTCAGACACTCTCAGACACTCTCCATCACTCTCTATCACTCTCTATCACTCTCTGACACTCTCTGACTCTCTCAGAGGCTCTCTGACACTCTCAGACATTCTCAGATACTCTCTATCACTCTCCATCACTCTCTGACACTCTCTATCACTCTATGACACTCTCTGACACTCTCTATCATTCTCTATCACTCTCTGACGCTCTCTGACACACTCTATCACTCTCTGACACAGTCTGACACTCTCGATCACTCTCTATCACTCTCCGACACACTCTGACACTCTCTGACACTCTCAGACACTCTCTATCACTTGCTATCACTCTCTGACATGCTCTGACAGTCTCTGACGCTCTCAGACTCTCTCAGACACTCTCAGACACTCTCTCTCACTCTCTGACACTCTCTGTCACTCTCTATCACTCTCTGTCACTCTCTGACACTCTCTGACACGCTCTATCACACTATGACACTCTCTGACACTCTCCATCACTCTCAGACACACTCTGACACTCTCAGACACTCTCCGACATGCTCTGTCACTCTCTTTCACTCTCTGACGCATCTGACAGTCTCTGACACTCAGAGACATTCTCAGACGCTCTCAGACACTGTCTATAACTCTCTATCACACTCTGACACTCTCTGACACTCTATGACATTATCTGACACTCTCTATCACTCTCTGACACACTCTAACACTCTCTGACACTCTCAGACACTCTCTATCACTGTCCATCACTCTCTGACACACTCTGACAGTCTCTGACACTCTCAGACACTCTCTGACACTCTGTTTCACACTCTATCACTCTCTGACACACATTGACAGTCTCTGACACTCTCAGACACTCTCATACACTCTCAGACACTCTCTCTCACTTTCTGACACTCTCTGACACTCTCTATCACTCTCTATCACTCTCGATCACTCTCTGACACTCTCTGACACACTCTGACACACTCTGACACACCCTATCACTCTCTATCACTCTGTGACACTCTCTGACACTCTCTGGCACTCTCTGACACTCTCTGACACTCTCTGCCACTCCCTATCACTCCCTATCACTCTCTATCACTCTCTGACACTCTCTGACACTCTCTGACACTCTCTGACACTCAGAGACACTCTCAGACACTCTCAGACACTCTCTATCACTCTCTATCACTCTCTGACACACTCTGACACTCTCTGACACTCAGAGACACTCTCAGACACTCTCTATCACTCTCTATCACTCTCTGACACACTCTGACACTCTCTGACACTCTCAGACTCTCTCCGACACTCTCAGACACTCTCTATCACTCTCTGACACACTCTGACACTCTCTGACACTCCCTATCACTCTCTATCACTCTCTGACACTCTCTGACACTCTCTATCACTCTCTGACACTCTCTAACACACTCTGACACTCTCTGACACTCTCTATCACTCAATGAAACTCTCTGACACTCTCTATCACTCTCTATCACTCTCTGACACTCTCTGACACACTCTGACACTCTCTGACACTCTCAGACACTCTCTGACACTCTCTGACACTCTCTATCACTGTCTGACACTCTCTGACACTCTCCATCACACTCTGACAATCTCTGACACTCTCAGGCACTCTCAGATGCTCTCAGACACTCTCTATCACTCTCTGACATTCACTGACACTCTCAGACACTCTCAGACACTCTCTGACACTCTCTGACACCCTCTGACACTCTCAGACACTCTTATCACTCTCTGACACTCTCAGACACTCTCTGACACTCTTATCACTCTCTGACACTCTCAGACACTCTCTGACACTCTCTATCACTCTCTGACACTCTCTATCACACTCTGACACTCTCTGACACTCTCTATCACTCAATGAAACTCTCTGACACTCTCTGACACAATCTATCACTGTCTGACACTCTCTGACACTCTCTGACACTCTCTATCACGCTCTGACACACTCTGACACACTCTGACAATCTCTATCAAACTCTGACACTCTCTGAAGCACTCTGACACTCTCAGACACTCCCTATCACTCTCTGACACACTCTGACTCTCTCAGACACTCTCAGACACTCTCCATCACTCTCTATCACTCTCTATCACTCTCTGACACTCTCTGACTCTCTCAGAGGCTCTCTGACACTCTCAGACATTCTCAGATACTCTCTATCACTCTCCATCACTCTCTGACACTCTCTATCACTCTATGACACTCTCTGACACTCTCTATCATTCTCTATCACTCTCTGACGCTCTCTGACACACTCTATCACTCTCTGACACAGTCTGACACTCTCGATCACTCTCTATCACTCTCCGACACACTCTGACACTCTCTGACACTCTCAGACACTCTCTATCACTTGCTATCACTCTCTGACATGCTCTGACAGTCTCTGACGCTCTCAGACTCTCTCAGACACTCTCAGACACTCTCTCTCACTCTCTGACACTCTCTGTCACTCTCTATCACTCTCTGTCACTCTCTGACACTCTCTGACACGCTCTATCACACTATGACACTCTCTGACACTCTCCATCACTCTCAGACACACTCTGACACTCTCAGACACTCTCCGACATGCTCTGTCACTCTCTTTCACTCTCTGACGCATCTGACAGTCTCTGACACTCAGAGACATTCTCAGACGCTCTCAGACACTGTCTATAACTCTCTATCACACTCTGACACTCTCTGACACTCTATGACATTATCTGACACTCTCTATCACTCTCTGACACACTCTAACACTCTCTGACACTCTCAGACACTCTCTATCACTGTCCATCACTCTCTGACACACTCTGACAGTCTCTGACACTCTCAGACACTCTCTGACACTCTGTTTCACACTCTATCACTCTCTGACACACATTGACAGTCTCTGACACTCTCAGACACTCTCATACACTCTCAGACACTCTCTCTCACTTTCTGACACTCTCTGACACTCTCTATCACTCTCTATCACTCTCGATCACTCTCTGACACTCTCTGACACACTCTGACACACTCTGACACACTCTGACACACCCTATCACTCTCTATCACTCTGTGACACTCTCTGACACTCTCTGGCACTCTCTGACACTCTCTGACACTCTCTGCCACTCCCTATCACTCCCTATCACTCTCTATCACTCTCTGACACTCTCTGACACTCTCTGACACTCTCTGACACTCAGAGACACTCTCAGACACTCTCAGACACTCTCTATCACTCTCTATCACTCTCTGACACACTCTGACACTCTCTGACACTCTCAGACTCTCTCCGACACTCTCAGACACTCTCTATCACTCTCTGACACACTCTGACACTCTCTGACACTCCCTATCACTCTCTATCACTCTCTGACACTCTCTGACACTGTCCATCACTCTCTGACACACTCTGACAGTCTCTGACACTCTCAGACACTCTCTGACACTCTGTTTCACACTCTATCACTCTCTGACACACATTGACAGTCTCTGACACTCTCAGACACTCTCATACACTCTCAGACACTCTCTCTCACTTTCTGACACTCTCTGACACTCTCTATCACTCTCTATCACTCTCGATCACTCTCTGACACTCTCTGACACACTCTGACACACTCTGACACACTCTGACACACCCTATCACTCTCTATCACTCTGTGACACTCTCTGACACTCTCTGGCACTCTCTGACACTCTCTGACACTCTCTGCCACTCCCTATCACTCCCTATCACTCTCTATCACTCTCTGACACTCTCTGACACTCTCTGACACTCTCTGACACTCAGAGACACTCTCAGACACTCTCAGACACTCTCTATCACTCTCTATCACTCTCTGACACACTCTGACACTCTCTGACACTCTCAGACTCTCTCCGACACTCTCAGACACTCTCTATCACTCTCTGACACACTCTGACACTCTCTGACACTCCCTATCACTCTCTATCACTCTCTGACACTCTCTGACACTCTCTATCACTCTCTGACACTCTCTAACACACTCTGACACTCTCTGACACTCTCTATCACTCAATGAAACTCTCTGACACTCTCTATCACTCTCTATCACTCTCTGACACTCTCTGACACACTCTGACACTCTCTGACACTCTCAGACACTCTCTGACACTCTCTGACACTCTCTATCACTGTCTGACACTCTCTGACACTCTCCATCACACTCTGACAATCTCTGACACTCTCAGGCACTCTCAGATGCTCTCAGACACTCTCTATCACTCTCTGACATTCACTGACACTCTCAGACACTCTCAGACACTCTCTGACACTCTCTGACACCCTCTGACACTCTCAGACACTCTTATCACTCTCTGACACTCTCAGACACTCTCTGACACTCTTATCACTCTCTGACACTCTCAGACACTCTCTGACACTCTCTATCACTCTCTGACACTCTCTATCACACTCTGACACTCTCTGACACTCTCTATCACTCAATGAAACTCTCTGACACTCTCTGACACAATCTATCACTGTCTGACACTCTCTGACACTCTCTGACACTCTCTATCACGCTCTGACACACTCTGACACACTCTGACAATCTCTATCAAACTCTGACACTCTCTGAAGCACTCTGACACTCTCAGACACTCCCTATCACTCTCTGACACACTCTGACTCTCTCAGACACTCTCAGACACTCTCCATCACTCTCTATCACTCTCTATCACTCTCTGACACTCTCTGACTCTCTCAGAGGCTCTCTGACACTCTCAGACATTCTCAGATACTCTCTATCACTCTCCATCACTCTCTGACACTCTCTATCACTCTATGACACTCTCTGACACTCTCTATCATTCTCTATCACTCTCTGACGCTCTCTGACACACTCTATCACTCTCTGACACAGTCTGACACTCTCGATCACTCTCTATCACTCTCCGACACACTCTGACACTCTCTGACACTCTCAGACACTCTCTATCACTTGCTATCACTCTCTGACATGCTCTGACAGTCTCTGACGCTCTCAGACTCTCTCAGACACTCTCAGACACTCTCTCTCACTCTCTGACACTCTCTGTCACTCTCTATCACTCTCTGTCACTCTCTGACACTCTCTGACACGCTCTATCACACTATGACACTCTCTGACACTCTCCATCACTCTCAGACACACTCTGACACTCTCAGACACTCTCCGACATGCTCTGTCACTCTCTTTCACTCTCTGACGCATCTGACAGTCTCTGACACTCAGAGACATTCTCAGACGCTCTCAGACACTGTCTATAACTCTCTATCACACTCTGACACTCTCTGACACTCTATGACATTATCTGACACTCTCTATCACTCTCTGACACACTCTAACACTCTCTGACACTCTCAGACACTCTCTATCACTGTCCATCACTCTCTGACACACTCTGACAGTCTCTGACACTCTCAGACACTCTCTGACACTCTGTTTCACACTCTATCACTCTCTGACACACATTGACAGTCTCTGACACTCTCAGACACTCTCATACACTCTCAGACACTCTCTCTCACTTTCTGACACTCTCTGACACTCTCTATCACTCTCTATCACTCTCGATCACTCTCTGACACTCTCTGACACACTCTGACACACTCTGACACACTCTGACACACCCTATCACTCTCTATCACTCTGTGACACTCTCTGACACTCTCTGGCACTCTCTGACACTCTCTGACACTCTCTGCCACTCCCTATCACTCCCTATCACTCTCTATCACTCTCTGACACTCTCTGACACTCTCTGACACTCTCTGACACTCAGAGACACTCTCAGACACTCTCAGACACTCTCTATCACTCTCTATCACTCTCTGACACACTCTGACACTCTCTGACACTCTCAGACTCTCTCCGACACTCTCAGACACTCTCTATCACTCTCTGACACACTCTGACACTCTCTGACACTCCCTATCACTCTCTATCACTCTCTGACACTCTCTGACACTCTCTATCACTCTCTGACACTCTCTAACACACTCTGACACTCTCTGACACTCTCTATCACTCAATGAAACTCTCTGACACTCTCTATCACTCTCTATCACTCTCTGACACTCTCTGACACACTCTGACACTCTCTGACACTCTCAGACACTCTCTGACACTCTCTGACACTCTCTATCACTGTCTGACACTCTCTGACACTCTCCATCACACTCTGACAATCTCTGACACTCTCAGGCACTCTCAGATGCTCTCAGACACTCTCTATCACTCTCTGACATTCACTGACACTCTCAGACACTCTCAGACACTCTCTGACACTCTCTGACACCCTCTGACACTCTCAGACACTCTTATCACTCTCTGACACTCTCAGACACTCTCTGACACTCTTATCACTCTCTGACACTCTCTATCACACTCTGACACTCTCTGACACTCTCTGACACTCTCTATCACACTCTGACACTCTCTGACACTCTCTATCACTCAATGAAACTCTCTGACACTCTCTGACACAATCTATCACTGTCTGACACTCTCTGACACTCTCTGACACTCTCTATCACGCTCTGACACACTCTGACACACTCTGACAATCTCTATCAAACTCTGACACTCTCTGAAGCACTCTGACACTCTCAGACACTCCCTATCATTCTCTGACACACTCTGACTCTCTCAGACACTCTCAGACACTCTCCATCACTCTCTATCACTCTCTATCACTCTCTGACACTCTCTGACTCTCTCAGAGGCTCTCTGACACTCTCAGACATTCTCAGATACTCTCTATCACTCTCCATCACTCTCTGACACTCTCTATCACTCTATGACACTCTCTGACACTCTCTATCATTCTCTATCACTCTCTGACGCTCTCTGACACACTCTATCACTCTCTGACACAGTCTGACACTCTCGATCACTCTCTATCACTCTCCGACACACTCTGACACTCTCTGACACTCTCAGACACTCTCTATCACTTGCTATCACTCTCTGACATGCTCTGACAGTCTCTGACGCTCTCAGACTCTCTCAGTCACTCTCAGACACTCTCTCTCACTCTCTGACACTCTCTGTCACTCTCTATCACTCTCTGTCACTCTCTGACACTCTCTGACACGCTCTATCACACTATGACACTCTCTGACACTCTCCATCACTCTCTGACACACTCTGACACTCTCAGACACTCTCCGACATGCTCTGTCACTCTCTTTCACTCTCTGACGCATCTGACAGTCTCTGACACTCAGAGACATTCTCAGACGCTCTCAGACACTGTCTATAACTCTCTATCACACTCTGACACTCTCTGACACTCTATGACATTATCTGACACTCTCTATCACTCTCTGACACACTCTAACACTCTCTGACACTCTCAGACACTCTCTATCACTGTCCATCACTCTCTGACACACTCTGACAGTCTCTGACACTCTCAGACACTCTCTGACACTCTGTTTCACACTCTATCACTCTCTGACACACATTGACAGTCTCTGACACTCTCAGACACTCTCATACACTCTCAGACACTCTCTGACACTCTCTGACACACTCTGACACACTCTGACACACCCTATCACTCTCTATCACTCTGTGACACTCTCTGACACTCTCTGGCACTCTCTGACAATCTGAGACACTCTCTATCACTCTCTATCACTCTCTGACACACTCTGACAGTCTCTGAGACTCTCTCTCACTCTCTGACACTCTCTATCACTCTCTGAAACTCTCTGACACACTCTCACACTCTCCGACACTCTCTATCACTCTCTGCCACTCTCTGACACTCTCAGAGACTCTCTATCACTCTCTGACACACTTTGACACTTTCAGACACTCTCTATCTCTCTCTGACAGTCTCTGACACACTCAGACACACTCTATCACTCTCTATCACTCTCTGACACACTCTGATACTCTCTGACACTCTCAGACACTCTCTATCACTGTCTATCACTCTCTGACACACTCTGACAGTCTCTGACACTCTCAAACACTCTCTGAAACATTCTATCACACTCGATCACTCTCTGACACACTTTGACAGTCTCAGACAATCTCAGACTCTCTCAGACACTCTCAGACACTCTCTCTCACTCTCTGACACTCTCAGACACTCTCTCTCACTCTCTGACACTCTCTGACACTCTCGATCACTGTCTATCACTCTCTGACACTCTCTGACACACTCTGACACCCTCTGAAACACTCTGACACTCTCTGACACTCCCTATCACTCTCTATCACAGTCTGACACTCTCTGACACACTCTGACACTCCCTATCACTCTCTATCACTCGATGACACTCTCTGACACTCTCTATCACTCTCAATCACTCTCTGACACAGTCTGGCAAGCTCAGACATGCTCTGTCACTCTCTATCACTCTCGAACACTCTCTGACTGTCTCTGACACACTCCGAGACACTCTATCAATCTCTGACACACACTGACACTCTCAAACACTCTCTATCTCTCTCTGACAGTCTCTGACACACTCAGACACACTCTATCACGCTCTGATACACTCTGACACTCCCTATCACTCTCTATCACTCGATGACACTCTCTGACACTCTCTATCACTCTCTATCACTCTCTGACACACTCTGGCACGCTCAGACATGCTCTGTCTCTCTCTATCACTCTCGAACACTCTCTGAAAGTCTCTGACACTCAGAGACACATCTCAGACACTCTCTATCACTCTCTATCACACTCTGACACTCTCTGACACTCTATGACATTCTCTGACACACTCTGACACTCTCTGACACTCTCAGACACTCTGCAACACTCTCAGACACTCTCTATCACTCTCTGACACTCTATGACATTCTCTGACACACTCTGACACTCTCTGACACTCTCAGACACTCTCCAACACTCTCCAACACTCTCTGACACTCTCTGACACTCTCTGACACTCTCTATCACTCAATGAAACTCTCTGACACTCTCTATCACTCTCTATCACTCTCTGACACTCTCTGACATACTCTGACACTCTCTGACACTCTCAGACACTCTCTGACACTCTCTGACATTCTCTATCACTGTCTGACGCTCTCTGACACTCTCCATCACACTCTGACAATCTCTGACACTCTCAGGCACTCTCAGATGTTCTCAGACACTCTCTATCACTCTCTGACATTCACTGACACTCTCAGACACTCTCAGACACTCTCTATCACTGTCTATCACTCTCTGATACACTCTGACACTCTCTGACACTCTCAGACACTCTCTGACACTCACTATCACACTCTATCACTCTCTGACACACTTTGACAGTCTCTGACACTCTCAGACTCTCTCAGACACTCTCAGACACTCTCTCTCACTCTCTGACACTCTCTGACACTCTCTATCACTCTCTATCACTCTCTGTGACACTCTCTGACTCACTCTGACACCCTCTGACACACTCTGACACTCTCTGACACTCCCTATCGCTCTCTATCACACTCTGACACTCTCTGACACACTCTGACACTCTCTGTCACTCTGAGACACTCACTATCACTCTCTATCACTCTCTGACACAGTCAGACACTCTCTAACACTCTCTATCACTCTCTGACACTCTCTGACACTCCCCATCGCTCTATATCACACTCTGACACTCTCTGAGACACTCTGACTCTCTCTGTCACTCTGAGACACTCACTATCACTACTATCACTCTCTGACACTCTCTATCACTCTCTGGCACTCTCTGACAAACTCTGACACACTCTGACACTCTCTGTCACACTCTGACACCCTCTGACACTCTCAGAGACACTCTATGACTCTGACACACTCTGACACTCTCAGACACTCTCTATCTCTCTCTGACAGTCTCTGACACACTCAGACACACTCCATCACACTCTGACACACTCTGACACTCCCTATTACTCTCTATCACTCTCTGACACTCTCTGACACACCGTATCACTCTCTATCACTCTCTGACACTCTCATACACTCTCAGACACTCTCTCTCACTTTCTGACACTCTCTGACACTCTCTATCACTCTCTCTCACTTTCTGACACTCTCTGACACTCTCTATCACTCTCTATCACTCTCTGACACTCTCTGACACACTCTGACACACTCTGACACACCCTATCACTCTCTATCACTCTCTGACACTCTCTGACACTCTCTGACACTCTCTGACAATCTGAGACACTCTCTATCACTCTCTATCACTCTCTGACACACTCTGACAGTCTCTGAGACTCTCTATCACTCTCTGACACTCTCTATCACTCTCTGAAACTCTCTGACACACTCTGACACTCTCTGACACTCTCTATCACTCTCTGACACTCTCTGACACTCTCAGAGACTCTCTATCACTCTCTGACACACGTTGACACTTTCAGACACTCTCTATCTCTCTCTGACAGTCTCTGACACACTCAGACACACTCTATCACTCTCTATCACTCTCTGACACACTCTGACACTCTCTGACACTCTCAGACACTCTCTATCACTGTCTATCACTCTCTGACACACTCTGACAGTCTCTGACACTCTCAAACACTCTCTGACACTCTCAGACACTCTCTCTCACTCTCTGACACTCTCTGACACTCTCGATCACTCTCTATCACTCTCTGACACTCTCTGACACACTCTGACACCCTCTGAAACACTCTGACACTCTCTGACACTCCCTATCACTCTCTATCACAATCTGACACTCTCTGACACACTCTGACACTCCCTATCACTCTCTATCACTCGATGACACTCTCTGACACTCTCTATCACTCTCAATCACTCTCTGACACACTCTGGCACGCTCAGACATGCTCTGTCACTCTCTATCACTCTCGAACACTCTCTGACTGTCTCTGACACTCAGAGACACTCTCAGACACGCTCAGACACTCTCTATCACTCTCTATCACACTCTGACACTCTCTGACACTCTATGACATTCTCTGACACTCTCTGACACTCTAAGACACTCTCTATCACTCTCTATCACTCTCTATCACTCCCTGACACACTCTGTCACTCTCTGACACTCTCAGACTCTCTCCAACACTCTCAGACACTATCACTCTCTGTCACTCTCTGTCACTCTCTGTCACTCTCTCACACTCTCTGACACTCTCTGACACTCCCTATCACTCTCTATCACTCTCTGACACTCTCTGACACTCTCTATCACTCTCTGACACTCTCTATCACACTCTGACACTCTCTGACACTCTCTATCACTCAGTGAAACGCTCTGACACTCTCTATCACTCTCTATCACGTTCTGACACTCTCTGACACACTCTCACACTCTCAGACACTCTCTGACACTCTCTGACACTCTCTATCACTGTCTGACACTCTCTGACAATCTCTATCACACTCGGACAATCTCTGACACTCTCAGGCACTCTCAGATGCTCTCAGACATTCTCCATCACTCTCTGACATTCACTGACACTCTCAGACTCTCTCAGACACTCTCTATCACTCTCTGACACTCTCTGACACCCTCTGACACTCTCAGACACTCTTATCACTCTCTGACACTCTCTATCACTCTCTGACACTCTCTATCAATCTCTGACACTCTCTGACACACTCTGAAATTCTCCGACACACTGTATCACCCTCTATCACTCTCTGACACACTCTGACACTCTCTATAACTCTCCGGCACACTCTGACACTCTCTGACACTCTCTATCACTCTCTGACAATCTCTGACACTCTCTGACACACTCTGACACTCTCTATCACTCTCTGACACTCTCTGACACTCTCAGACACTCTCTATCACTCTCTGACACTCACTGACGCTCTCAGAAACTCTCTGTCACTCTCAGACACTCTCTATCACTCTCTAACACTCTATATCACTCTCTGACACTCTCTGACACTCTCTATCACTCTTTGACTCTCTCTATCACTCTCTGACACTGTCAGACACTCTCTATCACTCTCTCGCACTCTCTATCACTGTCTGACACTCTCAGACACTCTCTATCACTCTCAGACACTCTCTATTACTCTATGACACTCTCTGACACTCTCTATCGCTCTCTATCACTCTCTGACACTCTCTGGCACTCTTTGACTCACTCTGAAATTCGTTGACACTCTCAGACACTCTCTATCACTCTCTGACACTCTCTGACACTCTCTGACACTCTCGGACACTCTCTGACACTCTGAGACACTTTCTATCACTGCCTATCACTCTCTATCACTCTGTGACACTCTCTGACACATCTGAAAGTCTCTGACACTCTCAGACACTCTATATCGCTCTCTATCACTCTGTGACTCACTGTGACAATCTCTGACACTCTCAGACACTCTCAGACACTCTCTATCACTCTCTGACACTCTCAGAAACTCTCTATCCCTCTCTGACACTCTCTATCACTCTCTGACACTCTCTGACACACTCAGACACTCTCTGACTCTCTTTGACACTCTCAGACACTCTCTATCGCTCTCTATCACTCTCTGACACTCTCTGACACTCTCAGACACTCTCTATCACTCTCTGACACTGTGAGACACTCTCTATCACTCTCTGACACTCTCTATCACTCTCTGACACTCTCCATCAGTCTCTGACACTCTCTGACACACTATGACACACTCTGACACTCTCTATCACCCTCTGAAACTCTTTATCACTCTCTAACACTTTCTAACACTCTCTGGCACTCTCTATCTCTCTCAATCACTCTCTGACACTCTCTGACACACTCTGACACTCTCTGACACTGTCTAACAATCTCTGACTCTCTCTGACACTCTTTATCACTCTCTGACACTCTCTGACACTCTATCACTCTCTATCACTCTCTGACACACTCTGACACTCACTGACAATCTCAGAAACTCTCTGTTACTCTCAGACACTCTCTATCACTCTCTAAAACTCTCTATCACTCTTTGACACTCGCTGACACACTCTGACACTCTCTGACAAACTCAGACACTCTCTAACACACTCTATCACTCTCTGACACTCTCTGTCACTCTCTATCACTCTCTGACACTCTCAGACACTCTGTATCACTCTCTGACACTCTCAGACACTATTTATCACTCTCTGACACTCTCTGACACTCTATCACTCTCTATCACTCTCTATCACACTCTGACACTCTCTGACACACTCTGACACTCTCTGTCACTCTGAGACACTCACTATCACTCTCTATCACTCTCTGACACTCTCTATCACTCTCTGGCACTCTCTGACAAACTCTGACACACTCTGACACTCTCTATCACACTCTGACACCCTCTGACACTCTCAGAGACACTCTATGACTCTGACACACTCTGACACTCTCAGACACTCTCTATCTCTCTCTGACAGTCTCTGACACACTTAGACACACTCCATCACACTCTGACACACTCTGACACTCCCTATCACTCTCCATCACTCTATGACACTCTCTGACACTCTCTATCACTCTCTATCACTCTCTGACACACTCTGGCGCGCTCAGACATGCTCTGTCACTCTCTATCACTCTCGAACTACTCTGACACTCTCTGACACTCTGAGACTCTCTCCGACAGTCTCAGACACTCTCTATCACTCTCTGACGCTCTCTGACACTCTCTATCACTCTCCATCACTCTCTGACACTCTCAGATATTCTCAGATACTCTCTATCACTCTCTATCACTCTCTGACACTCTCTATCACTCTATGACACTCTCTGACACTCTCTATCATTCTCTATCACTCTCTGGCACAGTCTGACACTCTCGATCACTCTCTATCACTCTCCGACACACTCTGACACTCTCTGACACTCTCAGACACTCTCTATCACTTGCTATCACTCTCTGACACGCTCTGACAGTCTCTGACGCTCTCAGACTCTCGCAGACACTCTCAGACACTCTCTCTCACTCTCTGACACTCTCTGTCACTCTCTATCACTCTCCGTCACTCTCTGACACTCTCTGACACACTCTATCACACTATGACACTCTCTGACAGTCTCCATCACTCTCTGACACACTCTGACACTCTCAGACACTCTCCGACATGCTCTGTCACTCTCTTTCACTCTCTGACGCATCTGACAGTCTCTGACACTCAGAGACATTCTCAGACGCTCTCAGACACTGTCTATCACTCTCTATCACACTCTGACACTCTCTGACACTCTATGACATTATCTGACACTCTCTATCACTCTCTGACACACTCTAACACTCTCTGACACTCTCAGACACTCTCTATCACTGTCCATCACTCTCTGACACACTCTGACCGTCTCTGACACTCTCAGACACTCTCTGACTCTCTCTTTCACACTCTATCACTCTCTGACACACTTTGACAGTCTCTGACACTCTCAGACACTCTCATACACTCTCAGACACTCTCTCTCACTTTCTGACACACTCTGACACTCTCTATCACTCTCTATCACTCTCTGACACTCTCTGACACACTCTGACACACTCTGACACACTCTGACACACCCTATCAATCTCAATCACTCTCTGACACTCTCTGACACTCTCTGGCACTCTTTGACACTCTCTGACAATCTGAGACACTCTCTATCACTCTCTATCACTCTCTGACACACTCTGACATTCTCTGAGACTCTCTATCACTCTCTGACACACTCTATCACTCTCTGAAACACTCTGACACACTCTGACTCTCTCTGACACTCTCTATCACTCTCTGACACTCTGAGAGACTCTCTATCACTCTCTGACACACTTTGACACTTTCAGACACTGTCTATCTCTCTCTGACAGTCTCTGACACACTCAGACACACTCTATCACTCTCTATCACTCTCTGACACACTCTGACACTCTCTGACACTCTCAGACACTCTCTATCACTGTCTATCACTCTCTGACACACTCTGACAGTCTCTGACACTCTCAAACACTCTCTGACACATTCTATCACACTCTATCACTCTCTGACACACTTTGACAGTCTCAGACAATCTCAGACTCTCTCAGACACTCTCAGACACTCTCTCTCACTCTCTGACACTCTCTGACACTCTCGATCACTCTCTATCACTCTCTGACACTCTCTGACACACTCTGACACCCTCTGAAACACTCTGACACTCTCTGACACTCCCTATCACTCTCTATCACAGTCTGACACTCTCTGACACACTCTGACACTCCCTATCACTCGATGACACTCTCTGACACTCTGACACTCTCTCCGACAGTCTCAGACACTCTCTATCACTCTCTGACACACTCTGACACTCTCTGACACTCACTGACACTCCCTATCACTCTCTATCACTCTCTGACACTCTCTGACACTCTCTGACACTCAGAGACACTCTCAGACACTCTCAGACACTCTCTATCACTCTCTATCACTCTCTGACACACTCTTACACTCTCTGACACTCTCAGACTCTCTCCGACACTCTCAGACACTCTCCGACACTCTCAGACACTCTCAGACACTCTCTGACACTCTCCATCACTCTCTGTCACTCTCTGACACACTCTGACACTCTCTGACACTCTCTGACACTCCCTATCACTCTCTATCACTCTCTGACACTCTCTGACACTCTCTATCACTCTCTGACACTCTCTAACACACTCTGACACTCTCTGACACTCTCTATCACTCAATGAAACTCTCTGACACTCTCTATCACTCTCTATCACAGTCTGACACTCTCTGACACACTCTGACACTCCCTATCACTCGATGACACTCTCTGACACTCTGAGACTCTCTCCGACAGTCTCAGACACTCTCTATCACTCTCTGACACACTCTGACACTCTCTGACACCCTCTGACACTCCCTATCACTCTCTATCACTCTCTGACACTCTCTGACACTCTCTGACACTCAGAGACACTCTCAGACACTCTCAGACACTCTCTATCACTCTCTATCACTCTCTGACACACTCTGACACTCTCTGACACTCTCAGACTCTCTCCGACACTCTCAGACACTCTCTATCACTCTCTGACGCTCTCTGACACTCTGTATCACTCTCCATCACTCTCTGTCACTCTCTGACACACTCTGACACTCTCTGACACTCTCTGACACTCCCTATCACTCTCTATCACTCTCTGACACTCTCTGACACTCTCTATCACTCTCTGACACTCTCTAACACACTCTGACACTCTCTGACACTCTCTATCACTCAATGAAACTCTCTGACACTCTCTATCACTCTCTATCACTCTCTGACACTCTCTGACACTCTCTGACACACTCTGACACTCTCTGACACTCTCAGACACTCTCTGACACTCTCTGACACTCTCTATCACTGTCTGACATTCTCTGACACTCTCTATCACACTCTGACAATCTCTGACACTCTCAGGCACTCTCAGATGGTCTCAGACACTCTCTATCACTCTCTGACATTCACTGACACTCTCAGACACTCTCAGACACTCTCTATCACTCTCTGACACTCTCTGACACCCTCTGACACTCTCAGACACTCTTATCACGCTCTGACACTCTCAGACACTCTCTGACACTCTCTATCACTCTCTGACACTCTCTATCACACTCTGACACTCTCTGACACTCTCTATCACTCAATGAAACTCTCTGACACGCACTGTCACAATCTATCACTGTCTGACACTCTCTGACACTCTCTGACACTCTCTATCACGCTCTGACACACTCTGACACTCTCTATCAAACTCTGACACTCTCTGAAACACTCTGACACTCTCAGACACTCCCTATCACTCTCTGACACACTCTGACACTCTCTGACTCTCTCAGAGACTCTCTGACACTCTCAGACATTCTCAGATACTCTCTATCACTCTCCATCACTCTCTGACACTCTCTATCACTCTATGACACTCTCTGACACTCTCTATCATTCTCTATCACTCTCTGACACAGTCTGACACTCTCGATCACTCTCTATCACTCTCCGACACACTCTGACACTCTCTGACACTCTCGGACACTCTCTATCACTTGCTATCACTCTCTGACACGCTCTGACAGTCTCTGACGCTCTCAGACTCTCGCAGACACTCTCAGACACTCTCTCTCACTCTCTGACACTCTCTGTCACTCTCTATCACTCTCCGTCACTCTCTGACACTCTCTGACACACTCTATCACACTATGACACTCTCTGACAGTCTCCATCACTCTCTGACACACTCTGACACTCTCAGACACTCTCCGACATGCTCTGTCACTCTCTTTCACTCTCTGACGCATCTGACAGTCTCTGACACTCAGAGACATTCTCAGACGCTCTCAGATACTGTCTATCACTCTCTATCACACTCTGACACTCTCTGACACTCTATGACAATATCTGACACTCTCTATCACTCTCTGACACACTCTAACACTCTCTGACACTCTCAGACACTCTCTATCACTGTCCATCACTCTCTGACCGTCTCTGACACTCTCAGACACTCTCTGACTCTCTCTTTCACACTCTATCACTCTCTGACACACTTTGACAGTCTCTGACACTCTCAGACACTCTCATACACTCTCAGACACTCTCTCTCACTTTCTGACACACTCTGACACTCTCTATCACTCTCAATCACTCTCTGACACTCTCTGACACACTCTGACACACTCTGACACACTCTGACACACCCTATCAATCTCTATCACTCTCTGACACTCTCTGACACTCTCTGACACTCTCTGACAATCTGAGACACTCTGTATCACTCTCTATCACTCTCTGACACACTCTGACAGTCTCTGAGACTCTCTATCACTCTCTGACACTCTCTATCACTCTCTGAAACTCTCTGACACACTCTGACACTCTCTGACACTCTCAGACTCTCTCCAACACTCTCAGACACTATCACTCTCTGTCACTCTCTGTCACTCTCTCACACTCTCTGACACTCTCTGACACTCCCTATCACTCTCTATCACTCTCTGACACTCTCTGACACTCTCTATCACTCTCTGACACTCTCTATCACACTCTGACACTCTCTGACACTCTCTATCACTCAGTGAAATGCTCTGACACTCTCTATCAGTCTCTATCACGTTCTGACACTCTCTGACACACTCTCAAACTCTCAGACACTCTCTGACACTCTCTGACACTCTCTATCACTGTCTGACACTCTCTGACACTCTCTGACAATCTCTATCACACTCTGACAATCTCTGACACTCTCAGGCACTCTATATCGCTCTCTATCACTCTGTGACTCACTCTGACAATCTCTGACACTCTCAGACACTCTCAGACACTCTCTATCACTCTCTGACACTCTCAGAAACTCTCTATCCCTCTCTGACACTCTCTATCACTCTCTGACACTCTCTGACACACTCTGACACTCTCTGACACTCTTTGACACTCTTTGACACTCTCAGACACTCTCTATCGCTCTCTATCACTCTCTGACACTCTCTGACACTCTCAGACACTCTCTATCACTCTCTGACACTGTGAGACACTCTCTATCACTCTCTGACACTCTCTATCACTCTCTGACACTCTCCATCAGTCTCTGACACTCTCTGACACACTATGACACACTCTGACACTCTCTATCACACTCTGACAATCTCTGACACTCTCAGGCACTCTCAGATGCTCTCAGACATTCTCCATCACTCTCTGACATTCACTGACACTCTCAGACTCTCTCAGACACTCTCTATCACTCTCTGACACTCTCTGACACCCTCTGACACTCTCAGACACTCTTATCACTCTCTGACACTCTCTATCACTCTCTGACACTCTCTATCAATCTCTGACACTCTCTGACACACTCTGAAATTCTCCGACACACTGTATCACCCTCTATCACTCTCTGACACACTCTGACACTCTCTATAACTCTCCGGCACACTCTGACACTCTCTGACACTCTCTATCACTCTCTGACACTCTCTGACACTCTCTGACACTCTCTGACACACTCTGACACTCTCTATCACTCTCTGACACTCTCTGACACTCTCAGACACTCTCTATCACTCTATGACACTCACTGACACTCTCAGAAACTCTCTGTCACTCTCAGACACTCTCTATCACTCTCTAACACTCTATATCACTCTCTGACACTCTCTGACACTCTCTATCACTCTTTGACTCTCTCTATCACTCTCTGACACTGTCAGACACTCTCTATCACTCTCTCGCACACTCTATCACTGTCTGATACTCTCAGACACTCTCTATCACTCGCAGACACTCTCTATTACTCTATGACACTCTCTGACACTCTCTATCACTCTCTATCACTCTCTGACACTCTCTGACACTCTTTGACTCACTCTGAAATTCGTTGACACTCTCAGACACTCTCTATCACTCTCTGACACTCTCTGACACTCTCTGACACTCTCGGACACTCTCGGACACTCTCTGACACTCTGAGACACTTTCTATCACTGCCTATCACTCTCTATCACTCTGTGACACTCTCTGACACATCTGACAGTCTCTGACAATCTCAGACACTCCATATCGCTCTCTATCACTCCGTGACTCACTCTGACAATCTCTGACACTCTCAGACACTCTCAGACACTCTCTATCACTCTCTGACACTCTCAGAAACTCTCTATCCCTCTCTGACACTCTCTATCACTCTCTGACACTCTCTGACACACTCTGACACTCTCTGACACTCTTTGACACTCTTTGACACTCTCAGACACTCTCTATCGCTCTCTATCACTCTCTGACACTCTCTGACACTCTCAGACACTCTCTATCACTCTCTGACACTGTGAGACACTCTCTATCACTCTCTGACACTCTCTATCACTCTCTGACACTCTCCATCAGTCTCTGACACTCTCTGACACACTATGACACACTCTGACACTCTCTATCATTCTCTGAAACTCTTTATCACTCTCTAATACTCTCTAACACTCTCTGACACTCTCTATCTCTCTCAATCACTCTCTGACACTCTCTGACACACTCTGACACTCTCTGACACTGTCTAACAATCTCTGACTCTCTCTGACACTCTTTATCACTCTCTGACACTTTCTGACACTCTATCACTCTCTATCACTCTCTGACACACTCTGACACTCACTGACAATCTCAGAAACTCTCTGTTACTCTCAGACACTCTCTATCACTCTCTAAAACTCTCTATCACACTTTGACACTCGCTGACACACTCTGAAACTCTCTGACACACTCAGACACTCTCTAACACTCTCTATCACACTCTGACACTATCTGACACTCTCTATCAATCTCTGACACTCTCTATCACTCTCTGACACTCTCAGACACTCTCTATCACTCTCTGACACTCTCAGACACTCTTTATCACTCTCTGACACTCTCTGACACTCTATCACTCTCTATCACTCTCTGACACACTCTGACACTCACTGACAATCTCAGAAATTCTCTGTTACTCTCAGACACTCTCTATCACTCTCTAAAACTCTCTATCACTCTTTGACACTCGCTGACACACTCTGACGCTCTCTGACACACTCAGATACTCTCTAACACTCTCTATCACACTCTGACACTATCTGACACTCTCTATCACTCTCTGACACTCTCTATCACTCTCTGACACTCTCAGACACTCTCTATCACTCTCTGACACTCTCAGACACTCTCTAGCACTCTCTGACACTCTCAATCACTCTCTGACACTCTCCGACACTCTCTATTACTCTATGACACTCTCTGACACTCTCTATGACTCTCTATCACTCTGTGACACTCTCTGACACACTTTGACACACTCTGCAATTCTCTGACTCTCTCAGGCACTCTCTATCACTCTCTATCACTCTCTATCACTCTCTGACACACTCTGACACACTCTGAAACATTCTGACACTCTCTATCACTCTCTATCACTCTCTGACACACTCTGACACTCTCAGATATTCTCAGACACTCTCAGATATTCTCAGACACTCTCAATCACTCTCAGAAACTCGCTGACACTCTCAGAAACTCTCAAACACTCTTTATCACTCTCTGACACACTCTGACACTCTCTGACACTCTCTATCACTCTCTGACATTCTCAGACACTCTCAGACACTTTCTATCACTCCCTGACACTCTCTATCACTCTCTATCACTCTCTGACGCTCTCTGACACTCTCAGACACTCTCTATCACTCTCTGACCCTCTTCGGCACTCTCTGACACTCTCTATGACTCTCTATGACTCTCTGACAATCTCTGTCACTCTCTGGCACTCTCAGACACTCTCAATCACTCTCCGGCACTCTCTGACACTCTCTGACACTCTCCATCACTCGCTGACAGTCTCTATCACTCTCTGACACTCTCTGTCACTCTCTATCACACTCGAACACTCTCTGACGCTCTCTGGCACACTCTGACAGTCTCTGACCCTCTCAGACAGTCTCTATCACTCTCTATCACTTTCTCACACACTGACACTCTCTGACACACTCTGAAACACTCTGACACTCTCTATCACTCTCTATCACTCTCTGACACACTCTGACACACTCTGACAATCTCTGACACTCTCAGATATTCTCAGACACTCTCAGTCACTCTCAGTCACTCTCAGACACTCTCTGACACTCTCAGAAACTCTCAGACACTCCCTATCACTCTCTGACACTGTGAGACACTCTCTATCACTCTCTAAAACTCTCTATCACACTTTGACACTCGCTGACACACTCTGAAACTCTCTGACACACTCAGACACTCTCTAACACTCTCTATCACACTCTGACACTATCTGACACTCTCTATCAATCTCTGACACTCTCTATCACTCTCTGACACTCTCAGACACTCTCTATCACTCTCTGACACTCTCAGACACTCTTTATCACTCTCTGACACTCTCTGACACTCTATCACTCTCTATCACTCTCTGACACACTCTGACACTCACTGACAATCTCAGAAATTCTCTGTTACTCTCAGACACTCTCTATCACTCTCTAAAACTCTCTATCACTCTTTGACACTCGCTGACACACTCTGACGCTCTCTGACACACTCAGATACTCTCTAACACTCTCTATCACACTCTGACACTATCTGACACTCTCTATCACTCTCTGACACTCTCTATCACTCTCTGACACTCTCAGACACTCTCTATCACTCTCTGACACTCTCAGACACTCTCTAGCACTCTCTGACACTCTCAATCACTCTCTGACACTCTCCGACACTCTCTATTACTCTATGACACTCTCTGACACTCTCTATGACTCTCTATCACTCTGTGACACTCTCTGACACACTTTGACACACTCTGCAATTCTCTGACTCTCTCAGGCACTCTCTATCACTCTCTATCACTCTCTATCACTCTCTGACACACTCTGACACACTCTGAAACATTCTGACACTCTCTATCACTCTCTATCACTCTCTGACACACTCTGACACTCTCAGATATTCTCAGACACTCTCAGATATTCTCAGACACTCTCAATCACTCTCAGAAACTCGCTGACACTCTCAGAAACTCTCAAACACTCTTTATCACTCTCTGACACACTCTGACACTCTCTGACACTCTCTATCACTCTCTGACATTCTCAGACACTCTCAGACACTTTCTATCACTCCCTGACACTCTCTATCACTCTCTATCACTCTCTGACGCTCTCTGACACTCTCAGACACTCTCTATCACTCTCTGACCCTCTTCGGCACTCTCTGACACTCTCTATGACTCTCTATGACTCTCTGACAATCTCTGTCACTCTCTGGCACTCTCAGACACTCTCAATCACTCTCCGGCACTCTCTGACACTCTCTGACACTCTCCATCACTCGCTGACAGTCTCTATCACTCTCTGACACTCTCTGTCACTCTCTATCACACTCGAACACTCTCTGACGCTCTCTGGCACACTCTGACAGTCTCTGACCCTCTCAGACAGTCTCTATCACTCTCTATCACTTTCTCACACACTGACACTCTCTGACACACTCTGAAACACTCTGACACTCTCTATCACTCTCTATCACTCTCTGACACACTCTGACACACTCTGACAATCTCTGACACTCTCAGATATTCTCAGACACTCTCAGTCACTCTCAGTCACTCTCAGACACTCTCTGACACTCTCAGAAACTCTCAGACACTCCCTATCACTCTCTCATACTCTCTGACACTCTCTATCTCTCGCTGACACTCTCAGACACTTTCTATCACTCTCTGACACTCTCTGACACTCTCTATCACTCTCTATCACTCTCTGACTCTCTCTGACACTCTCAGACACTCTCTATCAATCTCTGACACTCTCAGACACACTCTGACACTCTCTGACAATCTCTGTCACTCTCTGACACTCTCAGACACTCTCAATCACTCTCCGACACACTCTGACACTCTCTGACACTGTCAGACACTCTCCATCACTCTCTGACAGTCTCTGTCACTCTCTGACACTCTCTGACAAAATCAGACACTCTCTGACATTCTCTGTCACTCTCTATCACACTCTAACACTCTCGGACACTCTCTGACACACTCTGACAGTCTCTGACACTCTCAGACACTCTCTATCGCTCTCTATCACTCTCTGGCACACTCTGAAAATCTCTGACACTCTCAGACACTTTCAGATACTCTATTTCACTCTCTGACACTCTCTGACACACTCTGACAGTCTCTGACACTCTCAGACAATCTCTATCGCTCTCTAACATTCTCTGACACACTCTGTCTATCTCTGACACTCTCAGACACTCTCTAACACTCTCTGACACTCTCAGACACTCTCAGACACTCTCTATCACTCTCTATCACACTCTGACGCTCTCTATCACTCTCACACACTCTATATCACTCTCTGACTCTCTTCAGACTCTCTCTATCGCTCTCTGGCACTCTCTATCACTCTCTGACACTCTCTGACAATCTCTGACACACTCTGACACTCTCTATCACTCTCTGACACTCTCTGACACACTCTGATACTCTCTGACACTCTCAGACACTCTCTATCACTCTCTATCACTCTCTGACACACTCTGACACACTCTGACAATCTCTGACACTCTCAGACACTCTCTGGCACTCTCTGACACTCTCTATCACTCTCTGACACTCTCTATCACTGTCTGACTCTCCCAGAGACTCTCTAGCACTCTCTGACACTCTCAATCACTCTCTGACACTATCTGACACACTTTGACACACTCTGAAATTCTCTGACCCTCTCAGACACTCTCTATCACTCTCTATCACTTTCTCACACACTGACACTCTCTGATACACTCTGAAACACTCTGACACTCTCTTTCACTCTCTATCACTCTCTGACACACTCTGACAATCTCTGACACTGTCAGATATTCTCAGACACTCTCAGTCACTCTCAGACACTCTCTGACACTCTCTGACACTCTCAGAAACTCTCAGACACTCTCTATCACTCTCTCATACTCTCTGACACTCTCTGACACTCTCTATCACTCGCTGACACTCTCAGACACTTTCTATCACTCTCTGACACTCTCTATCACTCTCTGACGCTCTCTGACACTCTCAGACACTCTCTATCAATCTCTGACACTCTCAGACACACTCTGACACTCTCTGACAATCTCTGTCACTCTCTGACAGTCTCAGACACTCTCAATCACTCTCCGACACACTCTAACACTCTCTGACACTGTCAGACACTCTCCGTCACTCTCTGACAGTCTCTGTCACTCTCTGACACTCTCTGACAAAATCAGACACTCTCTGACACTCTCTGACACACTCTGACAGTCTCTGACACTCTCAGACACTCTCTATCGCTCTCTATCACTCTCTGGCACACTCTGACAATCTCTGACACTCTCAGACACTTTCAGATACTCTATTTCACTCTCTGACACTCTCTGACACACTCTGACAGTCTCTGACACTCTCAGACAATCTCTATCGCTCTCTAACATTCTCTGACACACTCTGTCTATCTCTGACACTCTCAGACACTCTCTATCACTCTCTATCACACTCTGACGCTCTCCATCACTCTCATACACTCTCTATCACTCTCTGACTCTCTTCAGACTCTCTCTATCGCTCTCTGGCACTCTCTATCACTCTCTGACACTCTCTGACAATCTCTGACACACTCTGACACTCTCTATCACTCTCTGACACTCTCTGACACACTCTGATACTCTCTGACACTCTCTGGCACTCTCTATCACTCTCTGACACTCTCTGACAGTCTCTGACACACTCTGACACTCTCTATCACTCTCTGACACACTCTGACAATCTCTGACACTCTCAGACACTCTCTGACACTCTCTGACACACTCTGACACTCTCTGACACTCTCAGACACTCTCAGACACTCTCTATCACTCTCTATCACACTCTGACACTCTCTGACACTCTCAGAAACTCTCTATCAGTCTCTATCTCTCTCTGACACACTCTGACAATCTCTGACACTCTCAGACACTCTCAGACACACTCTAGCACTCTCTGACACTCACATACACTCTCAGACACTCTCTGTCATTGTCTGAAATTCTCTTTCACCCTCTGACAGTCTCAGACACTCTCTATCACTCTCTATCATACTCTGACACTCAAAGACACTCTCTATCACACTCTATCACTCTCTGAACCTCTCAGTCGCTCTCTATCACCCTCTGACACTCTCTGACACTCTCAGACACTCTCTGACACACTCTATCACTCTATATCACTCTCTATCACTATGTGACACTCTCTGACACTCTCAGACACTGTTTATCACTCTCTGACAGTCTCAGACACTCTCTATCACTCTCTAGCACACTCTGACACTCAAAGACACTCTCTATCACTCTCTATCACTCTCTATCACTTCTTGACACTCTCTGACAATCTCTGACACTATCAGACACACTCTGACACTCTCAGACACTCTTTATCACTATCTGACAGTCTCAGACACTCTCTATCACTCTCTGACACTCACATGCACTCTCAGACACTCTCTGTCGTTCTCTGAAATTCTCTTTCAGCCTCTGACACTCTCAGACACTCTCTATCACTCTCTCTCACACTCTGACACTCTCTGACACTCTCAGACACACTTTATCACTCTCTGACAGTCTCAGACACTCTCTATCACTCTCTATCACACTCTGACGCTCAAAGACACTCTCTATCACTCTCCATCACTCTCTATCACTATCTGACACTCTCTGACAATCTCTGACACTATCAGACACTCTCTGACATTCGCTATCACTCTCTATCACACTGTATCACTCTCTGACACTCTCTGACACACTCTGACACACTCTTGCAGTCTCTGACACTCTCAGACACTCTCTATCGCTCTCTATCACTCTTTGACACACTCTGACAATCTCTGACACTCTCAGACACTCTCAGACACTCTCTATCACTCTCTGACACTCACTGACACTCTCAGATACTCTCTGTCAATCTCAGACACTCTCAGAAACTCTCACTCACTCTCTGATACTCTCTACCACTCTTTGGCACTCTCTGACACACTCTGACACTCTCTAACAATCTCAGACACTCTCTATCACTCTCTGACTTTCTCAGACAATCTCCATCACTCTCTGACACTCTCTGACACACTCTGACACTCTCTGACACTCTCAGAAACTCTCTATCACTCTCTATCACACTCTGACACTCTCTATCAGTCTCAGACACTCTCTATCACTCTCTGACGCTCTCAGAAACTCTCTATCACTCTCTGACACACTCTGACACTCTCAGATATTCTCAGACACTCTCAGATATTCTCAGACACTCTCAATCACTCTCAGAAACTCTCTGACACTCTCTGACACTCTCAGAAACTCTCAGACACTCTTTATCACTCTCTGACACTCTCTGACACTCTCTGACACTCTCTATCACTCTCTGACATTCTCAGACACTCTCAGACACTTTCTATCACTCTCTGACACTCTCTATCACTCTCTTTCACTCTCTGACGCTCTCTGACACTCTCAGACACACTCTATCACTCTCTGACCCTCTTAGGCACTCTCTGACACTCTCTATGACTCTCTATCACTCTCTGACAATCTCTATCACTCTCTGACACTCTCTGACACTATCAGATACTCTCTGACACTCTCTGTCACTCTCTATCATACTGGAACACTCTCTGACACTCTCTGGCACACTCTGACAGTCTCTGACACTCTCAGACACTCTCTATCGCTCTCGATCACTCTCTAAAACACTCTGACAATCTCTGACACTCTCAGACACTCTCAGATACTCTCTATCACTCTCTGACACTCTCTGACACACTCTGAGTCTCTGACACTCTCAGACACTCTCGATCGCTCTCTATCACTCTCTGACACACTCTGACAATCTCTGACACTCTCAGACACTCTCAGATACTCTCTATCACTCTCTGACACTCTCTGACACACTCTGACAGTCTCTGACATTCTCAGACACTCTCTATCGCTCTCTATCACTCTCTGACACACTCTGACCATCTCTGACACTGTCAGACACTCTCTAACACTCTCTGACACTCACTGACACTCTCAGACAATCTCAGACGCTCTCTGACACTCTCTATCACACTCTGACGCTCTCTATCACTCTCAGACACTCTCTATCACTCTCTGACTCTCTTCAGACACTCCCTATCGCTCTCTGACACACTCTATCTCTCTCTATCACTCTCTGACACTGTCTGACACACTCTGACACTCTCTATCAATCTCTGACTCTCTCTGACACTATCTATCACGCTCTGACACTCTCTGACTCTCTCTATCACTCTTTATCACTCTCTAACACACTCTGACACTCACTGACACTCTCAGAAACTCTCTGTTACTCTCAGACACGCTCTATCACTCTCTGACATTCTCTATCACTCTCTGACACTCGCTGATACACTCTGACACTCTCTGACACACTCAGACACTCTCTAACAATCTCTATCACTCTCTGACACTCTCAGACACTTTCTATCACTCTCTGACACTCTCTATCACTCTCTTTCTCTCTCTGACGCTCTCTGACACTCTCAGACACTCTCTATCACTCTCTGACCCTCTTAGGCACTCTCTGACACTCTCTATGACTCTCTTCACTCTCTGACAATCTCTATCACTCTCTGACACTCTCTGACACTATCAGATACTCTCTGACACTCTCTGTCACTCTCTATCACACTCGAACACTCTCTGACACTCTCTGGCACACTCTGACAGTCTCTGACACTCTCAGACACTCTCTATCGCTCTCGATCACTCTCTAACACACTCTGACAATCTCTGACACTCTCAGACACTCTCAGATACTCTCTATCACTCTCTGACACTCTCTGACACACTCTGACAGTCTCTGACACTCTCAGACACTCTCGATCGCTCTCTATCACTCTCTGACACACTCTGACAATCTCTGACACTCAGACACTCTCAGATACTCTCTGTCACTCTCTGGCACTCTCTGACACACTCTGACAGTCTCTGACATTCTCAGACACTCTCTATCGCTCTCTATCACTCTCTGACACACTCTGACCATCTCTGACACTCTCAGACACTCTCTAACACTCTCTGACACTCACTGACACTCTCAGACAATCTCAGACGCTCTCTGTCACTCTCTATCACACTCTGACGCTCTCTATCACTCTCAGACACTCTCTATCACTCTCTGACTCTCTTCAGACACTCTCTATCGCTCTCTGACACACTCTATCTCTCTCTATCACTCTCTGACACTGTCTGACACACTCCGACACTCTCTATCAATCTCTGACTCTCTCTGACACTATCTATCACTCTCTGACACTCTCTGACTCTCTCTATCACTCTCTATCACTCTCTAACACACTCTGACACTCACTGACACTCTCAGAAACTCTCTGTTACTCTCAGACACTCTCTATCACTCTCTGACATTCTCTATCACTCTCTGACACTCGCTGATACACTCTGACAATCTCTGACACTCTCAGACACTCTCAGATACTCTCTATCACTCTCTGACACTCTCTGACACACTCTGACAGTCTCTGACACTCTCAGACACTCTCGATCGCTCTCTATCACTCTCTGACACACTCTGACAATCTCTGACACTCTCAGACACTCTCAGATACTCTCTATCACTCTCTGACACTCTCTGACACACTCTGACAGTCTCTGACATTCTCAGACACTCTCTATCGCTCTCTATCACTCTCTGACACACTCTGACCATCTCTGACACTCTCAGACACTCTCTAACACTCTCTGACACTCACTGACACTCTCAGACAATCTCAGACGCTCTCTGTCACTCTCTATCACACTCTGACGCTCTCTATCACTCTCAGACACTCTCTATCACTCTCTGACTCTCTTCAGACACTCTCTATCGCTCTCTGACACACTCTATCACTCTCTGTCACTCTCTGACACTGTCTGACACACTCTGACACTCTCTATCAATCTCTGACTCTCTCTGACACTATCTATCACTCTCTGACACTCTCTGACTCTCTCTATCACTCTTTATCACTCTCCAACACACTCTGACACTCACTGACACTCTCAGAAACTCTCTGTTACTCTCAGACACGCTCTATCACTCTCTGACATTCTCTATCACTCTCTGACACTCGCTGATACACTCTGACACTCTCTGACACACTCAGACACTCTCTAACAATCTCTATCACTCTCTGACACTCTCAGACACTCTCTTTCACTCTGTGACACTCTCTATCACTGTCTGACACTCCCAGAGACTCTCTATCACTCTCTGACACTCTCCATCACTGTCTGACACTCCCAGAGACTCTCTAGCACTCTCTGACACTCTCAATCACTCTCTGACACTCTCTGACACACTTTGACACACTCTGAAATTCTCTGACCCTCACAGACACTCTCTATCACTCTCCATCACTTACTCACACACTGACACTCTCTGACACACTCTGAAACACTCTGACACTCTCTATCACTCTCTATCACTCTCTGACACACTCTGACACACTCTGACAATCTCTGACACTCTCAGATATTCTCAGACACTCTCAGTCACTCTCAGACACTCTCTGACACTCTCTGACACTCTCAGAAACTCTCAGACACTCTCTATCACTCTCTCATACTCTCTGACACTCTCGATCACTCGCTGACACTCTCAGACACTTTCTATCACTCTCTGACATTCTCTATCACTCTCTATCACTCTCTGACGCTCTCTGACACTCTCACACACTCTCGATCAATCTCTGACACTCTCAGACACACTCTGACACACTCTGACAATCTCTGTCACTCTCTGACACTCTCAGACACTCTCAATCACACTCCGACACACTCTGACACTCTCTGACACTGTCAGACACTCTCCATCACTCTCTGACAGTCTCTGTCACTCTCTGACAATCTCTGACAAAATCAGACACTCTCTGACACTCTCTGTCACTCTCTATCACACTCTAACACTCTCTGACACTCTCTGACACACTCTGACATTCTCTGACACTCTCAGACACTCTCTATCGCTCTCTATCACTCTCTGGCACACTCTGACAATCTCTGACACTCTCAGACACTCTCAGATACTCTATTCCACTCTATGATACTCTCTGACACACTCTATCGATCTCTAACATTCTCTGACACACTCTGTCTATCTCTGACACTCTCATACACTCTCTGACACTCTCTGACACTCTCAGACACTCTCTGACACTCTCTATCACTCTCTATCACACTCTGACGCTCTCTATCACTCTCATACACTCTCTATCACTCTCTGACTCTCTTCAGACACTCTCTATCGCTCTCTGGCACTCTCTATCACTCTCTGACACTCTCTGACAATCTCTGACACACTCTGACACTCTCTATCACTCTCTGACACTCTCTGACACACTCTGATACTCTCTGACACTCTCTGACACACTCTGACACTCTCTGACACTCTCAGACTCTCTCTATCACTCTCTATCACTCTCCATCACACTCTCTGACACTCTCTATCACTCTCTGACATTCTCTTTCACTCTCTGACACTCTCAGATGCTCTCTATCTCTCTCTGACATTCTTTATAACGCTCTTCCACTCACAGACTCTCTCTATCACTCTCTGACACTCTCTGACACACTCTGACACTCTCTGACACACTCTGACACTCTCTGACACTCTTAGACACACTCAGACACTCTCTGACACTCTCTGTCACTCTCTGCCACTCTCAGACACTCTCAGACACTCACTATCACTCTCTATCACACTCTGGCACTCTCTGACACTCTCAGACACTCTCAGACACTCTCTATCAATCTCTATCACTCTCTGACACACTCTGACACTCTCTGACACTCTCAGACTCTCTCTATCACTCTCTATCACACTCTGACTCTCTTTATCACTCTCTGACGCTCTCTGACAATCTCTGACACACTCTGACACTCTCTATCACTCTCTGACACTATCTGACACTCTCTGACACTCTCAGACACTCTCTATCACTCTCTGACACACTCTTACACACTCTGACAGTCTCTGACACTCTCTGACACTTTCTATCACTCTCTATCACTCTCTGACACTCTCAGACACTCTCTATCACTCTCTATCACACTCTGACACTCTCTGACACTCTCAGACACTCTCTATCACTCTCTGACACTCTCAGAGACTCTCTATCACTCTCTGACACTCTCTATCACTCTCTGACACTCTCTGACACTCTCTATCACTCTCTATCATCTCTGACACTCTCTGACACTCTCAGACACTCGCTATCACTCTCTGACACTCTCAGACACTCTCTATCACTCTCTGACACTCAAAGACACTCTCTATCACACTCTATCTCTCTCTGTTATGCTCAGTCACTCTCAATCACACTCTGACACTCTCTGACACTCTCAGACACTCTCTGACACTCTCTATCACTCGCTATCACTATCTGACACTCTCTGACAATCTCTGACACTCTCTGACACTCTCTGACACTCTCAGACTCTCTCTATCACTCTCTATCACACTCTGACACTCTCGATCACTCTCAGACACTCTCTATCACTCTCTGACACTCTCAGACACTCTCTATCACTCTCTGACACTCAAAGACACTCTCTATCACTCTCTATCACACTGGATCACTCTCTGACACTCTCTGACACACTCTGACTGTCTCTGACACTCTCAGCCACTCTCAGAAACTCTCACTCAATCTCTGACACTCTCTATCACTCTCTTACACACTCTGACACACTCTGACACTCTCTGACACACTCTGACACTCTCTGACACTCTCAGACACTCTCTGTCACACTCTGACACTCTCAATCACTCTCTATCACTCTCTGACACACTCTGACACACTCTCACAGTCTCTGACACTCTCAGACACTTTCTATCACTCTCTATCACTCTCTGACACTCTCTATCACTCTCTGACACTCTCAGACACTCTCTATCACTCTCTATCACACTGTATCACTCTCTGACACTCTCTGACACACTCTGACAGTCTCTGACACTCTCAGCCACTCTCAGAAACTCTCACTCACTCTCTGACACTCTCGATCACTCTCTGACACACTCTGACACACTCTGACACTCTCTGACACACTCTGACACTCTCTGACACTCTCTGACACTCTCAGACACTCTCTGTCACACTCTGACACTCTCAGACACTCTCTATCACTCTCTGACACTCTCTGACACTCTCAGACACTCACTATCACTCTCTATCACACTCTGGCACTCTCTGGCACTCTCTGACACTCTCAGACACTCTCTATCACTCTCTATCACTGTCTGACACACACTGACACATTCTGACACACTCTGACACTCTCAGACTCCCTCTATCACTCTCTATCACGCTCTGACACTCTCTGACACTCTCTATCACTCTCTGACATTCTCTTTCACTCTCTGACACTCTCAGATGCTCTCTATCTCTCTCTGACATTCTTTATCACTCTCTTCCACTCACAGACACTCTCTATCACCCTCTGACACTCTCTGACACTCTCAGACACTCTCTGACACTCTCTATCACTCTCTATCACTCTCTATCACTCTCTGACACACTCTGACACTCTCAGACACTCTCTTTCAGTCTGTTTCTCTCTCTGACACTCTCTGACACTTTCAGACACTATCAGACACCCTCATTAACACTCTTTCACACTGTATCACTCTCTATTACTCTCTGACACACTCTGACAATCTCTGACTCTCTCAGACACTCTCTAGCACTCGCTGACACTCACATACACTCTCAGACACGCTCTGTCACTCTCTGAAATTCTCTTTCAACCTCTGACTATCTCAGACACTCTCTCTCGCTCTCTGACACTCTCTGGCAGTCTCTGACACTCTCAGACACTCTCTGACACTCTCTGTCACACTCTGACACTCTCTGACACACTCTGACACACTCTGACACTCTCTATCACTCTCTTTCACTCTCTGACACACTCTGACACTCTCTGACACTGTCAGACACTCTCTATCACTCTCTATCACTCTCTGACACGCTCTGACACACTCTGACAATCTCTGACACTCTCAGACACTCTCTATCACTCTCTGACATTCTCTATCACTCTCTGACACTCTCAAACACTCTCTATCTCTCTCTGACATTCTCCATCACTCTCTATCGCGCTCTGACACTCTCTGACACACTCTGACACTCTCTGGCACTCTCTGGCACTCTCAGACACTCTCTATCACTCTCTATCACTCTCTGACACTCTCAGACACTCTCTATCACTCTCTATCACTCTCTATCACTCTCTGACATTCTCTTTCACTCTCTGACACTCTCAGACACTCTCTATGTCTCTCTGACATTCTTTATCACTCTCTTACACTCTCAGACACTCTCTATCACCCTCTGACACTCTCTGACACTCTCAGACACTCTCTGACACTCTCAGACTCTCTCTATCACTCTCTATCACTCTCTATCTCTCTCTGACACACTCTGACAATCTCTGAAACTCTCTGACACTCTCAGACACTCTCTATCACTCTCTGACATTCTCTTTCATTCTCTGTCACTCTCAGACACTCTCAGACACGTTCTATCAATCTCTGTCACTCTCTATCTCTCTCTGACACACTCTGACAATCTCTGAAACTCTCTGACACTCTCAGACACTCTCTATCACTCTCTGACACTCTCTGACAATCTCAGACACTCTCTATCACTGTCTGACACTCTCAGACATTATCTATCACTCTCTGACGCTCTCTATCACTCTCTGACGCTCTCTGACACTCTCTGACATACCCTGACACTCTCTATCACTCTCTGACCCTCTCTCAGAATCTCTGACACTATCTAACACTCTCTATCACTCTCTGACACTCTCTGACACTCTCTATCATTCTCTGACACTCTCAGACACTCTCTATCACTCTCTGACACTCTCTGACAATCTCAGACAATCTCTATCACTGTCTGACACTCTCAGACATTATCTATCACTCTCTGACGCTCTCTATCACTCTCTGACGCTCTCTGACACTCTCTGACATACCCTGACACTCTCTATCACTCTCTGACCCTCTCTCAGAATCTCTGACACTATCTAACACTCTCTATCACTCTCTGACACTCTCTGACACTCTCTATCATTCTCTGACACTCTCAGACACTCTCTATCACTCTCTGACACTCTCTATCACTGTGTGACAATCTCAGACACTCTCTATCACTCTCTGACACTCTCAATCACTCTCTGACACTCCGACACTCTCGATTACTCTCTGACTCAGTCTGACACTCTCGTTTGATAAGGTTCCCCACGTTAGGCTATTGCAGAAAATACGCAAGTATGGGGTTGAAGGTGATTTAGAGCTTTGGATCAGAAACTGGCTCGCTGAAAGAAGACAGAGGGTGGTGGTTGATGGCAAATGTTCATCCTGGAGTTTAGTTACTAGTGGTGTACCGCAAGGATCTGTTTTGGGGCCACTGCTGTTTGTCATTTTTATAAATGACCTGGAAGAGGGTGTAGAAGGGTGGGTTAGTAAATTTGCAGATGACACTAAGGTCGGTGGAGTTGTGGATAGTGCCGAAGGATGTTGTCGGGTACAGAGAGACATAGATAGGCTGCAGAGCTGGGCTGAGAGATGGCAAATGGAGTTTAATGCGGAAAAGTGTGAGGTGATTCACTTTGGAAGGAGTAACAGGAATGCAGAGTACTGGGCTAATGGGAGGATTCTTGGTACTGTAGATGAACAGAGAGATCTTGGTGTCCAGGTGCATAAATCCCTGAAGGTTGCTAACCAGGTTAATAGAGCTGTTAAGAAGGCATATGGTGTGTTCGCTTTTATTAGTAGGGGGGTCGAGTTTCGGAGCCACGAGGTCATGCTGCAGCTGTACAAAACTCTGGTGAGACCGCACCTGGAGTATTGCGTGCAGTTCTGGTCACCGCATTATAGGAAGGATGTGGAAGCTATGGAAAGGGTGCAGAGGAGATTTACTAGGATGTTGCCTGGTATGGAGGGAAGGTCTTACGAGGAAAGGCTGAGGGACTTGAGGTTGTTTTCGTTGGAGAGAAGGAGGAGGAGAGGTGAATTAATAGAGACATATAAGATAATCAGAGGGTTAGATAGGGTGGATAATGAGCGTCTTTTTCCTCGGATGGTGATGGCAAACACGAGGGGACATAGCTTCAAGTTGAGGGGTGATAGATATAGGACAGATGTGAGAGGTAGTTTCTTTACTCAGAGAGTAGTAAGGGCGTGGAACGCCCTGCCTGCAGCAGTAGTAGATTCGCCAACTTTAAGGGCATTTAAGTGGACATTGGATAGACACATGGATGAAAATGGAATAGTGTCGGTCAGATGGTTTCACAGGGCGGCGCAACATCGAGGGCCGAAGGGCCTGTACTGCGCTGCAATGTTCTAAACTCTAAATTCTAAAAAAAATCACTCTCTATCACTCTCTGACACTCTCTGACACTCTTTGACTCACTCTGAAATTCTCTGACGCTCTCAGACACTCTCTATCACTCACTGACACTCTCTGACACTCTCAGACACTCTCTATCACTCCCTATCACGCTCTATCGCTCTCTGACACTCTCTGACACTCTCTGACACACTCTGACAGTCACTGACTCTCTCAGACACTCTCCATCGCTCTCGATCACTCTCTGACACACTCTGACAATCTCTGACACTCTCAGACACTCTCGATCACTCTCTGACACTCTCTGACACACTCTGACACTCTCTGACACTCTCTGACACTCTCAGACACTCTCTATCACTTTCTATCACTCTCCATCACTCTCTGACACTTTCTGACACTCTCAGACGCTTTCAGATTCTCTATCACTCTCTGACACTGTCAGACACTCTCTATCACTCTCTGACACTCTATCACTCTCTGACACTCTCTGTCCCTCTCTGAAACTCTCAGACACTCTCAATCACTCTCCGAGACTCTCTGACACTCTCTGAAATTCTCTTTCAACCTCTGACACTCTCAGACACTCTCTATCGCTCTCTGACTCTCTCTGACAATCTCTGACACCCTCAGACACTCTCTGACACTCTCTGACACCCTCTGACACTTTCTGACACACTCTGACACTCTCTGACACTCTCTATCACTCTCTATCACTCTCTATCACTCTCTGACACTCTCTGACACACTCTGACAATCTCTGACACGCTCAGATATTCTCAGACACTCTCTGTCACTCTCAGACACTCTCTATCGCTCTCTGACACTCTCTGACAATCTCTGACACCCTCTGACACTCTCTGACACACTCTGACAATCTCTGACACTCTCAGACACTCTCTATCACTCACTGACATTCTCTATCACTCTCTGACACTCTCAAACACTCTCTATCTCTCTCTGACATTCTCGATCACTCTCTATCGCGCTCTGACACTCTCTGACGCACTCTGACACTCTCTGGCACTCTCAGACACTCTCTATCACTCTCTGACACTCAAAGACACTCTCTATCACACTCTATCTCTCTCTGTAACTCTCAGTCACTCTCAATCACACTCTGACACTCTCTGACACTCTCAGACACTCTCTGACACTCTCTATCACTCGCTATCACTGTCTGACACTCTCTGACAATCTCTGACACTCTCTGACACTCTCAGACTCTCTCTATCACTCTCTATCACACTCTGACACTCTCGATCACACTCAGACACTCTCTATCACTCTCTGACACTCTCAGACACTCTCTATCACTCTCTATCACACTGTATCACTCTCTGACACTCTCTGACACACTCTGACAGTCTCTGACACTCTCAGCCACTCTCAGAAACTCTCACTCACTCTCTGACACTCTCGATCACTCTCTGACACACTCTGACACACTCTGACACTCTCTGACACACTCTGACACTCTCTGACACTCTCTGACACTCTCAGACACTCTCTGTCACACTCTGACACTCTCAGACACTCTCTATCACTCTCTGACACTCTCTGACACTCTCAGACACTCACTATCACTCTCTATCACACTCTGGCACTCTCTGGCACTCTCTGACACTCTCAGACACTCTCTATCACTCTCTATCACTGTCTGACACACACTGACACATTCTGACACACTCTGACACTCTCAGACTCCCTCTATCACTCTCTATCACGCTCTGACACTCTCTGACACTCTCTATCACTCTCTGACATTCTCTTTCACTCTCTGACACTCTCAGATGCTCTCTATCTCTCTCTGACATTCTTTATCACTCTCTTCCACTCACAGACACTCTCTATCACCCTCTGACACTCTCTGACACTCTCAGACACTCTCTGACACTCTCTATCACTCTCTATCACTCTCTATCACTCTCTGACACACTCTGACACTCTCAGACACTCTCTTTCAGTCTGTTTCTCTCTCTGACACTCTCTGACACTTTCAGACACTATCAGACACCCTCATTAACACTCTTTCACACTGTATCACTCTCTATTACTCTCTGACACACTCTGACAATCTCTGACTCTCTCAGACACTCTCTAGCACTCGCTGACACTCACATACACTCTCAGACACGCTCTGTCACTCTCTGAAATTCTCTTTCAACCTCTGACTATCTCAGACACTCTCTCTCGCTCTCTGACACTCTCTGGCAGTCTCTGACACTCTCAGACACTCTCTGACACTCTCTGTCACACTCTGACACTCTCTGACACACTCTGACACACTCTGACACTCTCTATCACTCTCTTTCACTCTCTGACACACTCTGACACTCTCTGACACTGTCAGACACTCTCTATCACTCTCTATCACTCTCTGACACGCTCTGACACACTCTGACAATCTCTGACACTCTCAGACACTCTCTATCACTCTCTGACATTCTCTATCACTCTCTGACACTCTCAAACACTCTCTATCTCTCTCTGACATTCTCCATCACTCTCTATCGCGCTCTGACACTCTCTGACACACTCTGACACTCTCTGGCACTCTCTGGCACTCTCAGACACTCTCTATCACTCTCTATCACTCTCTGACACTCTCAGACACTCTCTATCACTCTCTATCACTCTCTATCACTCTCTGACATTCTCTTTCACTCTCTGACACTCTCAGACACTCTCTATGTCTCTCTGACATTCTTTATCACTCTCTTACACTCTCAGACACTCTCTATCACCCTCTGACACTCTCTGACACTCTCAGACACTCTCTGACACTCTCAGACTCTCTCTATCACTCTCTATCACTCTCTATCTCTCTCTGACACACTCTGACAATCTCTGAAACTCTCTGACACTCTCAGACACTCTCTATCACTCTCTGACATTCTCTTTCATTCTCTGTCACTCTCAGACACTCTCAGACACGTTCTATCAATCTCTGTCACTCTCTATCTCTCTCTGACACACTCTGACAATCTCTGAAACTCTCTGACACTCTCAGACACTCTCTATCACTCTCTGACACTCTCTGACAATCTCAGACACTCTCTATCACTGTCTGACACTCTCAGACATTATCTATCACTCTCTGACGCTCTCTATCACTCTCTGACGCTCTCTGACACTCTCTGACATACCCTGACACTCTCTATCACTCTCTGACCCTCTCTCAGAATCTCTGACACTATCTAACACTCTCTATCACTCTCTGACACTCTCTGACACTCTCTATCATTCTCTGACACTCTCAGACACTCTCTATCACTCTCTGACACTCTCTGACAATCTCAGACAATCTCTATCACTGTCTGACACTCTCAGACATTATCTATCACTCTCTGACGCTCTCTATCACTCTCTGACGCTCTCTGACACTCTCTGACATACCCTGACACTCTCTATCACTCTCTGACCCTCTCTCAGAATCTCTGACACTATCTAACACTCTCTATCACTCTCTGACACTCTCTGACACTCTCTATCATTCTCTGACACTCTCAGACACTCTCTATCACTCTCTGACACTCTCTATCACTGTGTGACAATCTCAGACACTCTCTATCACTCTCTGACACTCTCAATCACTCTCTGACACTCCGACACTCTCGATTACTCTCTGACTCAGTCTGACACTCTCGTTTGATAAGGTTCCCCACGTTAGGCTATTGCAGAAAATACGCAAGTATGGGGTTGAAGGTGATTTAGAGCTTTGGATCAGAAACTGGCTCGCTGAAAGAAGACAGAGGGTGGTGGTTGATGGCAAATGTTCATCCTGGAGTTTAGTTACTAGTGGTGTACCGCAAGGATCTGTTTTGGGGCCACTGCTGTTTGTCATTTTTATAAATGACCTGGAAGAGGGTGTAGAAGGGTGGGTTAGTAAATTTGCAGATGACACTAAGGTCGGTGGAGTTGTGGATAGTGCCGAAGGATGTTGTCGGGTACAGAGAGACATAGATAGGCTGCAGAGCTGGGCTGAGAGATGGCAAATGGAGTTTAATGCGGAAAAGTGTGAGGTGATTCACTTTGGAAGGAGTAACAGGAATGCAGAGTACTGGGCTAATGGGAGGATTCTTGGTACTGTAGATGAACAGAGAGATCTTGGTGTCCAGGTGCATAAATCCCTGAAGGTTGCTAACCAGGTTAATAGAGCTGTTAAGAAGGCATATGGTGTGTTCGCTTTTATTAGTAGGGGGGTCGAGTTTCGGAGCCACGAGGTCATGCTGCAGCTGTACAAAACTCTGGTGAGACCGCACCTGGAGTATTGCGTGCAGTTCTGGTCACCGCATTATAGGAAGGATGTGGAAGCTATGGAAAGGGTGCAGAGGAGATTTACTAGGATGTTGCCTGGTATGGAGGGAAGGTCTTACGAGGAAAGGCTGAGGGACTTGAGGTTGTTTTCGTTGGAGAGAAGGAGGAGGAGAGGTGAATTAATAGAGACATATAAGATAATCAGAGGGTTAGATAGGGTGGATAATGAGCGTCTTTTTCCTCGGATGGTGATGGCAAACACGAGGGGACATAGCTTCAAGTTGAGGGGTGATAGATATAGGACAGATGTGAGAGGTAGTTTCTTTACTCAGAGAGTAGTAAGGGCGTGGAACGCCCTGCCTGCAGCAGTAGTAGATTCGCCAACTTTAAGGGCATTTAAGTGGACATTGGATAGACACATGGATGAAAATGGAATAGTGTCGGTCAGATGGTTTCACAGGGCGGCGCAACATCGAGGGCCGAAGGGCCTGTACTGCGCTGCAATGTTCTAAACTCTAAATTCTAAAAAAAATCACTCTCTATCACTCTCTGACACTCTCTGACACTCTTTGACTCACTCTGAAATTCTCTGACGCTCTCAGACACTCTCTATCACTCACTGACACTCTCTGACACTCTCAGACACTCTCTATCACTCCCTATCACGCTCTATCGCTCTCTGACACTCTCTGACACTCTCTGACACACTCTGACAGTCACTGACTCTCTCAGACACTCTCCATCGCTCTCGATCACTCTCTGACACACTCTGACAATCTCTGACACTCTCAGACACTCTCGATCACTCTCTGACACTCTCTGACACACTCTGACACTCTCTGACACTCTCTGACACTCTCAGACACTCTCTATCACTTTCTATCACTCTCCATCACTCTCTGACACTTTCTGACACTCTCAGACGCTTTCAGATTCTCTATCACTCTCTGACACTGTCAGACACTCTCTATCACTCTCTGACACTCTATCACTCTCTGACACTCTCTGTCCCTCTCTGAAACTCTCAGACACTCTCAATCACTCTCCGAGACTCTCTGACACTCTCTGAAATTCTCTTTCAACCTCTGACACTCTCAGACACTCTCTATCGCTCTCTGACTCTCTCTGACAATCTCTGACACCCTCAGACACTCTCTGACACTCTCTGACACCCTCTGACACTTTCTGACACACTCTGACACTCTCTGACACTCTCTATCACTCTCTATCACTCTCTATCACTCTCTGACACTCTCTGACACACTCTGACAATCTCTGACACGCTCAGATATTCTCAGACACTCTCTGTCACTCTCAGACACTCTCTATCGCTCTCTGACACTCTCTGACAATCTCTGACACCCTCTGACACTCTCTGACACACTCTGACAATCTCTGACACTCTCAGACACTCTCTATCACTCACTGACATTCTCTATCACTCTCTGACACTCTCAAACACTCTCTATCTCTCTCTGACATTCTCGATCACTCTCTATCGCGCTCTGACACTCTCTGACGCACTCTGACACTCTCTGGCACTCTCAGACACTCTCTATCACTCTCTGACACTCAAAGACACTCTCTATCACACTCTATCTCTCTCTGTAACTCTCAGTCACTCTCAATCACACTCTGACACTCTCTGACACTCTCAGACACTCTCTGACACTCTCTATCACTCGCTATCACTGTCTGACACTCTCTGACAATCTCTGACACTCTCTGACACTCTCAGACTCTCTCTATCACTCTCTATCACACTCTGACACTCTCGATCACACTCAGACACTCTCTATCACTCTCTGACACTCTCAGACACTCTCTATCACTCTCTATCACACTGTATCACTCTCTGACACTCTCTGACACACTCTGACAGTCTCTGACACTCTCAGCCACTCTCAGAAACTCTCACTCACTCTCTGACACTCTCGATCACTCTCTGACACACTCTGACACACTCTGACACTCTCTGACACACTCTGACACTCTCTGACACTCTCTGACACTCTCAGACACTCTCTGTCACACTCTGACACTCTCAGACACTCTCTATCACTCTCTGACACTCTCTGACACTCTCAGACACTCACTATCACTCTCTATCACACTCTGGCACTCTCTGGCACTCTCTGACACTCTCAGACACTCTCTATCACTCTCTATCACTGTCTGACACACACTGACACATTCTGACACACTCTGACACTCTCAGACTCCCTCTATCACTCTCTATCACGCTCTGACACTCTCTGACACTCTCTATCACTCTCTGACATTCTCTTTCACTCTCTGACACTCTCAGATGCTCTCTATCTCTCTCTGACATTCTTTATCACTCTCTTCCACTCACAGACACTCTCTATCACCCTCTGACACTCTCTGACACTCTCAGACACTCTCTGACACTCTCTATCACTCTCTATCACTCTCTATCACTCTCTGACACTCTCTGACACTTTCAGACACTATCAGACACCCTCATTAACACTCTTTCACACTGTATCACTCTCTATTACTCTCTGACACACTCTGACAATCTCTGACTCTCTCAGACACTCTCTAGCACTCGCTGACACTCACATACACTCTCAGACACGCTCTGTCACTCTCTGAAATTCTCTTTCAACCTCTGACTATCTCAGACACTCTCTCTCGCTCTCTGACACTCTCTGGCAGTCTCTGACACTCTCAGACACTCTCTGACACTCTCTGTCACACTCTGACACTCTCTGACACACTCTGACACACTCTGACACTCTCTATCACTCTCTTTCACTCTCTGACACACTCTGACACTCTCTGACACTGTCAGACACTCTCTATCACTCTCTATCACTCTCTGACACGCTCTGACACACTCTGACAATCTCTGACACTCTCAGACACTCTCTATCACTCTCTGACATTCTCTATCACTCTCTGACACTCTCAAACACTCTCTATCTCTCTCTGACATTCTCCATCACTCTCTATCGCGCTCTGACACTCTCTGACACACTCTGACACTCTCTGGCACTCTCTGGCACTCTCAGACACTCTCTATCACTCTCTATCACTCTCTGACACTCTCAGACACTCTCTATCACTCTCTATCACTCTCTATCACTCTCTGACATTCTCTTTCACTCTCTGACACTCTCAGACACTCTCTATGTCTCTCTGACATTCTTTATCACTCTCTTACACTCTCAGACACTCTCTATCACCCTCTGACACTCTCTGACACTCTCAGACACTCTCTGACACTCTCAGACTCTCTCTATCACTCTCTATCACTCTCTATCTCTCTCTGACACACTCTGACAATCTCTGAAACTCTCTGACACTCTCAGACACTCTCTATCACTCTCTGACATTCTCTTTCATTCTCTGTCACTCTCAGACACTCTCAGACACGTTCTATCAATCTCTGTCACTCTCTATCTCTCTCTGACACACTCTGACAATCTCTGAAACTCTCTGACACTCTCAGACACTCTCTATCACTCTCTGACACTCTCTGACAATCTCAGACACTGTCTATCACTGTCTGACACTCTCAGACATTATCTATCACTCTCTGACGCTCTCTATCACTCTCTGACGCTCTCTGACACTCTCTGACATACCCTGACACTCTCTATCACTCTCTGACCCTCTCTCAGAATCTCTGACACTATCTAACACTCTCTATCACTCTCTGACACTCTCTGACACTCTCTATCATTCTCTGACACTCTCAGACACTCTCTATCACTCTCTGACACTCTCTGACAATCTCAGACACTCTCTATCACTGTCTGACACTCTCAGACATTATCTATCACTCTCTGACGCTCTCTATCACTCTCTGACGCTCTCTGACACTCTCTGACATACCCTGACACTCTCTATCACTCTCTGACACTCTCTCAGAATCTCTGACACTATCTAACACTCTCTATCACTCTCTGACACTCTCTGACACTCTCTATCATTCTCTGACACTCTCAGACACTCTCTATCACTCTCTGACACTCTCTATCACTGTGTGACAATCTCAGACACTCTCTATCACTCTCTGACACTCTCAATCACTCTCTGACACTCCGACACTCTCGATTACTCTCTGACTCAGTCTGACACTCTCGTTTGATAAGGTTCCCCACGTTAGGCTATTGCAGAAAATACGCAAGTATGGGGTTGAAGGTGATTTAGAGCTTTGGATCAGAAACTGGCTCGCTGAAAGAAGACAGAGGGTGGTGGTTGATGGCAAATGTTCATCCTGGAGTTTAGTTACTAGTGGTGTACCGCAAGGATCTGTTTTGGGGCCACTGCTGTTTGTCATTTTTATAAATGACCTGGAAGAGGGTGTAGAAGGGTGGGTTAGTAAATTTGCAGATGACACTAAGGTCGGTGGAGTTGTGGATAGTGCCGAAGGATGTTGTCGGGTACAGAGAGACATAGATAGGCTGCAGAGCTGGGCTGAGAGATGGCAAATGGAGTTTAATGCGGAAAAGTGTGAGGTGATTCACTTTGGAAGGAGTAACAGGAATGCAGAGTACTGGGCTAATGGGAGGATTCTTGGTACTGTAGATGAACAGAGAGATCTTGGTGTCCAGGTGCATAAATCCCTGAAGGTTGCTAACCAGGTTAATAGAGCTGTTAAGAAGGCATATGGTGTGTTCGCTTTTATTAGTAGGGGGGTCGAGTTTCGGAGCCACGAGGTCATGCTGCAGCTGTACAAAACTCTGGTGAGACCGCACCTGGAGTATTGCGTGCAGTTCTGGTCACCGCATTATAGGAAGGATGTGGAAGCTATGGAAAGGGTGCAGAGGAGATTTACTAGGATGTTGCCTGGTATGGAGGGAAGGTCTTACGAGGAAAGGCTGAGGGACTTGAGGTTGTTTTCGTTGGAGAGAAGGAGGAGGAGAGGTGAATTAATAGAGACATATAAGATAATCAGAGGGTTAGATAGGGTGGATAATGAGCGTCTTTTTCCTCGGATGGTGATGGCAAACACGAGGGGACATAGCTTCAAGTTGAGGGGTGATAGATATCGGACAGATGTGAGAGGTAGTTTCTTTACTCAGAGAGTAGTAAGGGCGTGGAACGCCCTGCCTGCAGCAGTAGTAGATTCGCCAACTTTAAGGGCATTTAAGTGGACATTGGATAGACACATGGATGAAAATGGAATAGTGTCGGTCAGATGGTTTCACAGGGCGGCGCAACATCGAGGGCCGAAGGGCCTGTACTGCGCTGCAATGTTCTAAACTCTAAATTCTAAAAAAAATCACTCTCTATCACTCTCTGACACTCTCTGACACTCTTTGACTCACTCTGAAATTCTCTGACGCTCTCAGACACTCTCTATCACTCTCTGACACTCTCTGACACTCTCTGACACTCTCAGACACTCTCTATCACTCCCTATCACGCTCTATCGCTCTCTGACACTCTCTGACACTCTCTGACACACTCTGACAGTCACTGACACTCTCAGACACTCTCCATCGCTCTCGATCACTCTCTGACACACTCTGACAATCTCTGACACTCTCAGACACTCTCGATCACTCTCTGACACTCTCTGACACACTCTGACACTCTCTGACACTCTCTGACACTCTCAGACACTCTCTATCACTTTCTATCACTCTCCATCACTCTCTGACACTTTCTGACACTCTCAGACGCTTTCAGATTCTCTATCACTCTCTGACACTGTCAGACACTCTCTATCACTCTCTGACACTCTATCACTCTCTGACACTCTCTGTCCCTCTCTGAAACTCTCAGACACTCTCAATCACTCTCCGACACTCTCTGACACTCTCTGAAATTCTCTTTCAACCTCGGACACCCTCAGACACTCTCTGACACTCTCTGACACCCTCTGACACTTTCTGACACACTCTGACACTCTCTGACACTCTCTATCACTCTCTATCACTCTCTATCACTCTCTGACACTCTCTGACACACTCTGACAATCTCTGACACGCTCAGATATTCTCAGACACTCTCTGTCACTCTCAGACACTCTCTATCGCTCTCTGACACTCTCTGACAATCTCTGACACCCTCTGACACTCTCTGACACACTCTGACAATCTCTGACACTCTCAGACACTCTCTATCACTCACTGACATTCTCTATCACTCTCTGACACTCTCAAACACTCTATCTCTCTCTGACATTCTCGATCACTCTCTATCGCGCTCTGACACTCTCTGACGCACTCTGACACTCTCTGGCACTCTCAGACACTCTCTATCACTCTCTGACATTCTCTTTCACTCTCTGACACTCTCAGACACTCTCTATGTCTCTCTGACATTCTTTCTCACTCTCTTACACTCTCAGACACTCTCTATCACCCTCTGACACTCTCTGACACTCTCAGACACTCTCAGACACTCTCTGACATTCTCTATCACTCTCTATCACTCTCTATCACTCTCTGACTCTCTCAGACACTCTCTATCACTCTCTATCACTCTATGACACACTCTGACAATCTCTGGCACTCTCAGACACTCTCAGACACTCTCTAGCACTCTCTGAAACTCACAGACACTGTCAGACACTCTCTGTCACTCGCTGAAATTCTCTTTCACCCTCTGAAACTCTCACACACTCTCTATCGCTCTCTGACACTCTCTGACACTCTCTGACAATCTCTGACACTCTTAGACACTCTCTGACACTCTCTGACACACTCTGACAATCTCTGACACTCTCAGAAATTCTCAGACACTCTCAATCACTCTCAGACACTTTCAGACACTCGCTATCACTCTCTGACAGTCTCTATCACTCTCTGACACTCTCTGACACTCAAAGACACTCAAAGACACTCTCTATCACATTCTATCACTCTCTGAACATCTCAGTCACTCTCTCTCACGCTCTGACACACTCTGACACTCTCAGACACTTTCGGACACTCTCTATCAATCTCTATCACTCTCTATCACTATCTGACACTCTCTGTCACTCTCAGACACTCTCAGACACTCTCCATCACTCTCTGACAGTCTCTATCACACTCTGACACTCTCTGACACTCTCTGACACTATCAGACACTCTCTGACACTCTCTATCACTCTCTATCACACTCTAACACACTCTGACACTCTCTGACACACTCTGACAGTCTCTGACACTATCAGACACTCTCTTTCGCTCTCGAGAACTCTCTGACACACTCTGACAATCGCTGACACTCTCAGACACTCTCAGACACTCACTATCACTCTCTGACACTCACTGACACTCTCAGACACTCTCTGTCAACCTCAGACACTCTCAGAAACTCTCACTCACTCTCTGACACTCTATCACTCTCTGACACTCTCTGATACACTCTGACACTCTCTGACACTCTCTATCACTCTCAATCACACTCTGACACTCTCTGACACTCTCTGACACTCTCTGACACTCTCTGACACACTCTGACACTGTTTTCACTCTCTGACACTCTCTGACACACACTGACAATCTCTGACACTCTCAGACACTTTCTATCACTCTCTATCACTCTCCGACACACTCTATCACTCTCTGACACTCTCTATCACTCTCTGACACTCTCAAACTCTCTCTATCTCTCTCTGACATTCTCTATCACTCTCTATCAAACTCTGACACACTCTGACACACTCTGACAATCTCTGCAACTCTCAGACACTCTCTATCACTCTCTATCTCTCTCTGACACTCTCTATCACTCTCTGACATTCTCTATCTCTCTCTGACACTCTCAGAAACTCTCCATCACACTCTCTGACATTCTCTATCACTCTCTGACACTCACTGACACTCTCAGACACTCTCTATCACTCTCTATCACTCTCTGACACACTCTGACAATCTCTGACACTCTCAGACACTCTCAGACACTCTCTAGCACTCTCTGACACTCACATGCACTCTCAGACACTCTCTGTCACTCTCAGACACTCTCAGACACTTTCTATCACTCTCTATCACTCTCTATCTCACTCTGACACACTCAGACACTCTCTGACACTCTCTATCACTCCCTATCACTATCTGACACTCTCTGACAATCTATGACACTCTCTGACACTCTCTGACACTCTCAGACTCTCTCTATCACTCTCTATTACACTCTGACACTCTCTGACACTCTCTATCACTCTCTGACACTCTCTATCACTCTCTGACACTCTCTGACACTCTCTATCACTCTCTATCACACTCTGACACTCTCTGACACTCTCAGACACTCTCTATCACTCTCTGACACTCAAAGACACTCTCTATCACACTCTATCCCTCTCTGTAACTCTCAGTCACTCTCAATCACACTCTGACACTCTCTGACAATCTCAGACACTCTCTGACACTCTCTATCACTCGCTATCACTATCTGACACTCTCTGACAATCTCTGACACTCTCTGACACTCTCTGACACTTTCTATCACTCTCTATCACTCTCTGACACTCTCAGGCACTCTCTATCACTCTCTATCACACTCTGACACTCTCTGACACTCTCAGACACTCTCTATCACTCTCTGACACTCTCTGACACTCTCTATCACTCTCTGACACTCTCTATCACTCTCTGACACTCTCTGACACTCTCTATCACTCTCTATCACACTCTGACACTCTCTGACACTCTCAGACACTCTCTATCACTCTCTGACACTCAAAGACACTTTCTATCACACTCTATCTCTCTCTGTAACTCTCAGTCACTCTCAATCACACTCTGACACTCTCTGACACTCTCAGACACTCTCTGACACTCTCTATCACTCGCTATCACTATCTGACACTCTCTATCACTCTCTGACACACTCTGACAATCTCTGACACTCTCAGACACTCTCAGACACTCTCTAGCACTCTCTGACACTCACATGCACTCTCAGACACTCTCTGTCACTCTCAGACACTCTCAGACACTTTCTATCACTCTCTATCTCACTCTGACACACTCAGACACTCTCTGACACTCTCTATCACTCGCTATCACTATCTGACACTCTCTGACAATCTATGACACTCTCTGACACTCTCTGACACTCTCAGACTCTCTCTATCACTCTCTATCACACTCTGACACTCTCTGACACTCTCTATCACTCTCTGACACTCTCTATCACTCTCTGACACTCTCTGACACTCTCTGACACTCTCTATCACACTCTGACACTCTCTGACACTCTCAGACACTCTCTATCACTCTCTGACACTCAAAGACACTCTTTTTCACACTCTATCTCTCTCTGTAACTCTCAGTCACTCTCAATCACACTCTGACACTCTCTGACACTCTCAGATACTCTCTGACACTCTCTATCACTCGCTATCACTATCTGACACTCTCTGACAATCTCTGACACTCTCTGACACTCTCTGACACTTTCTATCACTCTCTATCACTCTCTGACACTCTCAGGCACTCTCTATCACTCTCTATCACACTCTGACACTCTCTGACACTCTCAGACACTCTCTATCACTCTCTGACACTCTCTGACACTCTCTATCACTCTCTGACACTCTCTATCACTCTCTGACACTCACTATCACTCTCTATCACACTCTGACACTCTCTGACACTCTCAGACACTCTCTAGCACTCTCTGACACTCAAAGACACTCTCTATCACACTCTATCTCTCTCTGTAACTCTCAGTCACTCTCAATCACACTCTGACACTCTCTGACACTCTCAGACACTCTCTGACACTCTCTATCACTCGCTATCACTATCTGACACTCTCTATCAATCTCTGACACTCTCTGACACTCTCTGACACTCTCAGACTCTCTCTATCACTCTCTATCACACTCTGACACTCTCGATCACTCTCAGACAGTCTCTATCAATCTCTGACACTCTCTATCACTCTCTGACACTCTCTATCACACTGTATCACTCTCTGACACTCTCTGACACTCTCTGACACTCTCTGACACACTCTGACAGTCTCTGACACTCTCAGCCACTCTCAGAAACTCTCACTCACTCTCTGACACTCTCTATCACTCTCTGACACACTCTGACACTCTCTGACACACTCTGACACTCTCTGACACTCTAAGACACTCTCTGTCACACTCTGACACTCTCAGACACTCTCTATCACTCTCTGACACTCTCAGACACTCTCAGACACTCACTATCACTCTCTATCACACTCTGGCACTCTCTGACACTCTCAGACACTCTCTATCACTCTCTATCACTGTCTGACACACTCTGACACACTCTGACACTCTCAGACACTCTCTATCACTATCTGTCACACTCTGACACTCTCTGACACTCTCTATCACTCTCTGACATTCTCTTTCACTCTCTGACACTCTCAGATGCTCTCTATCTCTCTCTGACATTCTTTATCACTCTCTTCCACTCACAGACACTCTCTATCACCCTCTGACACTCTCTGACACTCTCAGATACTCTCTGACACTCTCTATCACTCTCTATCACTCTCTATCACTCTCTGACACACTCTGACACTCTCAGACACTCTCTTTCAGTCTGTTTCTCTCTCTGACACTCTCTGACACTTTCAGACACTATCAGACACCCTCTATCACACTCTTTCACACTGTATCACTCTCTATTACTCTCTGACAAACTCTGACAATCTCTAACACTCTCAGACACTCTCTAGCACTCGCTGACACTCACATACACTCTCAGACACTCTCTGTCACTCTCTGTCACTCTCTGAAATTCTCTTTCACCCTCTGACTATCTCAGACACTCTCTATCACTCTCTATCACTCTCTGACACACTCTGACACTCTCAGACACACTCTATCACACTCTGAAACTCTCTATCTCTCTCAGACACTCTCTATCATTCTCTGACACTCTCAGACACTCTCTATTACTCTCTGGCACTCTCTATCACTCTCTGACACTCTTTGACAATCTCTGTCACACTCTGACACTCTCTATCACGCTCTGACACTCTCTGACACAATCTGACACTCTAGGACACTCTCAGACACTCTCTATCACTCTCTATCACTCTCTGACACGCTCTGACACACTCTGACAATCTCTGAAACTCTCAGACACTCTCTATCACTCTCTATAACTCTCTGAAACTCTCTGACACTCTCTATCACTCTCTGACATTCTCTATCACTCTCTGACACTCTCAAACACTCTCTATCTCTCTCTGACATTCTCTATCACTCTCTATCGCGCTCTGACACTCTCTGACACACTCTGACACTCTCTGGCACTCTCAGACACTCTCTATCACTCTCTATCACTCTCTGACACACTGACACACTCTGGCAATCTCTGACACTCTCAGACACTCTCTAACACTCTCTATGTCTCTCTGACATTCTTTATCACTCTCTGACACTCTCAGACACTCTCTATGTCTCTCTGACATTCTTTATCACTCTCTTACACTCTCAGACACTCTCTATCACCCTCTGACACTCTCTGACAATCTCAGACACTCTCTGACACTCTCAGACACTCTCTGACACTCTCTCACTCTCTATCACTCTCTATCACTCTCTGACTCTCTCAGACACTCTCTATCACTCTCTGTCACTCTCTGACAAACTCTGACAATCTCTGGCACTCTCAGACACTCTCAGACACTCTCTAGCGCTCTCTGAAACTGACATGCACTGTCAGACACACTCTGTCACTCGCTGAAATTCTCTTTCAACCTCTGAAACTCTCATACACTCTCTATCGCTCTCTGACACTCTCTGACAATCTCTGACACTCTCAGACACACTCTGACACTCTCTGACACACTATGACACACTTTGACACACTCTGACACTCTATCACTCTCTATCACTCTCTGACACTCTCTGACACACTCTGACAATCTCTGACACTCTCAGATATTCTCAGACACTCTCAATCACTCTCAGGCACTTTGAGACACTCTCTATCACTCTCTGACAGTCTCTATCACTCTCTGACACACTCTGACACTCTCTGACACTCTCAGACTCTCTCTATCACTCTCTATCTCTCTCTGACACACTCTGACAATCTCTGAAACTCTCTGACACTCTCAGACACTCTCTATCACTCTCTGACATTCTCTTTCACTCTCTGTCACTCTCAGACACTCTCAGACACTCTCTATAACTCTCTGACACTCTCTGACAATCTCAGACACTCTCTATCACTGTCTGACACTCTCAGACACTATCTATCGCGCTCTGACGCTCTCTATCACTCTCTGACGCTCTCTGACACTCTCTGACATACCCTGACACTCTCTATCACTCTCTGACCCTCTCTCAGAATCTCTGACACTATCTAACACTCTCTATCACTCTCTGACACTCTCTGACACTCTCTATCATTCTCTGATACTCTCAGACACTCTCTATCACTCTCTGACACTCTCTATCACTGTGTGACACTCTCAGACACTCTCTATCACTCTCTGACACTCTCAATCACTCTCTGACACTCCGACACTCTCGATTACTCTCTGACTCAGTCTGACACTCTCTATCACTCTCTATCACTCTCTGACACTCTCTGACACTCTTTGACTCACTCTGAAATTCTCTGACGCTCTCAGACACTCTCTATCACTCTCTGACACTCTCTGACACTCTCTGACACTCTCAGACACTCTCTATCACTCCCTATCACGCTCTATCACTCTCTGACACTCTCTGACACACTCTGACAGTCTCTGACACTCTCAGACACTCTCTATCACTCTCTGACACTCTCTGACACACTCTGACACTCTCTGATACTCTCTGACAGTCTCAGACATTCTCTATCACTCTCCATCACTCTCTGACACTCTCTGACACTCTCAGACGCTCTCAGATTCTCTATCACTCTCTGACACTGTCAGACACTCTCTATCACTCTCTGACACTCTATCACTCTCTGACACTCTCTATCAATCTCTGAAACTTTCTGACAAACTATGACACACTCTGACACTCTCGATCACTCTCTGAAACTCTCTATCACTCTCTAACACTCTATGACACTCTCTGACACTCTCTATCACTCTCTATCACTCTCTGACACTCTCTGACACTCTCTGACACTCTCTATCAGTCTCTCACTCTCTCTGACACTCGATCACTCTCCATCACTCTCTGACACTCTCTGAAACCCTCAGAAACTCTTAGAAACTCTCTATCACTCTCTGACACTCTCTGACACTCTCTGACACTCTCTATCACTCTCTGACACACTCTATCACTCTCTGACACTCTCTATCACTCTCTGACGCTCTCTGACACTCTCTGTCCCTCTCTGAAGCTCTCAGACCCTCTCAATCACTCTCCGACACTCTCTGACACTCTCTGAAATTCTCTTTCAACCTCTGACACTCTCAGACACTCTCTATCGCTCTCTGACTCTCTCTGACAATCTCTGACACCCTCAGACACTCTCTGACACTCTCTGACACCCTCTGACACTCTCTGACACACTCTGACACTCTCTGACACTCTCTATCACTCTCTATCACTCTCTGACACTCTTTGACACACTCTGACAATCTCTGACACTCTCTATGACTCTCTATCACTCTCTGACACTCTCTGAAACTCTTAGAAACTCTCAGAAACTCTCATTCACTCTCTGACACTCTCTGAAACTCTCTGACACTCTCTATCACTCTCTGACACACTCTATCACTCTCTATCACTCTCTGACAGTCTCTGACACTCTCAGACACTCTCTATCACTCTCTGACACTCTGAGACACTCTCAGACAATCTCAATCACTCTCTGACACTCTCTATGACTCTCCATCACTCTCTATCACTCTCTGACACTCTCTGAAACTCTCAGAAACTCTCAGAAACTCTCTATCACTCTCTGACACTCTCTGACACTCTCTATCACTCTCTGACACTCTCTATCACTCTCTATCACTCTCTGACGCTCTCTGACACTCTCAGACACTCTCTATCACTCTCTGACATTCTGAGACACTCTCAGACACTCTCAATCACTCTCTGACACTCTCTATGACTCTCTATGACTCTCTATCACTCTCTGACACTCTCTGACACTCTCTGTCCCTCTCTGACACTCTCAGACACTCTCAATCACTCTCCGACACTCTCTGACACTCTCTGAAACTCTCTTTCAACGTCTGACACTCTCAGACACTCTCTATCGCTCTCTGACTCTCTCTGACAATCTCAGACACTCTCAGACACTCTCTGACACCCTCTGACACACTCTGACACTCTCTGACACATTCTGACACACTCTGACACACTCTATCACTCTCTATCACTCTCTGACACTCTCTGACACACTCTGACAATCTCTGACACTCTCAGATATTCTCAGACACGCTCTGTCACTCTCAGACACTCTCAGACACTCTCCATCACTCTCTGACAGTCTCTATCACTCTCTGACACTCTCTGACACTCAAAGACACTCAAAGACACCCTCTATCACACTCTATCACTCTCTGAACCTCTCAGACACTCTCCATCACTCTCTGACAGTCTCTATCACTCTCTGACACTCTCTGACACTCAAAGACTCTCAAATACACCCTCTATCACTCTCTATCGCTCTCTGACTCTCTCTGACAATCTCTGACACTCTCAGACACTCTCTGACACCCTCTAACACACTCTGACACACTCTGACACATTCTGACACACTCTGACACACTCTATCACTCTCTATCACTCTCTGACACTCTCAGACACTCTCTGACACCCTCTGACACACTCTGACACTCTCTGACACATTCTGACACACTCTGACACACTCTATCACTCTCTATCACTCTCTGACACTCTCTGACACACTCTGACAATCTCTGACACTCTCAGATATTCTCAGACACGCTCTGTCACTCTCAGACACTCTCAGACACTCTCCATCACTCTCTGACATTCTCTATCACTCTCTGACACTCTGGCACTCTCAGACACTCTCTGACACTCTCTAGCCCTCTCTATCACAGTCTATCACTCTCTGAAACTCCGACACTCTCTATTACTCTATGACTCAGTCTGACACTCTCTATCACTCTCTATCACTCTCTGACACTCTCTGACACTCTTTGACTCACTCTGAAATTCTCTGACGCTCTCAGACTCTCTCTATCACTCTCTGACATTCTCAGACACTCTCAGACACACTCTAGTACTCTCTGACACTCACATACACTCTCAGACTCTCTCTGTCATTCTCTGAAATTCTCTTTCACCCTCTGACACTCTCAGACTCTCTCTATCACTCTCTATCACACTCTGACACTCTCTGACACTCTCAGAAACACTTTATCACTATCTGACAGTCTCAGACACTCTCTATCACTCTCTATCACACTCTGACACTCAAAGACACTCTCTATCACTCTCCTTCACTCTCTATCACTATCTGACACTCTCTGACAATCTCTGACACTATCAGACACTCTCTGACATTCGCTATCACTCTCTATCACACTGTATCACTCTCTGACACTCTCAGACACTCTCAGACACTCTCTATCACTCTCTGACACTCTCTATCACTCTCTATCACTCTCTGACACTCACTGACACTCTCAGATACTCTCTGTCAATCTCAGACACTCTCTGACACTCTCACTCACTCTCTGATACTCTCTACCACTCTCTGACACTCTCTGACACACTCTGACACTCTCTGACAATCTCAGACACTCTCTATCACTCTCTGACTTTCTCAGACAATCTCTATCACTCTCTGACACACTCTGACACTCTCTGACACTCTCAGAAACTCTCTATCACTCTCTATCACACTCTGACAATCTCTATCAGTCTCAGACACTCTCTATCACTCTCTGACGCTCTCAGAAACTCTCTATCACTCTCTGACACACTCTGACACTCTCAGATATTCTCAGACACTCTCAGATATTCTCAGACACTCTCAATCACTCTCAGAAACTCTCTGACACTCTCTGACACTCTCTGACACTCTCAGAAACTCTCAGACACTCTTTATCACTCTCTGACACTCTCTGACACTCTCTATCACTCTCTGACATTCTCAGACACTCTCAGACACTTTCTATCACTCTCTGACACTCTCTGACACTCAAAGACACTCAAAGACACCCTCTATCACACTCTATCACTCTCTGAACCTCTCAGACACTCTCCATCACTCTCTGACAGTCTCTATCACTCTCTGACACTCTCTGACACTCAAAGACTCTCAAATACACCCTCTATCACTCTCTATCGCTCTCTGACTCTCTCTGACAATCTCTGACACTCTCAGACACTCTCTGACACCCTCTAACACACTCTGACACACTCTGACACATTCTGACACACTCTGACACACTCTATCACTCTCTATCACTCTCTGACACTCTCAGACACTCTCTGACACCCTCTGACACACTCTGACACTCTCTGACACATTCTGACACACTCTGACACACTCTATCACTCTCTATCACTCTCTGACACTCTCTGACACACTCTGACAATCTCTGACACTCTCAGATATTCTCAGACACGCTCTGTCACTCTCAGACACTCTCAGACACTCTCCATCACTCTCTGACATTCTCTATCACTCTCTGACACTCTGGCACTCTCAGACACTCTCTGACACTCTCTAGCCCTCTCTATCACAGTCTATCACTCTCTGAAACTCCGACACTCTCTATTACTCTATGACTCAGTCTGACACTCTCTATCACTCTCTATCACTCTCTGACACTCTCTGACACTCTTTGACTCACTCTGAAATTCTCTGACGCTCTCAGACTCTCTCTATCACTCTCTGACATTCTCAGACACTCTCAGACACACTCTAGTACTCTCTGACACTCACATACACTCTCAGACTCTCTCTGTCATTCTCTGAAATTCTCTTTCACCCTCTGACACTCTCAGACTCTCTCTATCACTCTCTATCACACTCTGACACTCTCTGACACTCTCAGAAACACTTTATCACTATCTGACAGTCTCAGACACTCTCTATCACTCTCTATCACACTCTGACACTCAAAGACACTCTCTATCACTCTCCTTCACTCTCTATCACTATCTGACACTCTCTGACAATCTCTGACACTATCAGACACTCTCTGACATTCGCTATCACTCTCTATCACACTGTATCACTCTCTGACACTCTCAGACACTCTCAGACACTCTCTATCACTCTCTGACACTCTCTATCACTCTCTATCACTCTCTGACACTCACTGACACTCTCAGATACTCTCTGTCAATCTCAGACACTCTCAGAAACTCTCACTCACTCTCTGATACTCTCTACCACTCTCTGACACTCTCTGACACACTCTGACACTCTCTGACAATCTCAGACACTCTCTATCACTCTCTGACTTTCTCAGACAATCTCTATCACTCTCTGACACACTCTGACACTCTCTGACACTCTCAGAAACTCTCTATCACTCTCTATCACACTCTGACAATCTCTATCAGTCTCAGACACTCTCTATCACTCTCTGACGCTCTCAGAAACTCTCTATCACTCTCTGACACACTCTGACACTCTCAGATATTCTCAGACACTCTCAGATATTCTCAGACACTCTCAATCACTCTCAGAAACTCTCTGACACTCTCTGACACTCTCTGACACTCTCAGAAACTCTCAGACACTCTTTATCACTCTCTGACACTCTCTGACACTCTCTATCACTCTCTGACATTCTCAGACACTCTCAGACACTTTCTATCACTCTCTGACACTCTCTATCACTCTCTATCACTCTCTGACGCTCTCTGACACTCTCAGACACTCTATATCACTCTCTGACGCTCTTAGGTACTCTCTGACACTCTCTATGACTCTCTATTACTCTCTGACAATCTCTGTCACTCTCTGGCACTCTCAGACACTCTCAATCACTCTCCGGCACTCTCTGACACTCTCTGACACTCTCCATCACTCGCTGACAGTCTCTATCACTCTCTGACACTCTCTGACACTATCAGATACTCTCTGACACTCTCTGTCACTCTCTATCACACTCGAACACTCTCTGACACTCTCTGGCACACTCTGGCAGTCTCTGACACTCTCAGACACTCTCTATCGCTCTCTATCACTCTCTGACACACTCTGACAATCTCTGACACTCTCAGACACTTTCAGATACTCTCTATCACTCTCTGACACTCTCTGACACACTCTGACAGTCTCTGACACTCTCAGACACTCTCTATCGCTCTCTATCACTCTCTGACACACTCTGACAATCTCTGACACTCTCAGACACTCTCAGATACTCTCTATCACTCTCTGACACTCTCTGACACACTCTGACAGTCTCTGACATTCTCAGACACTCTCTAAAGCTCTCTATCACTCTCTGACACACTCTGACCATCTCTGACACTCTCAGACACTCTCTCACACTCTCTGACACTCACTGGAACTCTCAGACAATCTCAGACGCTCTCTGTCACTCTCTATCACACTCTGACACTCTCTATCACTCTCAGACACTCTCTATCACTCTCTGACTCTCTTCAGACACTCTCTATCGCTCTGTGACACACTCTATCTCTCTCTATCACTCTCTGACACTGTCTGACACACTCTGACACTCTCTATCAATCTCTGACTCTCTCTGACACTATCTATCACTCTCTGACACTCTCTGACTCTCTCTATCACTCTCTATCACTCTCTAACACTCTGACACTCACTGACACTCTCAGAAACTCTCTGTTACTCTCAGACACTCTCTACCACTCTCTCATACTCTCTGACACTCTCTGACACTCTCGATCACTCGCTGACACTCTCCGACACTCACAGACACTCTCAGATACTCTCTATCACTCTCTGACACTCTCTGACACACTCTGACAGTCTCTGACACTCTCAGACACTCTCGATCGCTCTCTATCACTCTCTGACACACTCTGACAATCTCTGACACTCTCAGACACTCTCAGGTACTCTCTGACACTCTCTGACACACTCTGACAGTCTCTGACATTCTCAGACACTCTCTATCGCTCTCTATCACTCTCTGACACACTCTGACCATCTCTGACACTCTCAGACACTCTCTAACACTCTCTGACACTCACTGACACTCTCAGACAATCTCAGACGCTCTCTGTCACTCTCTATCACACTCTGACGCTCTCTATCACTCTCAGACACTCTCTATCACTCTCTGACTCTCTTCAGACACTCTCTATCGCTCTCTGACACACTCTATCTCTCTCTGTCACTCTCTGACACATTCTGACACACTCTGACACTCTCTATCAATCTCTGACTCTCTCTGACACTATCTATCACTCTCTGACACTCTCTGACTCTCTCTATCACTCTCTATCACTCTCTAACACACTCTGACACTCACTGACACTCTCAGAAACTCTCTGTTACTCTCAGACACTCTCTATCACTCTCTATCACTCTCTGACACTCTCAGACACTCTCTATCACTCTCTGACACTCTCTATCACTGTCTGACACTCCCAGAGACTCTCTATCACTCTCTGACACTCTCGATCACTGTCTGACACTCCCAGAGACTCTCTAGCACTCTCTGACACTCTCAATCACTCTCTGACACTCTCTGACACACTTTGACACACTCTGAAATTCTCTGACCCTCACAGACACTCTCTATCACTCTCCATCACTTACTCACACACTGACACTCTTTGACACACTCTGAAACACTCTGACACTCTCTGACACTCTCTATCACTCTCTGACACACTCTGACACACTCTGACAATCTCTGACACTCTCAGATATTCTCAGACACTCTCAGTCACTCTCAGACACTCTCTATCACTCTCTGACACTCTCTATGACTCTCTATCACTCTCTGAAACTCACTGACACTCTCAGATACTCTCTGTCAATCTCAGACACTCTCAGAAACTCTCACTCACTCTCTGATACTCTCTACCACTCTCTGACACTCTCTGACACACTCTGACACTCTCTGACAATCTCAGACACTCTCTATCACTCTCTGACTTTCTCAGACAATCTCTATCACTCTCTGACACACTCTGACACTCTTTGACACTCTCAGAAACTCTCTATCACTCTCTATCACACTCTGACAATCTCTATCAGTCTCAGACACTCTCTATCACTCTCTGACGCTCTCAGAAACTCTCTATCACTCTCTGACACACTCTGACACTCTCAGATATTCTCAGACACTCTCAGATATTCTCAGACACTCTCAATCACTCTCAGAAACTCTCTGACACTCTCTGACACTCTCAGAAACTCTCAGACACTCTTTATCACTCTCTGACACTCTCTGACACTCTCTGACACTCTCTATCACTCTCTGACATTCTCAGACACTCTCAGACACTTTCTATCACTCTCTGACACTCTCTATCACTCTCTATCACTCTCTGACGCTCTCTGACACTCTCAGACACTCTCTATCACTCTCTGACGCTCTTAGGTACTCTCTGACACTCTCTATGACTCTCTATTACTCTCTGACAATCTCTGTCACTCTCTGGCACTCTCAGACACTCTCAATCACTCTCCGGCACTCTCTGACACTCTCTGACACTCTCCATCACTCGCTGACAGTCTCTATCACTCTCTGACACTCTCTGACACTATCAGATACTCTCTGACACTCTCTGTCACTCTCTATCACACTCGAACACTCTCTGACACTCTCTGGCACACTCTGGCAGTCTCTGACACTCTCAGACACTCTCTATCGCTCTCTATCACTCTCTGACACACTCTGACAATCTCTGACACTCTCAGACACTTTCAGATACTCTCTATCACTCTCTGACACTCTCTGACACACTCTGACAGTCTCTGACACTCTCAGACACTCTCTATCGCTCTCTATCACTCTCTGACACACTCTGACAATCTCTGACACTCTCAGACACTCTCAGATACTCTCTATCACTCTCTGACACACTCTGACCATCTCTGACACTCTCAGACACTCTCTCACACTCTCTGACACTCACTGGCACTCTCAGACAATCTCAGACGCTCTCTGTCACTCTCTATCACACTCTGACACTCTCTATCACTCTCAGACACTCTCTATCACTCTCTGACTCTCTTCAGACACTCTCTATCGCTCTCTGACACACTCTATCTCTCTCTATCACTCTCTGACACTGTCTGACACACTCTGACACTCTCTATCAATCTCTGACTCTCTCTGACACTATCTATCACTCTCTGACACTCTCTGACTCTCTCTATCACTCTCTAACACTCTGACACTCACTGACACTCTCAGAAACTCTCTGTTACTCTCAGACACTCTCTATCACTCTCTCATACTCTCTGACACTCTCTGACACTCTCGATCACTCGCTGACACTCTCCGACACTCTCAGACACTCTCAGATACTCTCTATCACTCTCTGACACTCTCTGACACACTCTGACAGTCTCTGACACTCTCAGACACTCTCTATCGCTCTCTATCACTCTCTGACACACTCTGACAATCTCTGACACTCTCAGACACTCTCAGATACTCTCTGACACTCTCTGACACACTCTGACAGTCTCTGACATTCTCAGACACTCTCTCTCGCTCTCTATCACTCTCTGACACACTCTGACCATCTCTGACACTCTCAGACACTCTCTAACACTCTCTGACACTCACTGACACTCTCAGACAATCTCAGACGCTCTCTGTCACTCTCTATCACACTCTGACGCTCTCTATCACTCTCAGACACTCTCTATCACTCTCTGACTCTCTTCAGACACTCTCTATCGCTCTCTGACACACTCTATCTCTCTCTGTCACTCTCTGACACTGTCTGACACACTGTGACACTCTCTATCAATCTCTGACTCTCTCTGACACTATCTATCACTCTCTGACACTCTCTGACTCTCTCTATTACTCTCTATCACTCTCTAACACACTCTGACACTCACTGACACTCTCAGAAACTCTCTGTTACTCTCAGACACTCTCTATCACTCTCTGACACTCTCAGACACTCTCTATCACTCTCTGACACTCTCTATCACTGTCTGACACTCCCAGAGACTCTCTATCACTCTCTGACACTCTCGCTCAGTGTCTGACACTCCCAGAGACTCTCTAGCACTCTCTGACACTCTCAATCACTCTCTGACACTCTCTGACACACTTTGACACACTCTGAAATTCTCTGACCCTCACAGACACTCTCTATCACTCTCCATCACTTACTCACACACTGACACTCTTTGACACACTCTGAAACACTCTGACACTCTCTATCACTCTCTATCACTCTCTGACACACTCTGACACACTCTGACAATCTCTGACACTCTCAGATATTCTCAGACACTCTCAGTCACTCTCAGACACTCTCTGTCACTCTCTGACACTCTCTATCACTCTGTATCACTCTCTGACACTCACTGACACTCTCAGATACTCTCTGTCAATCTCAGACACTCTCAGAAACTCTCACTCACTCTCTGATACTCTCTACCACTCTCTGACACTCTCTGACACACTCTGACACTCTCTGACAATCTCAGACACTCTCTATCACTCTCTGACTTTCTCAGACAATCTCTATCACTCTCTGACACACTCTGACACTCTCTGACACTCTCAGAAACTCTCTATCACTCTCTATCACACTCTGACAATCTCTATCAGTCTCAGACACTCTCTATCACTCTCTGACGCTCTCAGAAACTCTCTATCACTCTCTGACACACTCTGACACTCTCAGATATTCTCAGACACTCTCAGATATTCTCAGACACTCTCAATCACTCTCAGAAACTCTCTGACACTCTCTGACACTCTCAGACACTCTTTATCACTCTCTGACACTCTCTGACACTCTCTGACACTCTCTATCACTCTCTGACATTCTCAGACACTCTCAGACACTTTCTATCACTCTCTGACACTCTCTATCACTCTCTATCACTCTCTGACGCTCTCTGACACTCTCAGACACTCTCTATCACTCTCTGACGCTCTTAGGTACTCTCTGACACTCTCTATGACTCTCTATTACTCTCTGACAATCTCTGTCACTCTCTGGCACTCTCAGACACTCTCAATCACTCTCCGGCACTCTCTGACACTCTCTGACACTCTCCATCACTCGCTGACAGTCTCTATCACTCTCTGACACTCTCTGACACTATCAGATACTCTCTGACACTCTCTGTCACTCTCTATCACACTCGAACACTCTCTGACACTCTCTGGCACACTCTGGCAGTCTCTGACACTCTCAGACACTCTCTATCGCTCTCTATCACTCTCTGACACACTCTGACAATCTCTGACACTCTCAGACACTTTCAGATACTCTCTATCACTCTCTGACACTCTCTGACACACTCTGACAGTCTCTGACACTCTCAGACACTCTCTATCGCTCTCTATCACTCTCTGACACACTCTGACAATCTCTGACACTCTCAGACACTCTCAGATACTCTCTATCACTCTCTGACACTCTCTGACACACTCTGACAGTCTCTGACATTCTCAGACACTCTCTAAAGCTCTCTATCACTCTCTGACACACTCTGACCATCTCTGACACTCTCAGACACTCTCTCACACTCTCTGACACTCACTGGCACTCTCAGACAATCTCAGACGCTCTCTGTCACTCTCTATCACACTCTGACACTCTCTATCACTCTCAGACACTCTCTATCACTCTCTGACTCTCTTCAGACACTCTCTATCGCTCTCTGACACACTCTATCTCTCTCTATCACTCTCTGACACTGTCTGACACACTCTGACACTCTCTATCAATCTCTGACTCTCTCTGACACTATCTATCACTCTCTGACACTCTCTGACTCTCTCTATCACTCTCTATCACTCTCTAACACTCTGACACTCACTGACACTCTCAGAAACTCTCTGTTACTCTCAGACACTCTCTATCACTCTCTCATACTCTCTGACACTCTCTGACACTCTCGATCACTCGCTGACACTCTCCGACACTCTCAGACACTCTCAGATACTCTCTATCACTCTCTGACACTCTCTGACACACTCTGACAGTCTCTGACACTCTCAGACACTCTCTATCGCTCTCTATCACTCTCTGACACACTCTGACAATCTCTGACACTCTCAGACACTCTCAGATACTCTCTGACACTCTCTGACACACTCTGACAGTCTCTGACATTCTCAGACACTCTCTATCGCTCTCTATCACTCTGACACACTCTGACCATCTCTGACACTCTCAGACACTCTCTAACACTCTCTGACACTCACTGACACTCTCAGACAATCTCAGACGCTCTCTGTCACTCTCTATCACACTCTGACGCTCTCTATCACTCTCAGACACTCTCTATCACTCTCTGACTCTCTTCAGACACTCTCTATCGCTCTCTGACACACTCTATCTCTCTCTGTCACTCTCTGACACTGTCTGATACACTCTGACACTCTCTATCAATCTCTGACTCTCTCTGACACTATCTATCACTCTCTGACACTCTCTGACTCTCTCTATCACTCTCTATCACTCTCTAACACACTCTGACACTCACTGACACTCTCAGAAACTCTCTGTTACTCTCAGACACTCTCTATCACTCTCTATCACTCTCTGACACTCTCAGACACTCTCTATCACACTCTGACACTCTCTATCACTCTCTATCACTCTCTGACACACTCTGACACACTCTGACAATCTCTGACACTCTCAGATATTCTCAGACACTCTCAGTCACTCTCAGACACTCTCTGACACTCTCTGACACTCTCAGAAACTCTCAGACACTCTCTATCACTCTCTCATACTCTATGACACTCTCTGACACTCTCGATCACTCGCTGAAACTCTCAGACACTTTCTATCACTCTCTGACACTCTCTATCACTCTCTATCACTCTCTGACGCTCTCTGACACTCTCACACACTCTCGATCAATCTCTGACGCTCTCAGACACACTCTGACACTCTCTGACAATCTCTGTCACTCTCTGACACTCTCAGACACTCTCAATCACTCTCCGACACACTCTGACACTCTCTGACACTGTCAGACACTCTCCATCACTCTCTGACAGTCTCTGTCACTCTCTGACAATCTCTGACAAAATGAGACACTCTCTGACACTCTCTGTCACTCTCTATCACACTCTAACACTCTCTGACACTCTCTGACACACTCTGACAGTCTCTGACACTCTCAGACACTCTCTATCGCTCTCTATCACTCTCTGGCACACTCTGACAATCTCTGACACTCTCAGACACTCTCAGATACTCTATTTCACTCTCTGACACTCTCTGACACACTCTATCGCTCTCTAACATTCTCTGACACACTCTGTCTATCTCTGACACTCTCATACACTCTCTAACACTCTCTGACACTCTCAGACACTCTCAGACACTCTCTATCACTCTCTATCACACTCTGACACTCTCTATCACTCTCATACACTCTCTATCACTCTCTGACTCTCTTCAGACACTCTCTATCGCTCTCTGGCACTCTCTATCACTCTCTGACACTCTCTGACAATCTCTGACACACTCTGACACTCTCTATCACTCTCTGACACTTTCTGACACACTCTGATACTCTCTGACACTCTCAGACACTCTCTATCACTCTCTATCATCTCTGACACACTCTGACATACTCTGACAATCTCTGACACTCTCAGACACTCTCTGACACTCTCAGACACTCTCAGACACTCTCTATCACTCTCTATCACACTCTGACACTCTCTGACACTCTCAGACACTCTCTATCACTCTCTGACAGTCTCAGACACTCTCTATCACTCTCTATCACACTCTGACACTCAAAGACACTCTCTATCACACTCTATCACTCTCTGAACCTCTCAGTCACTCTCTATCACCCTCTGACACTTTCTGATACTCTCAGACACTCTCTGACACTCTCTATCACTCTCTATCATCTCTGACACACTCTGACATACTCTGAGAATCTCTGACACTCTCAGACACTCTCTGACACTCTCAGACACTCTCTGACACTCTCTGACACTCTCTATCACTCTCTATCACTCTCTGACACACTCTGACACTCTCAAAGACACTCTATCACTCTCTATCTCTCTCTGACACACTCTGACAATCTCTGGCACTCTCAGACACTCTCAGACACACTCTAGCACTCTCTGACACTCACATACACTCTCAGACACTCTCTGTCATTCTCTGAAATTCTCTTTCACCCTCTGACACTCTCAGACCCTCTCTATCACTCTCTATCACACTCTGACACTCTATGACACTCTCAGACACTCTTTATCACTCTCTGACAGTCTCAGACACTCTCTATCACTCTCTATCACACTCTGACACTCAAAGACACTCTCTATCACACTCCATCACTCTCTGAACCTCTCAGTCGCTCTCTATCACCCTCTGACACTCTCTGACACTCTCAGACACTCTCTGACACTCTCTATCACTCTCTATCTCTCTCTATCACTATGTGACACTCTCTGACACTCTCAGACACTCTTTATCACTCTCTGACAGTCTCAGACACTCTCTATCACTCTCTAGCACACTCTGACACTCAAAGACACTCTCTATCACTCTCTTTCACTCTCTATCACTTCTTGACACTCTCTGACAATCTCTGACACTATCAGACAATCTCTGACACTCTCAGACACGCTTTATCACTCTCTGACAGTCTCAGACAGTCTCTATCACTCTCTGACACTCACATGCACTCTCAGACACTCTCTGTCGTTCTCTGAAATTCTCTTTCAGCCTCTGACACTCTCAGACACTCTCTATCACTCTCTATCACACTCTGACACTCTCTGACACTCTCAGACACACTTTATCACTCTCTGACAGTCTCAGACACTCCCTATCACTCTCTATCACACTCTGACACTCAAAGACACTCTCTATCACTCTCCATCACTCTCTATCACTATCTGACACTCTCTGACAATCTCTGACACTATCAGACACTCTCTGACATTCGCTATCACTCTCTATCACACTGTATCACTCTCTGACACACTCTGACACACTCTGACACACTCTGACAGTCTCTGACACTCTCAGACACTCTCTATCGCTCTCTATCACTCTTTGACACACTCTGACAATCTCTGACACTCTCAGACACTCTCAGACACTCTCTATCACTCTCTGACACTCACTGACACTCTCAGATACTCTCTGTCAATCTCAGACACTCTCAGAAACTCTCACTCACTCTCTGATACCCTCTACCACTCTCTGACAATCTCTGACACACTCTGACACACTCTGACACTCTCTGACAATCTCAGACACTCTCTATCACTCTCTGACTTTCTCAGACAATCTCTATCACTCTCTGACACTCTCTGACACACTCTGACACTCTCTGACACTCTCAGAAACTCTTTATCACTCTCTATCACACTCTGACACTCTCTATCAGTCTCAGACACTCTCTATCACTCTCTGACACTCTCTATCACACTCTGACGCTCTCAGAAACTCTATATCACTCTCTGGCACTCTCTATCACTCTCTGACACTCTCTGACAATCTCTGACACACACTGACACTCTCTATCACTCTCTGACACTATCTAACACTCTCTGACACTCTCTGACACTCTCTATCACTCTCTATCACTCTCTGACACACTATGACACACTCTGACAGTCTCTGACACTCTCAGACACTTTATATCACTCTCTATCACTCTCTGACACTCTCAGACACTCTCTATCACTCTCTGACACTCTCAGACACTCTCTATCACTCTCTGACTCTCTCTGACACTCAAAGACACTCTCTATCACTCTCTATCTCTCTCTGTAACTCTCAGTCACTCTCAATCACACTCTGACACTCTCTGACACTCCCAGACACTCTCTGACACTCTCTATCACTCTCTATCACTATCTGACACTCTCTGACAATCTCTGACACCCTCTGACACTCTCTGACACACTCTGACACTCTCTGACACACTCTGACACTCTCTGACACTCTGACACTCTCTGACACTCTCGGACACTCTTTGTCACACTCTGACACTCTCAGACACTCTCTATCACTCTCTGACACTCTCAAACACTCTCAGACACTCACTATCACTCTCGATCACACTCTGGCACTCTCTGACACTCTCAGAAACTCTCTATCACTCTCTATCACTCTCTGACACACTCTGACACTCTCTGACACTCTCAGACACTCTCTGTCACACTCTGACACTCACTATCACTCTCTATCACACTCTGGCACTCTCTGACACTCTCAGAAACTCTCTATCACTCTCTATCACTCTCTGACACACTCTGACACTCTCTGACACTCTCAGACACTCTCTGTCACACTCTGACACTCTCAGACACTCTCTATCACTCTCTGACACTCTCAGACACTCTCAGACACTCACGCTCACTCTCTATCACACTCTGGCACTCTCTGACACTCTCAGACACTCTCTATCACTCTCTATCACTCTCTGACACACTCTGACACTCTCTGACACTCTCAGACTCTCTCTATCACTCTCTATCACTCTCCATCACACTCTCTGACACTCTCTATACTCTCTGACATTCTCTTTCACTCTCTGACACTCTCAGATGCTCTCTATCTCTCTCTGACATTCTTTATAACTCTCTTCCACTCACAGACACTCTCCATCACTCTCTGACTCTCTCTGACAAACTCTGACAAACTCTGACACTCTCTGACACACTCTGACACTCTCTGACACTGTCAGACACTCTCTGTCACACTCTGACACTCTCAGACACTCTCTGTCACTCTCTGCCACTCTCAGACACTCTCTATCACTCTCTATCACTCTCTGACACACACTGACACTCTCTGACACTCTCAGACACTCTCTATCACTCTCTATCACTCTCTGACACACTCTGACACACTCTGACAATCTCTGACACTCTCAGATACTCTCTATCACTCTCTATCACTCTCTATCACTCTCTGACATTCTCTTTCACTCTCTGACACTCTCAGCCACTCTCTATGTCTCTCTGACATTCTTTATCACTCTCTTACACTCTCAGACACTCTCTATCACCCTCTGACACTCTCAGACACTCTCTGACACTCTCTATCACTCTCTATCACTCTCTATCACTCTCTGACTCTCTCAGACACTCTCTATCACTCTCCATCACTCTCTGACACACTCTGACAATCTCTGGTACTCTCTGACACTCTCAGACACTCTCTAGCACTCTCTGAAACTCACATACACTGTCAGACACTCTCTGTCACTCGCTGAAATTCTCTTTCACCCTCTGAAACTCTCACACACTCTCTATCGCTCTCTGACACTCTCTGACCATCTCTGACACTCTCAGACACTCTCCGACACTGTCTGACACACTATGACACTCTCTGACACACTCTGACACTCTTTATCACTCTCTATCACTCTCTGACACTCTCTGACACACTCTGACAATCTCTGACACTCTCAGATATTCTCAGACACTCTCAATCACTCTCAGACACTTTCAGACACTCGCTATCACTCTCTGACAGTCTCTATTACTCTCTGACACTCTCTGACACTCTCAGACACTCAAAGACACCCTCTATCACATTCTATCACTCTCTGAACATCTCAGTCACTCTCTCTCACGCTCTGACACTCTCTGACACTCTCAGACACTTTCGGACACTCTCTATCAATCTCTATCACTCTCTATCACTATCTGACACTCTCTGTCACTCTCAGACACTCTCAGACACACTCCATCACTCTCTGACAGTCTCTATCACTCTCTGACACTCTCTGACACTATCAGACACTCTCTGACACTCTCTATCACACTCTATCACACTCTATCACTCTCTGACTCTCTCAGACACTCTCTATCACTCTCCATCACTCTCTGACACACTCTGACAATGTCTGGTACTCTCTGACACTCTCAGACACTCTCTAGCACTCTCTGAAACTCACATACACTGTCAGACACTCTCTGTCACTCGCTGAAATTCTCTTTCACCCTCTGAAACTCTCACACACTCTCTATCGCTCTCTGATACTCTCTGACCATCTCTGACACTCTCAGACACTCTCTGACACTGTCTGACACACTATGACACTCTCTGACACACTCTGACACTCTTTATCACTCTCTATCACTCTCTGACACTCTCTGACACACTCTGACAATCTCTGACACTCTCAGATATTCTCAGACACTCTCAATCACTCTCAGACACTTTCAGACACTCGCTATCACTCTCTGACAGTCTCTATCACTCTCTGACACTCTCTGACACTCTCAGACACTCAAAGACACCCTCTATCACATTCTATCACTCTCTGAACATCTCAGTCACTCTCTCTCACGCTCTGACACTCTCTGACACTCTCAGACACTTTCGGACACTCTCTATCAATCTCTATCACTCTCTATCACTATCTGACACTCTCTGTCACTCTCAGACACTCTCAGACACACTCCATCACTCTCTGACAGTCTCTATCACTCTCTGACACTCTCTGACACTATCAGACACTCTCTGACACTCTCTATCACTCTCTATCACACTCTAACACACTCTGACACTCTCTGACACACTCTGACAGTCTCTGACACTCTCAGACAGTCTCTTTCGCTCTCTATAACTCTCTGACACACTCTGACAATCGCTGACACTCTCAGACACTCTCAGACACTCACTATCACTCTCTGACACTCACTGACACTCTCAGACACTCTCAGAAACTCTCACTCACTCTCTGACACTCTATCACTCTCTGACACTCTCTGATACACTCTGACACTCTCTGGCACTCTCTATCACTCTCGATCACACTCTGACACTCTCTGACACTCTCTGACACTCTCTGACACACTCTGACACTGTTTATCACTCTCTGACACTCTCTGACACACACTGACAATCTCTGACACTCTCTGACACTCTGTATCACTCTCTATCACTCTCCGACACACTCTGAAACACTCTGACAATCTCTGACACTCTCAGACACTCTCTATCACTCTCTATCACTCCATGACACTCTCTGACACACTCTATCACTCTCTGACACTCTCTATCACTCTCTGACACTCTCAAACTCTCTCTATCTCTCTCTGACATCCTCTGACACACTCTGACAATCTCAGAAACTCTCAGACACTCTCTATCACTCTCTATCTCTCTCTGACACTCTCTGACACTCTCTATCACTCTCTGACAATCTCTATCTCTCTCTGACACTCTCAGAAACTCTCTATCTCTCTCTGACATTCTCTATCACTCTCTGACACTCTCTATCACTCTCTATCACTCTCTGACACACACTGACACTCTCAGACACTCTCTATCACTCTCTATCTCTCTCTGACACACTCTGACAATCTCTGACACTCTCAGACACTCTCAGACACTCTCTGACACTCACATGCACTCTCAGACACTCTCTGTCACTCTCAGAAACTCTCAGACACTTTCTATCACTCTCTATCACTCTCTATCTCTCTCTGACACACTCTGACAATCTCTGAAACTCTCTGACACTCTCAGACACTCTCTATCACTCTCTGACACTCTCTGACAATCTCAGACACTCTCTATCACTGTCTGACACTCTCAGACACTATCTATCACTCTCTGACGCTCTCTATCACTCTCTGACGCTCTCTGACACTCTCTGACATACCCTGACACTCTCTATCACTCTCTGACCCTCTCTCAGAATCTCTGACACTATCTAACACTCTCTATCACTCTCTGACACTCTCTGACACTCTCTATCATTCTCTGACACTCTCAGACACTCTCTATCACTCTCTGACACGCTCTCTCACTGTGTGACACTCTCAGACACTCTCTATCACTCTCTGACACTCTCAATCACTCTCTGACACTCCGACACTCTCGATTACTCTATGACTCAGTCTGACACTCTCCGTCACTCTCTATCACTCTCTGACACTCTCAGACACTCTGTATCACTCTCTATCACTCTCCGACACACTCTGAAACACTCTGACAATCTCTGACACACTCAGACACTCTCTATCACTCTCTATCACTCTCTATCACTCTCTGACACTCTCTGACACACTCTATCACTCTCTGACACTCTCTATCACTCTCTGACACTCTCTATCACTTTCTGACACTCTCAAACTATCTCTTTTTTTGCATTTATTTCATTTCATCTTAGTTTGTTCAGTTTGCTTACCCACTGTTTTTTTCAGGTTGTTTTTCTTCAGGTTTGCACTTGCTGATGTTCAATATTCAGTATATTCACACCTAATCTGTACTAATGCTTTGTCTTTCAACACACCATTAACATATTGTTTGCCTTTGCTCCGTGACCTTTTGGTCAGCTATGTGGCCTGGTCCAATCTGCACCTTCTCCTTTGTTATCTCTTGCCCAACCCCCACCTCACTTGTTTATAATCTGTGACTTTTCTAATATTTGTCAGTTCCGAAGAAGGGTCACTCACCCGAAACGTTAACTCTGCTTCTCTTTCCACAGATGCTGCCAGACCTGCTGAGTGAATCCAGCATTTCTTGTTTTTGTCTCAAACTCTCTCTATCTCTCTCTGACATCCTCTATCACACTCTATCACACTCTATCACTCTCTGACACACTCTGACACACTCTGACACTCTCAGACACTCTCTATCACTCTCTATCTCTCTCTGACACACTCTGACAATCTCTGACAGTCTCAGACACTCTCTGACACTCACACGCACTCTCAGACACTCTCTGTCACTCTCAGAAACTCTCAGACACTTTCTATCACTCTCTATCACTCTCTATCTCTCTCTGACACACTCTGACAATCTCTGAAACTCTCTGACACTCTCAGACACTCTCTATCACTCTCTGACACTCTCTGACAATCTCAGACACTCTCTATCACTGTCTGACACTCTCAGACACTATCTATCACTCTCTGACGCTCTCTATCACTCTCTGACGCTCTCTGACATACCCTAACACGCTCTATCACTCTCTGACCCTCTCTCAGAATCTCTGACACTATCTAACACTCTCTATCACTCTCTGACACTCTCTATCATTCTCTGACACTCTCAGACACTCTCTATCACTCTCTGACACGCTCTATCACTGTGTGACACTCTCAGACACTCTCTATCACTCTCTGACACGCTCTATCACTGTGTGACACTCTCAGACACTCTCTATCACTCTCTGACACTCTCAATCACTCTCTGACACTCCGACACTCTCGATTACTCTATGACTCAGTCTGACACTCTCTGTCACTCTCTATCACTCTCTGACACTCTCAGACACTCTGTATCACTCTCTATCACTCTCCGACACACTCTGAAACACTCTGACAATCTCTGACACACTCAGACACTCTCTATCACTCTCTATCACTCTCTGACACACTCTATCACTCTCTGACACTCTCTATCACTCACTGACACTCTCAAACTCTCTCGATCTCTCTCTGACATTCTCTATCACAGTCTATCACTCTCTGACACACTCTGACATACTCTGACAGTCTCTGAAACTCTCAGACACTCTCTATCACTCTCTATCTCTCTCTGACACTCTCTGACACTCTCTATCACTCTCTGACATTCTCTATCTCTCTCTGACACTCTCAGAAACTCTCTATCTCTCTCTGACATTCTCTATCACTCTCTGACACTCTCTATCACTCTCTATCACTCTCTGACACACACTGACACTCTCAGACACTCTCTATCACTCTCTATCTCTCTCTGACACACTCTGACAATCTCTGACACTCTCAGACACTCTCAGACACTCTCAGACACTCTCTGACACTCACATGCACTCTCAGACACTCTCTGTCACTCTCAGAAACTCTCAGACACTTTCTATCACTCTCTATCACTCTCTATCTCTCTCTGACACACTCTGACAATCTCTGAAACTCTCTGACACTCTCAGGCACTCTCTATCACTCTCTGACACTCTCTGACAATCTCAGACACTCTCTATCACTGTCTGACACTCTCAGACACTATCTATCACTCTCTGACGCTCTCTATCACTCTCTGACGCTCTCTGACATACCCTAACACGCTCTATCACTCTCTGACCCTCTCTCAGAATCTCTGACACTATCTAACACTCTCTATCACTCTCTGACACTCTCTATCATTCTCTGACACTCTCAGACACTCTCTATCACTCTCTGACACGCTCTATCACTGTGTGACACTCTCAGACACTCTCTATCACTCTCTGACACTCTCAATCACTCTCTGACACTTCGACACTCTCGATTACTCTATGACTCAGTCTGACACTCTCTATCACTCTCTATCACTCTCTGACATTCTCTGACACTCTTTGACTAACTCTGAAATTCTCTGACGCTCTCAGACACTCTCTATCACTCTCTGACACTCTCTGACACTCTCTGACACTCTCTATCACTCTCTGACACACTCTATCACTCTCTGACACTCTCTATCACTCTCTATCACTCTCTGACGCTCTCTGACACTCTCTGTCCCTCTCTGAAACTCTCAGACACTCTCAATCACTCTCCGACACTCTCTGACACTCTCTGAAATTCTCTTTCAACCTCTGACACTCTCAGACACTCTCTATCGCTCTCTGACTCTCTCTGACAATCTCTGACACCCTCAGACACTGTCTGACACTCTCTGACACCCTCTGACACTCTCTGACACACTCTGACACTCTCTGACACTCTCTATCACTCTCTATCACTCTCTGACACTCTCTGACACACTCTGACAATCTCTGACACTCTCATATATTCTCAGACACTCTCTGTCACTCTCAGACACTCTCAGACACTATCTATCACTCTCTGACGCTCTCTATCACTCTCTGACACTCTCTGACACTCTCTGACACACCCTGACACTCTCTATCACTCTCTGACCCTCTCTCAGAATCTCTGACACTATCTAACACTCTCTATCACTCTCTGACACTCTCTGACACTCTCTATCACTCTTGACACTCTCAGACACTCTCTATCACTCTCTGACACTCTCAGACACCCTCCATCACTCTCTGACACTCTCTATCACTTTCTGACACTCTCAGACACTCTCTATCACTCTCTGACACTCTCAATCACTCTCTGGCACTCTCCGACACTCTCTATTACTCTATGACTCAGTCTGACACTCTCTATCACTCTCCATCACTCTCTGACATCCTCTGACACTCTTTGACACACTCTGAAATCCTCTGACGCTCTCAGACTCTCTCTATGACTCTTTGACACTCTCTGACAATCTCAGACACTCTCTATCACTGTCTGACACTCTCAGACACTATCTATCACTCTCTGACGCTCTCTATCACTCTCTGACGCTCTCTGACACTCTCTGACATACCCTAACACGCTCTATCACTCTCTGACACTCTCTGACACTCTCTATCATTCTCTGACACTCTCAGACACTCTCTATCACTCTCTGACACGCTCTATCACTGTGTGACACTCTCAGACACTCTCTATCACTCTCTGACACTCTCAATCACTCTCTGACACTCCGACACTCTCGATTACTCTATGACTCAGTCTGACACTCTCTATCACTCTCTGCCACTCTCTGACACTCTCTGACACTCTTTGACTAACTCTGAAATTCTCTGACGCTCTCAGACACTCTCTATCACTCTCTGACACTCTCTATCACTCTCTGACACACTCTATCACTCTCTGACACTCTCTATCACTCTCTATCACTCTCTGACGCTCTCTGACACTCTCTGTCCCTCTCTGAAACTCTCAGACACTCTCAATCACTCTCCGACACTCTCTGAAATTCTCTTTCAACCTCTGACACGCTCTATCACTGTGTGACACTCTCAGACACTCTCTATCACTCTCTATCACTCTCTATCACTCTCTGACACTCTCTGACACTCTTTGACTCACTCTGAAATTCTCTGACGCTCTCAGACACTCTCTATCAGTCTCTATCACTCTCTGACACTCTCTGACACTCTCTATCACTCTCTGACACACTCTATCACTCTCTGACACTCTCTATCACTCTCTATCACTCTCTGACACTCTCTGTCCCTCTCTGAAACTCTCAGACACTCTCAATCACTCTCCGACACTCTCTGAAATTCTCTTTCAACCTCTGACACTCTCAGACACTCTCTATCGCTCTCTGACTCTCTCTGACAATCTCTGACACCCTCAGACACTGTCTGACACTCTCTGACACCCTCTGACACTCTCTGACACACTCTGACACTCTCTGACACTCTCTATCACTCTCTATCACTCTCTGACACTCTCTGACACACTCTGACAATATCTGACACTCTCAGATATTCTCAGACACTCTCTGTCACTCTCAGACACTCTCAGACACTATCTATCACTCTCTGATGCTCTCTATCACTCTCTGACACTCTCTGACACTCTCTGACACACCCTGACACTCTCTATCACTCTCTGACACTCTCTCAGAATCTCTGACACTATCTAACACTCTCTATCACTCTCTGACACTCTCTGACACTCTCTATCACTCTTGACACTCTCAGACACTCTCTATCACTCTCTGACACTCTCAGACACCCTCCATCACTCTCTGACACTCTCTATCACTTTCTGACACTCTCAGACACTCTCTATCACTCTCTGACACTCTCAATCACTCTCTGGCACTCTCCAACACTCTCTATTACTCTATGACTCAGTCTGACACTCTCTATCACTCTCCATCACTCTCTGACATCCTCTGACACTCTTTGACACACTCTGAAATCCTCTGACGCTCTCAGACTCTCTCTATCACTCTTTGACACTCTCTGACACTCTGACACTCTCACACACTCTCTATCACTCTCTATCACGCTCTATCACTCTCTGACACTCTCTGACACACTCTGACAGTCTCTGAATCTCTCAGACACTCTCTATCGCTCTCTATCACTCTCTGACACACTCTGACAATCTCTGACACTCTCAGACACTCTCAGACACTCTCTATCACTCTCTGACACTCTCTGACACACTCTGACACTCTCTGACACTCTCTGACACTCTCTGACACTCTCAGACACTCTCTATCACTCTCTGACACTCTCTGACACTCTCAGACGCTCTCAGATTCTCTATCACTCTCTGACACTGTCAGACACTCTCTATCACTCTCTGACACTCTCTATCACTCTCTGAAGCTCTCTGACACACTATGACACACTCTGACACTCTCTATCACTCTCTGAAACTATCTATCACTCTCTAACACTCTATGACACTCTCTGACACTCGCTATCACTCTCTATCACTCTCTGACACTCTCTGAAACTCTTAGAAACTCTCAGAAACTCTCTTTCACTCTCTGACACTCTCTGACACTCTCTGACACTCTCTATCACTCGCTGACACACTCTATCACTCTCTATCACTCTCTGACGGTCTCTGACACTCTCAGACAATCTCAATCACTCTCTGACACTCTCTATGACTCTCCATCACTCTCTATCACTCTCTGACACTCTCTGAAACTCTCAGAAACTCTCTGAAACTCTCTATCACTCTCTGACACTCTCTGACACTCTCTATCACACTCTGACACTCTCTATCACTCTCTATCACTCTCTGACGCTCTCTGACACTCTCAGACACTCTCTATCACTCTCTGACATTCTGAGACGCTCTCAGACACTCTCAATCACTCTCTGACACTCTCTATGACTCTGTATCACTCTCTATCACTTTCTGACACTCTCTGACACTCTCTGTCCCTCTCTGAGACTCTCAGATACTCTCAATCACTCTCCGACACTCTCTGACACTCTCTGAAACTCTCTTTCAAACTCTGACACTCTCAGACACTCTCTATCGCTCTCTGACTCTCTCTGACAATCTCTGACACTCTCAGACACTCTCTGACACCCTCTGACACACTCTGACACTCTCTGACACACTCTATCACTCTCTATCACCCTCTGACACTCTCTGAAACACTCTGACAATCTCTGACACACTCAGATATTCTCAGACACGCTCTGTCACTCTCAGACACTCTCAGACACTCTCCATCACTCTCTGACAGTCCATATCACTCTCTGACACTCTCTGACACTCAAAGACACTCAAAGACACCCTCTATCACACTCTATCACTCTCTGAACCGCTCAGTCACTCTCTATCACCCTTTGACACTTTCTGACACTCTCAGACACTCTCTGACACACTCTGACACACTCTATCACTCTCTATCACTCTCCATCACTCTCTGACACACTCTGACAATCTCTGACAATCTCTGACACTCTCAGACACTCTCAGACACTCTCTGTCACTCTCAGACACTCTCAGACACTCTCCATCACTCTCTGACATTCTCTATCACTCTCTGACACTCTGGCACTCTCAGAAACTCTCTGACACTCTCTAGCCCTCTCTATCACAGTCTATCACTCTCTGAAACTCCGACACTCTCTATTACTCTATGACTCAGTCTGACACTCTCTATCACTCTCTATCACTCTCTGACACTCTCTGACACTCTTTGACTCACTCTGAAATTCTCTGACGCTCTCAGACACTCTCTATCACTCTCTGACACTCTCTGACACACTCTGACAATCTCTGACACTCTCAGACTCTCTCAGACACTCTCTATCACTCTCTGACACTCTCTGACACACTCTGACACTCTCTGATACTCTCTGACACTCTCAGACACTCTCTATCACTCTCTATCACTCTATGACACTCTCAGCCACTCTCAGACGCTCTCAGATTCTATATCACTCTCTGACACTGTCAGACAATCTCAATCACTCTCTGACACTCTATCACTCTCTGACACTCTCTATCACTCTCTGAAACTTTCTGACACACTATGACACTCTCTGAAACTCTCAGAAACTCTCAGAAACTCTCTTTCACTCTCTGACACTCACTGACACTCTCTATCACTCTCTGACACTCTCTATCACTCTCTGACAATCTCTATCACTCTCTATCACTCTCTGACGCTCTCTGACACTCTCTGTCCCTCTCTGAAACTCTCAGACACTCTCAATCACTCTCCGACACTCTCTGACACTCTCTGAAATTCTCTTTCAACCTCTGACACTCTCAGACACTCTCTATCGTTCTCTGACACTCTCTGACAATCTCTGACACCCTCAGACACTCTCTGACACTCTCTGACACTCTCTGACACCCTCTGACACTCTCTGACAAACTCTGACACTCTCTATCACTCTCTATCACTCTCTATCACTCTCTGACACTCTCTGACGCACTCTGACAAACTCTGACACTCTCAGATATTCTCAGACACTCTCTGTCACTCTCAGACACTCTCAGACACTATCTATCACTCTCTGACACTCTCTGAAACACTCTGACAATCTCTGACACACTCAGATATTCTCAGACACGCTCTGTCACTCTCAGACACTCTCAGACACTCTCCATCACTCTCTGACAGTCCATATCACTCTCTGACACTCTCTGACACTCAAAGACACTCAAATACACCCTCTATCACACTCTATCACTCTCTGAACCGCTCAGTCACTCTCTATCACCCTTTGACACTTTCTGACACTCTCAGACACTCTCTGACACACTCTGACACACTCTATCACTCTCTATCACTCTCCATCACTCTCTGACACACTCTGACAATCTCTGACACTCTCAGACACTCTCAGACACTCTCTGTCACTCTCAGACACTCTCCATCACTCTCTGACATTCTCTATCACTCTCTGACACTCTGGCACTCTCAGACACTCTCTGACACTCTATCACTCTCTGACACTCTCTATCACTCTCTGAAACTTTCTGACACACTATGACAATCTCTGAAACTCTCAGAAACTCTCAGAAACTCTCTTTCACTCTCTGACACTCTCTGACACTCTCTATCACTCTCTGACACTCTCTATCACTCTCTGACAATCTCTATCACTCTCTATCACTCTCTGACGCTCTCTGACACTCTCTGTCCCTCTCTGAAACTCTCAGACACTCTCAATCACTCTCCGACACTCTCTGACACTCTCTGAAATTCTCTTTCAACCTCTGACACTCTCAGACACTCTCTATCGTTCTCTGACACTCTCTGACAATCTCTGACACCCTCAGACACTCTCTGACACTCTCTGACACTCTCTGACACCCTCTGACACTCTCTGACAAACTCTGACACTCTCTATCACTCTCTATCACTCTCTATCACTCTCTGACACTCTCTGACGCACTCTGACAAACTCTGACACTCTCAGATATTCTCAGACACTCTCTGTCACTCTCAGACACTCTCAGACACTATCTATCACTCTCTGACACTCTCTGAAACACTCTGACAATCTCTGACACACTCAGATATTCTCAGACACGCTCTGTCACTCTCAGACACTCTCAGACACTCTCCATCACTCTCTGACAGTCCATATCACTCTCTGACACTCTCTGACACTCAAAGACACTCAAATACACCCTCTATCACACTCTATCACTCTCTGAACCGCTCAGTCACTCTCTATCACCCTTTGACACTTTCTGTCACTCTCAGACACTCTCTGACACACTCTGACACACTCTATCACTCTCTATCACTCTCCATCACTCTCTGACACACTCTGACAATCTCTGACACTCTCAGACACTCTCAGACACTCTCTGTCACTCTCAGACACTCTCCATCACTCTCTGACATTCTCTATCACTCTCTGACACTCTGGCACTCTCAGACACTCTCTGACACTCTATCACTCTCTGACACTCTCTATCACTCTCTGAAACTTTCTGACACACTATGACAATCTCTGAAACTCTCAGAAACTCTCAGAAACTCTCTTTCACTCTCTGACACTCTCTGACACTCTCTATCACTCTCTGACACTCTCTATCACTCTCTGACAATCTCTATCACTCTCTATCACTCTCTGACGCTCTCTGACACTCTCTGTCCCTCTCTGAAACTCTCAGACACTCTCAATCACTCTCCGACACTCTCTGACACTCTCTGAAATTCTCTTTCAACCTCTGACACTCTCAGACACTCTCTATCGTTCTCTGACACTCTCTGGCAATCTCTGACACCCTCAGACACTCTCTGACACTCTCTGACACTCTCTGACACCCTCTGACACTCTCTGACAAACTCTGACACTCTCTATCACTCTCTATCACTCTCTATCACTCTCTGACACTCTCTGACGCACTCTGACAAACTCTGACACTCTCAGATATTCTCAGACACTCTCTGTCACTCTCAGACACTCTCAGACACTATCTATCACTCTCTGACACTCTCTGAAACACTCTGACAATCTCTGACACACTCAGATATTCTCAGACACGCTCTGTCACTCTCAGACACTCTCAGACACTCTCCATCACTCTCTGACAGTCCATATCACTCTCTGACACTCTCTGACACTCAAAGACACTCAAATACACCCTCTATCACACTCTATCACTCTCTGACACTCTCTATCACTCTCTGACACTCTCTATCAATCTCTGACTCTCTCTGACACTCTATCAGTCTCCATCACTCTCTGACACTCTCTGAAACTCTCAGAAACTCTCAGAAACTCTCTTTCACTCTCGGACACTCTCTGACACGCTCTATCACTCTCTGACACTCTCTATCACTCTCTGACAATCTCTATCACTCTCTATCACTCTCTGACGCTCTCTGACACTCTCTGTCCCTCTCTGAAACTCTCAGGCACTCTCAATCACTCTCCGACACTCTCTGACACTCTCTGAAATTCTCTTTCAACCTCTGACACTCTCAGACACTCTCTATCGTTCTCTGACACTCTCTGACAATCTCTGACACCCTCAGACACTCTCTGACACTCTCTGACACTCTCTGACACCCTCTGAAACTCTCTGACAAACTCTGACACTCTCTATCACTCTCTGTCACTCTCTGACACTCTCTGACGCACTCTGACAAACTCTGACACTCTCAGATATTCTCAGACACTCTCTGTCACTCTCAGACACTCTCAGACACTATCTATCACACTCTGACGCTCTCTATCACTCTCTGACACTCTCTGAAACTCTCTGACACACCCTGACACTCTCTATCACTCTCTGACCCTCTCTATCACTCTCTGACACTCTCTGACACTCTCTATCACTCTCTGACACTCTCAGACACTCTCTATCACTCTCTGACACTCTCAGACACTCTCTATCACTCTCTGACACTCTCTATCACTTTATGACACTCTCAGACACTCTCCATCACTCTCTGTCACTCTCAATCACTCTCTGGCACTCTCCGACACTCTCTATTACTCTATGAGTCAGTCTGACACTCTCTATCACTCTCTATCACTCTCTGACACCCTCTGACACTCTTTGACACGCTCTGAAATTCTCTGACGCTCTCAGTCTCTCTCTGTCACTCTTTGACACTCTCTGACACTCTGACACTCTCACCCACTCTCTATCACTCTCTCTCACGCTCTATCATTCTCTATCACTCTCTGACACTCTCTGACACACTTTGACAGTCTCTGAAACTCTCAGACACTCTCTATCGCTCTCTATCACTCTCTGACTCACTCTGACAATCTCTGACACTCTCAGACACTCTCAGGCACTCTCTATCACTCTCTGACACTCTCTATCACTCTCTATCACTCTCTATCACTCTTTGACACTCTCTGAAACTCTCAGAAACTCTCAGAACTCTCTGAAACTCTCTGACACTCTCTGACACTCTCTATCACTCTCTGACACTCTCTATCACTCTCTATCACTCTCTGACGCTCTCAGACACTCTCTATCACTCTCTGACACTCTGAGACACTCTCCGACACTCTCTGACACTCTCTGAAACTCTCTTTCAAACTCTGACACTCTCAGACACTCTCTATCGCTCTCTGACTCTCTCTGACAATCTCTGACACTCTCAGACACTCTCTGACACCCTCTGACACACTCTGACACTCTCTGACACACTCTATCACTCTCTATCACCCTCTGACACTCTCTGAAACACTCTGACAATCTCTGACACACTCAGATATTCTCAGACACGCTCTGTCACTCTCAGACACTCTCAGACACTCTCCATCACTCTCTGACAGTCCATATCACTCTCTGACACTCTCTGACACTCAAAGACACTCAAAGACACCCTCTATCACACTCTATCACTCTCTGAACCGCTCAGTCACTCTCTATCACCCTTTGACACTTTCTGACACTCTCAGACACTCTCTGACACACTCTGACACACTCTATCACTCTCTATCACTCTCCATCACTCTCTGACACACTCTGACAATCTCTGACAATCTCTGACACTCTCAGACACTCTCAGACACTCTCTGTCACTCTCAGACACTCTCAGACACTCTCCATCACTCTCTGACATTCTCTATCACTCTCTGACACTCTGGCACTCTCAGAAACTCTCTGACACTCTCTAGCCCTCTCTATCACAGTCTATCACTCTCTGAAACTCCGACACTCTCTATTACTCTATGACTCAGTCTGACACTCTCTATCACTCTCTATCACTCTCTGACACTCTCTGACACTCTTTGACTCACTCTGAAATTCTCTGACGCTCTCAGACACTCTCTATCACTCTCTGACACTCTCTGACACACTCTGACAATCTCTGACACTCTCAGACTCTCTCAGACACTCTCTATCACTCTCTGACACTCTCTGACACACTCTGACACTCTCTGATACTCTCTGACACTCTCAGACACTCTCTATCACTCTCTATCACTCTATGACACTCTCAGCCACTCTCAGACGCTCTCAGATTCTATATCACTCTCTGACACTGTCAGACAATCTCAATCACTCTCTGACACTCTATCACTCTCTGACACTCTCTATCACTCTCTGAAACTTTCTGACACACTATGACACTCTCTGAAACTCTCAGAAACTCTCAGAAACTCTCTTTCACTCTCTGACACTCACTGACACTCTCTATCACTCTCTGACACTCTCTATCACTCTCTGACAATCTCTATCACTCTCTATCACTCTCTGACGCTCTCTGACACTCTCTGTCCCTCTCTGAAACTCTCAGACACTCTCAATCACTCTCCGACACTCTCTGACACTCTCTGAAATTCTCTTTCAACCTCTGACACTCTCAGACACTCTCTATCGTTCTCTGACACTCTCTGACAATCTCTGACACCCTCAGACACTCTCTGACACTCTCTGACACTCTCTGACACCCTCTGACACTCTCTGACAAACTCTGACACTCTCTATCACTCTCTATCACTCTCTATCACTCTCTGACACTCTCTGACGCACTCTGACAAACTCTGACACTCTCAGATATTCTCAGACACTCTCTGTCACTCTCAGACACTCTCAGACACTATCTATCACTCTCTGACACTCTCTGAAACACTCTGACAATCTCTGACACACTCAGATATTCTCAGACACGCTCTGTCACTCTCAGACACTCTCAGACACTCTCCATCACTCTCTGACAGTCCATATCACTCTCTGACACTCTCTGACACTCAAAGACACTCAAATACACCCTCTATCACACTCTATCACTCTCTGAACCGCTCAGTCACTCTCTATCACCCTTTGACACTTTCTGACACTCTCAGACACTCTCTGACACACTCTGACACACTCTATCACTCTCTATCACTCTCCATCACTCTCTGACACACTCTGACAATCTCTGACACTCTCAGACACTCTCAGACACTCTCTGTCACTCTCAGACACTCTCCATCACTCTCTGACATTCTCTATCACTCTCTGACACTCTGGCACTCTCAGACACTCTCTGACACTCTATCACTCTCTGACACTCTCTATCACTCTCTGAAACTTTCTGACACACTATGACAATCTCTGAAACTCTCAGAAACTCTCAGAAACTCTCTTTCACTCTCTGACACTCTCTGACACTCTCTATCACTCTCTGACACTCTCTATCACTCTCTGACAATCTCTATCACTCTCTATCACTCTCTGACGCTCTCTGACACTCTCTGTCCCTCTCTGAAACTCTCAGACACTCTCAATCACTCTCCGACACTCTCTGACACTCTCTGAAATTCTCTTTCAACCTCTGACACTCTCAGACACTCTCTATCGTTCTCTGACACTCTCTGACAATCTCTGACACCCTCAGACACTCTCTGACACTCTCTGACACTCTCTGACACCCTCTGACACTCTCTGACAAACTCTGACACTCTCTATCACTCTCTATCACTCTCTATCACTCTCTGACACTCTCTGACGCACTCTGACAAACTCTGACACTCTCAGATATTCTCAGACACTCTCTGTCACTCTCAGACACTCTCAGACACTATCTATCACTCTCTGACACTCTCTGAAACACTCTGACAATCTCTGACACACTCAGATATTCTCAGACACGCTCTGTCACTCTCAGACACTCTCAGACACTCTCCATCACTCTCTGACAGTCCATATCACTCTCTGACACTCTCTGACACTCAAAGACACTCAAATACACCCTCTATCACACTCTATCACTCTCTGAACCGCTCAGTCACTCTCTATCACCCTTTGACACTTTCTGTCACTCTCAGACACTCTCTGACACACTCTGACACACTCTATCACTCTCTATCACTCTCCATCACTCTCTGACACACTCTGACAATCTCTGACACTCTCAGACACTCTCAGACACTCTCTGTCACTCTCAGACACTCTCCATCACTCTCTGACATTCTCTATCACTCTCTGACACTCTGGCACTCTCAGACACTCTCTGACACTCTATCACTCTCTGACACTCTCTATCACTCTCTGAAACTTTCTGACACACTATGACAATCTCTGAAACTCTCAGAAACTCTCAGAAACTCTCTTTCACTCTCTGACACTCTCTGACACTCTCTATCACTCTCTGACACTCTCTATCACTCTCTGACAATCTCTATCACTCTCTATCACTCTCTGACGCTCTCTGACACTCTCTGTCCCTCTCTGAAACTCTCAGACACTCTCAATCACTCTCCGACACTCTCTGACACTCTCTGAAATTCTCTTTCAACCTCTGACACTCTCAGACACTCTCTATCGTTCTCTGACACTCTCTGGCAATCTCTGACACCCTCAGACACTCTCTGACACTCTCTGACACTCTCTGACACCCTCTGACACTCTCTGACAAACTCTGACACTCTCTATCACTCTCTATCACTCTCTATCACTCTCTGACACTCTCTGACGCACTCTGACAAACTCTGACACTCTCAGATATTCTCAGACACTCTCTGTCACTCTCAGACACTCTCAGACACTATCTATCACTCTCTGACACTCTCTGAAACACTCTGACAATCTCTGACACACTCAGATATTCTCAGACACGCTCTGTCACTCTCAGACACTCTCAGACACTCTCCATCACTCTCTGACAGTCCATATCACTCTCTGACACTCTCTGACACTCAAAGACACTCAAATACACCCTCTATCACACTCTATCACTCTCTGACACTCTCTATCACTCTCTGACACTCTCTATCAATCTCTGACTCTCTCTGACACTCTATCAGTCTCCATCACTCTCTGACACTCTCTGAAACTCTCAGAAACTCTCAGAAACTCTCTTTCACTCTCGGACACTCTCTGACACGCTCTATCACTCTCTGACACTCTCTATCACTCTCTGACAATCTCTATCACTCTCTATCACTCTCTGACGCTCTCTGACACTCTCTGTCCCTCTCTGAAACTCTCAGGCACTCTCAATCACTCTCCGACACTCTCTGACACTCTCTGAAATTCTCTTTCAACCTCTGACACTCTCAGACACTCTCTATCGTTCTCTGACACTCTCTGACAATCTCTGACACCCTCAGACACTCTCTGACACTCTCTGACACTCTCTGACACCCTCTGAAACTCTCTGACAAACTCTGACACTCTCTATCACTCTCTGTCACTCTCTGACACTCTCTGACGCACTCTGACAAACTCTGACACTCTCAGATATTCTCAGACACTCTCTGTCACTCTCAGACACTCTCAGACACTATCTATCACACTCTGACGCTCTCTATCACTCTCTGACACTCTCTGAAACTCTCTGACACACCCTGACACTCTCTATCACTCTCTGACCCTCTCTATCACTCTCTGACACTCTCTGACACTCTCTATCACTCTCTGACACTCTCAGACACTCTCTATCACTCTCTGACACTCTCAGACACTCTCTATCACTCTCTGACACTCTCTATCACTTTATGACACTCTCAGACACTCTCCATCACTCTCTGTCACTCTCAATCACTCTCTGGCACTCTCCGACACTCTCTATTACTCTATGAGTCAGTCTGACACTCTCTATCACTCTCTATCACTCTCTGACACCCTCTGACACTCTTTGACACGCTCTGAAATTCTCTGACGCTCTCAGTCTCTCTCTGTCACTCTTTGACACTCTCTGACACTCTGACACTCTCACCCACTCTCTATCACTCTCTCTCACGCTCTATCATTCTCTATCACTCTCTGACACTCTCTGACACACTTTGACAGTCTCTGAAACTCTCAGACACTCTCTATCGCTCTCTATCACTCTCTGACTCACTCTGACAATCTCTGACACTCTCAGACACTCTCAGGCACTCTCTATCACTCTCTGACACTCTCTATCACTCTCTATCACTCTCTATCACTCTTTGACACTCTCTGAAACTCTCAGAAACTCTCAGAACTCTCTGAAACTCTCTGACACTCTCTGACACTCTCTATCACTCTCTGACACTCTCTATCACTCTCTATCACTCTCTGACGCTCTCAGACACTCTCTATCACTCTCTGACACTCTGAGACACTCTCAGACACTCTCAATCACTCTCTGACACTCTCTATGACTCTCTATCGCTCTCGATCACTCTCTGATACTCTCTGACACTCTCTGTCCCTCTCTGACACTCTCAGACACTCTCAATCACTCTCCGACACTTTCTGACACTCTCTGAAATTCTCTTTCAACCTCTGACACTCTCAGACACTCTCTATCGCTCTCTGTCTCTCTCTGACAATCTCTGACACTCTCAGACACTCTCTGACACTCTCTGACACACTCTGACACTCTCTGACACATTCTGACACACTCTGACACACTCTATCACTCTCTATTGCTCTCTGACACTCTCTGACACACTCTGACAATCTCTGACACTCTCAGATATTCTCTGACACGCTCTGTCAATCTCAGACACTCTCAGACACTCTCAATCACTCTCTGACAGTCTCTATCACTCTCTGACACTCTCTGACACTCAAAGACACACCCTGACACTCTTTATCACTCTCTGACCCTCTCTCAGAATCTCTGACACTATCTAACACTCTCTATCACTCTCTGACACTCTCTGACACTCTCTATCACTCTCTGACACTCTCAGACACTCTCTATCACTCTCTGACACTCTCAGACACTCTCTGTCACTCTCTGACACTCTCTATCACTTTATGACACTCTCAGACACTCTCCATCACTCTCTGACACTCTCAATCACTCTCTGGCACTCTCCGACACTCTCTATTACTCTATGAGTCAGTTTGACACTCTCTATCACTCTCTATCACTCTCTGACACCCTCTGACACTCTTTGACACGCTCTGAAATTCTCTGACGCTCTCAGACTCTCTCTATCACTCTCTGACAGTCTCTATCACTCTCTGACACTCTCTGACACTCAAAGACACCCTCTATCACACTCTACCACTCTCTGAACCTCTCAGTCACTCTCTATCACCCTTTGACACTCTCTGACGCTCACAGACACTCTCTGACACTCTCTATCACTCTCTATCACCCTCTGACACACTCTGACACTCTCTGACACTCTCAGACACTCTCAGACACTCTCTGTCACTCTCAGACACTCTCCATCACTCTCTGACATTTTCTATCACTCTCTGACACTCTGGTACTCTCAGACACTCTCTGACACTCTCTAGCCCTCTCTATCACTCTCTATCACTCTCTGACACTCTCTAACACACTCTGACAGTCTCTGACACTCTCAGACACTCTCTATCACACTCTGACACTCACTGACACTCTTAGACACTCCCTGTCAATCTCCGGCACTCTCAGAAACTCTCTATCACTCTCTGACACTCTCTGACACTCTCTATCACTCTCTGACACTCTCTGACACACACTGACACTCTCTGACACTCTCAGACACTCTCAGACACTCTCTATAACTCTATATCACACTCTGACACTCTCTATCACTCACTGGCACTCTCTATCACTCTCTGACACTCTCTGACACTCTTTGACTCACTCTGAAATTCTCTGACGCTCTCAGACACTCTCTATCACTCTCTGACACTCTCTGACACTCTCAGACACTCTCTATCACTCTCTATCACGCTCCATCACTCTCTGACACTCTCTGACACACTCTGACAGTCTCTGACACTCTCAGACAATCTCTATCGCTCTCTATCACTCTCTGACACTCTCTGACAATCTCTGACACTCTCAGACTCTCTCAGACACTCTCTATCACTCTCTGACACTCTCTGACACACTCTGACACTCTCTGATACTCTCTGACACTCAGACACTCTCTATCACTCTCGATCACTCTGTATCACTCTCTGACACTCTCTGACACTCTCAGACGCTCTCAGATTCTCTATCACTCTCTGACACTGTCAGACACTCTCTATCACTCTCTGACACTCTATCACTCTCTGACACTCTCTATCACTCTCTGAAACTCTCTGACACACTATGACACACTCTGACACTCTCGATCACTCTCTGAAACTCTCTATCACTCTCTAACACTCCATGAGACTCTCTGACACTCTCTATCACTCTCCATCACTCTCTGACACTCTCTATCAATCTCTGACTCTCTCTGACACTCTCAGACACTCTCTATCACTCTCTGACACTCTGAGACACTCTCAGACAATCTCAATCACTCTCTGACACTCTCTATGACTCTCCATCACTCTCTATCACTCTCTGACGCTCTCTATCACTCTCTGACACTCACTGACACTCTCTGACACACCCTGACACTCTCTATCACTCTCTGACCCTCTCTCAGAATCTCTGACACTATCTAACACTCTCTATCACCCTCTGACACTCTCTGACACTCTCTATCACTCTCTGACACTCTCAGACACTCTCTATCACTCTCTGACACTCTCAGACACTCTCTATCACTCTCAGACACTCTCTATCACTTTCTGACACTCTCAGACACTCTCTATCACTCTCTGACACTCTCAATCACTCTCTGGCACTCTCCGACACTCTCTATTACTCTATGACTCAGTCTGACACTCTCTATCACTCTCTATCACTCTCTGACATCCTCTGACACTCTTTGACACACTCTGAAATTCTCTGACGCTCTCAGACTCTCTCTATCACTCTTTGACAATCTCTGACACTCTGACACTCTCACACACTCTCTATCACTCTCTGTCACACTCTATCACTCTCTGACACTCTCTGACACACTCTGACAGTCTCTGATACTCTCAGACACCCTCTATCGCTCTCTATCACTCTCTGACACACTCTGACAATCTCTGACACTCTCAGACACTCTCTATCACTCTCTGACACTCTGAGACACTCTCAGACAATCTCAATCACTCTCTGACACTCTCTATGACTCTCCATCACTCTCTATCACTCTCTGACGCTCTCTATCACTCTCTGACACTCTCTGACACACCCTGACACTCTCTATCACTCTCTGACCCTCTCTCAGAATCTCTGACACTATCTAACACTCTCTATCACCCTCTGACACTCTCTGACACTCTCTATCACTCTCTGACACTCTCAGACACTCTCTATCACTCTGTGACACTTTCTATCACTTTCTGACACTCTCTGACACTCGCTGACACTCTCTGACACTCTCAGACACTCTCTATCACGCTCTATCACTCTCTGACACTCTCTGACACACTCTGACAGTCTCTGACACTCTCAGACAATCTCTATCGCTCTCTATCACTCTCTGACACACTCTGACTATCTCTGACACTCTCAGACTCTCTCAGACACTCTCTATCACTCTCTGACACTCTCTGACACACTCTGACACTCTCTGATACTCTCTGACACTCAGACACTCTCTATCACTCTCTATGACTCTCTATCACTCTCTGACACTCTCAGACGCTCTCAGATTCTCTATCACTCTCTGACACTGTCAGACACTCTCTATCACTCTCTGACACTCTATCACTATCTGACACTCTCTATCACTCTCTGAAACTCTCTGACACACTATGACACACTCTGACACTCTCGATCACTCTCTGAAACTCTCTATCACTCTCTAACACTCCATGAGACTCTCTGACACTCTCTATCACTCTCTGACACTCTCTATCAATCTCTGACTCTCTCTGACACTCTCAGACACTCTCTATCACTCTCTGACACTCTGAGACACTCTCAGACAATCTCAATCACTCTCTGACACTCTCTATGACTCTCCATCACTCTCTATCACTCTCTGACGCTCTCTATCACTCTCTGACACTCTCTGACACACCCTGACACTCTCTATCACTCTCTGACCCTCTCTCAGAATCTCTGACACTATCTAACACTCTCTATCACCCTCTGACACTCTCTGACACTCTCTATCACTCTCTGACACTCTCAGACACTCTCTATCACTCTCTGACACTCTCAGACACTCTCTATCACTCTCTGGCACTCTCTATCACTTTCTGACACTCTCGGACACTCTCTATCACTCTCTGACACTCTCTATCACTTTCTGACACTCTCAGACACTCTCTATCACTCTCTGACACTCTCAATCACTCTCTGGCACTCTCTGGCACTCTCCGACACTCTCTATTACTCTATGACTCAGTCTGACACTCTTTGACACACTCTGAAATTCTCTGACGCTCTCAGACTCTCTCTATCACTCTTTGACACTCTCTGACACTCTGACACTCTCACAAACTCTCTATCACTCTCTATCACGCTCTATCACTCTCTGACACTCTCTGACACACTCTGACAGTCTCTGAAACTCTCAGACACTCTCTCTCGCTCTCTATCACACTCTGACACACTCTGACAATCTCTGACACTCTCAGACACTCTCAGACACTCTCTATCACTCTCTGACACTCTCTGACACTCTCTGACACACTCTGACACTCTCTGACACTCTCTGACACTGTCAGACACTCTCTATCACTCTCTGACACTCTATCACTCTCTGACACTCTCTATCACTCTCTGAAACTCTCTGACACACTATGACACACTCTGACACTCTCTATCACTCTCTGACACTCTCTACCACTCTCTAACACTCTATGACACTCTCTGACACTCTCTATCACTCTCTATCACTCTCTGACACTCTCTGAAACTCTTAGAAACACTCAGAAACTCTCTTTCACTCTCTGACACTCTCTGACACTCTCTGACACTCTCTGACACTCTCTATCACTATCTGACACACTCTTTCACTCTCTATCACTCTCCGACGCTCTCTGACACTCTCAGACACTCTCGATCACTCTCTGACACTCTGAGACACTCTCAGACAATCTCAATCACTCTCTGACACTCTCTATGACTCTCCATCACTCTCTATCACTCTCCGACACTCTCTGACACTCTCTGAAACTCTCAGAAACTCTCAGAAACTCTCTATCACTCTCTGACACTCTCTGACACTCTCTATCACTCTCTGGCACTCTCTATCACTCTCTATCACTCTCTGACGCTCTCTGACACTCTCAGACACTCTCTATCACTCTCTGACATTCTGAGAAACTCTCAGACACTCTCAATCACTCTCTGACACTCTCTATGACTCTCTATCACTCTCTGTCACTCTCTGACACTCTCTGACACTCTCTGTCCCTCTCTGACATTCTCCGACACTCTCAATCACTCTCTGACACTCTCTGACACTCTCTGAAACTCTCTTTCAACCTCTGACACTCTCAGACACTCTCTATCGCTCTCTGACTCTCTCTGACAATCTCTGACACTCTCAGACACTCTCTGACACCCTCTGACACACTCTGACAATCTCTGACACTCACAGACACTCTCAGACACTCTCTGACAGTCTCTATCACTCTCTGACACTCTCTGACACTCAAAGACACCCTCTATCACACTCTATCACTCTCTGAACCTCTCAGTCACTCTCTATCACCCTTTGACACTCTCTGACACTCTCAGACACTCTCTGACACACTCTATCACTCTCTATCACTCTCTATCACTCTCCATCACTCTCTGACACACTCTGACACTCTCAGACACTCTCAGACACTCTCAGACACTCTCTGTCACTCTCAGACACTCTCAGACACTCTCCATCACTCTCTGACATTCTCTATCACTCTCTGACACTCTGGCACTCTCAGACACTCTCTGACACTCTCTAGCCCTCTCTATCACAGTCTATCACTCTCTGAAACTCCGACACTCTCTATTACTCTATGACTCAGTCTGACACTCTCTATCACTCTCTATCACTCTCTGACACTCTCTGACACTCTTTGACTCACTCTGAAATTCTCTGACGCTCTCAGACACTCTCTATCACTCTCTGACACTCTCTGACACTCTCAGACACTCTCTATCACTCTCTATCACGCTCTATCACTCTCTGACACTCTCTGACACATTCTGACTGTCTCTGACACTCTCAGACAAACTCCATCGCTCTCTATCACTCTCTGACACACTCTGACAATCTCTGACACTCTCAGACTCTCTCAGACACTCTCTATCACTCTCTGACACTCTCTGACACACTCTGACACTCTCTGATACTCTCTGACACTCTCAGACACTCTCTATCACTCTCTATCACTCCATGACACTCTCAGACACTCTCAGACGCTCTCAGATTCTCTATCACTCTCTGACACTGTCAGACAATCTCTATCACTCTCTGACACTCTATCACTCTCTGACACTCTCTATCACTCTCGGAAACTCTCTGACACACTATGACAGACTCTGACACACTCGATCACTCTCTGAAACTCTCTATCACTCTCTAACACTCTATGACACTCTCTGACACTCTCTATCACTCTCTATCACTCTCTGACACTCTCTATCAATCTCTGACTCTCTCTGACACTCTATCACTCTCTATCACTCTCTGACACTCTCTGAAACTCTCAGAAACTCTCTATCACTCTCTGTCACTCTCTGACACTCTCTATCACTCTCTGACACTCTCTATCACTCTCTGACAATCTCTATCACTCTCTATCACTCTCTGACGCTCTCTGACACTCTCTGTCCCTCTCTGAAACTCTCAGACACTCTCAATCACTCTCCGACACTCTCTGACACTCTCTGAAATTCTCTTTCAACCTCTGACACTCTCAGACACTCTCTATCGCTCTCTGACACTCTCTGACAATCTCTGACACCCTCAGACACTCTCTGACACTCTCTGACACCCTCTGACACTCTCTGACACACTCTGACAAACTCTGACACTCTCTAGCACTCTCTATCACTCTCTGACACTCTCTGACACACTCTGACAAACTCTGACACTCTCAGATATTCTCAGACACTCTCTGTCACTCTCAGACACTCTCAGACACTATCTATCACTCTCTGACGCTCTCTATCACTCTCTATCACTCTCTGACACTCTCTGACACTCTCTGACACACCCTGACACTCTCTATCACTCTCTGTCACTCTCTGACACTCTCTATCACTCTCTGACACTCTCTATCACTCTCTGACAATCTCTATCACTCTCTATCACTCTCTGACGCTCTCTGACACTCTCTGTCCCTCTCTGAAGCTCTCAGACACTCTCAATCACTCTCCGACACTCTCTGACACTCTCTGAAATTCTCTTTCAACCTCTGACACTCTCAGACACTCTCTATCGCTCTCTGACACTCTCTGACAATCTCTGACACCCTCAGACACTCTCTGACACTCTCTGACACCCTCTGACACTCTCTGACACACTCTGACAAACTCTGACACTCTCTAGCACTCTCTATCACTCTCTGACACTCTCTGACACACTCTGACAAACTCTGACACTCTCAGATATTCTCAGACACTCTCTGTCACTCTCAGACACTCTCAGACACTATCTATCACTCTCTGACGCTCTCTATCACTCTCTATCACTCTCTGACACTCTCTGACACTCTCTGACACACCCTGACACTCTCTATCACTCTCTGTCCCTCTCTCAGAATCTCTGACACTATCTAGCACTCTCTATCACTCTCTGACACTCTCTGACACTCTCTATCACTCTCTGACACTCTCAGACACTCTCTATCACTCTCTGACACTCTCAGACACTCTCTATCACTCTCTGACACTCTCTATCACTTTATGACACTCTCAGACACTCTCCATCACTCTCCGACACTCTCTATTACTCTATGAGTCAGTCTGACACTCTCTATCACTCTCTATCACTCTCTGACACCCTCTGACTCTCTTTGACACGCTCTGAAATTCTCTGACGCTCTCAGACTCTCTCTATCACTCTTTGACACTCTCTGACACTCTGACACTCTCACACACTCTCTATCACTCTCTATCACGCTCTATCACTCTCTGACACTCTCTGACACACTCTGACAGTCTCTGAAACTCTCAGACACACTCGATCGCTCTCTATCACTCTCTGACACACTCTGACAATCTCTGACACTCTCAGACACTCTCAGGCAATCTCTATCACTCTCTGACACTCTCTATCACTCTCTATCACTCTCTATCACTCTCTGAAACTCTCTGACACTCTCTGACACTCTCTGTCACTCTCTGACACTCTCTATCACTCTCTATCACTCTCTGACGCTCTCAGACACTCTCTATCACTCTCTGACACTCTGAGACACTCTCCATCACTCTCTGACATTCTCTATCACTCTCTATCACTCTCCATCACTCTCTGACACACTCTGACAATCTCTGACACTCTCAGACACTCTCCATCACTCTCTGACAGTCTCTATCACTCTCTGACACTCTCTGACACTCAAAGACACTCAAAGACACCCTCTAGCACACTCTATCACTCTCTGAACCTCTCAGTCACTCTCTATCACCCTTTGACACTCTCTGACACTCTCAGACACTCTCAGACACTCTCCATCACTCTCTGACAGTCTCTATCACTCTCTGACACTCTCTGACACTCAAAGACACCCTCTATCACGCTCTATCACTCTCTGAACCTCTCAGTCACTCTCTATCACCCTTTGACACTCTCTGACACTCTCAGACACTCTCTGACACACTCTATCACTCTCTATAACTCTCCATCACTCTCTGACACACTCTGACAATCTCTGACACTCTCAGACACTCTCCGACACTCTCTGTCACTCACAGACACTCTCAGACACTCTCCATCACTCTCTGACATTCTCTATCACTCTCTGACACTCTGGCACTCTCAGACACTCTCTGACACTCTCTTGCCCTCTCTATCACAGTCTATCACTCTCTGAAACTCCGACACTCTCTATTACTCTATGACTCAGTCTGACACTCTCTATCACTCTCTATCACTCTCTGACACTCTCTGACACTCTTTGACTCACTCTGAAATTCTCTGACGCTCTCAGACACTCTCTATCACTCTCTGACACTCTCTGACACTCTCAGACACTCTCTATCACTCTCTATCACGCTCTATCACTCTCTGACACTCTCTGACACATTCTGACAGTCTCTGACACTCTCAGACAAACTCCATCGCTCTCTATCACTCTCTGACACACTCTGACAATCTCTGACACTCTCAGACTCTCTCAGACACTCTCTATCACTCTCTGACACTCTCTGACACTCTCTGACACTCTCTGATACTCTCTGACACGCTCAGACACTCTCTATCACTCTCTATCACTCTCTATCACTCCATGACACTCTCAGACGCTCTCAGATTCTCTATCACTCTCTGACACTGTCAGACAATCTCTATCACTCTCTGACACTCTATCACTCTCTGACACTCTCTATCACTCTCGGAAACTCTCTGACACACTATGACAGACTCTGACACACTCGATCACTCTCTGAAACTCTCGATCACTCTCTAACACTCTATGACAATCTCTGACACTCTCTATCACTCTCTATCACTCTCTGACACTCTCTATCAATCTCTGACTCTCTCTGACACTCTATCACTCTCTGACACTCTCTGAAACTCTCAGAAACTCTCAGAAACTCTCTATCACTCTCTGACACTCTCTGACACTCTCTATCACTCTCTGACACTCTCTATCACTCTCTGACAATCTCTATCACTCTCTATCACTCTCTGACACTCTCTGTCCCTCTCTGAAACTCTCAGACACTCTCAATCACTCTCCGACACTCTCTGACACTCTCTGAAATTCTCTTTCAACCTCTGACACTCTCAGACACTCTCTATCGCTCTCTGACACTCCCTGACATTCTCTGACACCCTCAGACACTCTCTGACACTCTCTGATACCCTCTGACACTCTCTGACACACTCTGACAAACTCTGACACTCTCAGATATTCTCAGACACTCTCTGTCACTCTCAGACACTCTCAGACACTATCTATCACTCTCTGACGCTCTCTATCACTCTCTGACACTCTCTGACACACCCTGACAGTCTCTATCACTCTCTGACCCTCTCTCAGAATCTCTGACACTATCTAGCACTCTCTATCACTCTCTGACACTCTCTGACACTCTCTATCACTCTCTGACACTCTCAGACACTCTCTATCACTCTCTGACACTCTCTGACACTCTCTATCACTCTCTGACACTCTCTATCACTTTATGACACTCTCAGACACTCTCCATCACTCTCTGACACTCTCAATCACTCTCTGGCACTCTCCGACACTCTCTATTACTCTATGAGTCAGTCTGACACTCTCTATCACTCTCTATCACTCTCTGACACCCTCTGACACACTTTGACACGCTCTGAAATTCTCTGACGCTCTCAGACTCTCTCTATCACTCTTTGACACTCTCTGACACTCTGACACTCTCACACACTCTCTATCACTCTCTATCACGCTCTATCACTCTCTGACACTCTCTGACACACTCTGACAGTCTCTGAAACTCTCAGACACTCTCGATCGCTCTCTATCACTCTCTGACACACTCTGACAATCTCTGACACTCTCAGACACTCTCAGGCACTCTCTATCACTCTCTGACACTCTCTATCACTCTCTATCACTCTCTGAAACTCTCTGACACTATCTAGCACTCTCTATCTCTCTCTGACACTCTCTAGCCCTCTCTATCACAGTCTCTATCACTCTCTGAAACTCCGACACTCTCTATCACTCTCTGACACTCTCTGACACTCTTTGACTCACTCTGAAATTCTCTGACACTCTCTGACACTCTCTGACACACCCTGACACTCTCTATCACTCTCTGACCCTCTCTCAGAATCTCTGACACTATCTAGCACTCTCTATCACTCTCTGACACTCTCTGACACTCTCTATCACTCTCTGACACTATCTATCACTCTCTGACACTCTCAGACACTCTCTATCACTCTCTGACACTCTCTATCACTCTCTGACACTCTCAGACACTCTCCATCACTCTCTGACACTCTCAATCACTCTCTGGCACTCTCCGACACTCTCTATTACTCTATGAGTCAGTCTGACACTCTCTATCACTCTCTATCACTCTCTGACACCCTCTGACACACTTTGACACGCTCTGAAATTCTCTGACGCTCTCAGACTCTCTCTATCACTCTTTGACACTCTCTGACACTCTGACACTCTCACACACTCTCTATCACTCTCTATCACGCTCTATCACTCTCTGACACTCTCTGACACACTCTGACAGTCTCTGAAACTCACAGACACTCTCGATCGCTCTCTATCAGTCTCTGACACACTCTGACAATCTCTGACACTCTCAGACACTCTCAGGCACTCTCTATCACTCTCTGACACTCTCTATCACTCTCTATCACTCTCTGAAACTCTCTGACACTCTCTGACACTCTCTGTCACTCTCTGACACTCTCTATCACTCTCTATCACTCTCTGACGCTCTCAGAAACTCTCTATCACTCTCTGACACTCTGAGACACTCTCCATCACTCTCTGACATTCTCTATCACTCTCTGACACTCTGGCACTCTCACACACTCTCTGACACTCACTAGCCCTCTCTATCACAGTCTCTATCACTCTCTGAAACTCCGACACTCTCTATTACTCTATGACTCAGTCTGACAATCTCTATCACTCTCTATCACTCTCTGACACTCTCTGACACTCTTTCACTCACTCTGAAATTCTCTGACGCTCTCAGACACTCTCTATCACTCTCTGACACTCTCTGACACTCTCTGACACTCTCAGACACTCTCTATCACTCTCTATCACGCTCTATCACACTCTGACACTCTCTGACACACTCTGACAGTCTCTGACACTCTCAGACAAACTCCATCGCTCTCTATCACTCTCTGACACACTCTGACAATCTCTGAAACTCTCAGACTCTCTCAGACACTCTCTATCACTCTCTGACACTCTCTGACACACTCTGACACTCTCTGATACTCTCTGACACTCACAGACACTCTCTATCACTCTCTATCACTCTATGACACACCCAGACGGTCTCAGATTCTCTATCACTCTCTGACACTGTCAGACAATCTCTATCACTCTCTGACACTCTATCACTCTCTGACACGCTCTATCACTCTCGGAAACTCTCTGACACACTATGACAGACTCTGACACACTCGATCACTCTCTGAAACTCTCTATCACTCTCGAACACTCTATGACACTGTCTGACACTCTCTATCACTCTCTATCACTCTCTGACACTCTCTATCAATCTCTGACTCTCTCTGACACTCTATCACTCTCTATCACTCTCTATCACTCTCTGACACTCTCTGAAACTCTCAGAAACTCTCAGAAACTCTCTATCACTCTCTGACACTCTCTGACACTCTCTATCACTCTCTGACACTCTCTGACACTCTCTATCACTCTCTGTCCCTCTCTGAAACTCTCAGACACTCTCAATCACTCTCCGACACTCTCTGACACTCTCTGAAATTCTCTTTCAACCTCTGACACTCTCAGACACTCTCTATCGCTCTCTGACACTCTCTGACAATCTCTGACACCCTCAGACACTCTCTGACACTCTCTGACACCCTCTGACACTCTCTGACACACTCTGACAAACTCTGACACTCTCAGATATTCTCAGACACTCTCTGTCACTCTCAGACACTCTCAGACACTATCTATCACTCTCTGACGCTCTCTATCACTCTCTGACACTCTCTGACACTCTCTGACACACCCTGACACTCTCTATCACTCTCTGACCCTCTCTCAGAATCTCTGACACTATCTAGCACTCTCTATCACTCTCTGACAATCTCTATCACTCTCTATCACTCTCTGACACTCTCTGACACTCTTTGACTCACTCTGAAATTCTCTGACGCTCTCAGACACTCTCTATCACTCTCTCTCACGCTCTATCACTCTCTGACACTCTCTGACACACTCTGACAGTCTCTGAAACTCTCAGACACTCTCGATCGCTCTCTATCACTCTCTGACACACTCTGACAATCTCTGACACTCTCAGACACTCTCAGGCACTCTCTATCACTCTCTGACACTCTCTATCACTCTCTATCACTCTCTATCACTCTCTGACACTCTCTGAAACTCTCAGAAACTCTCAGAAACTCTCTATCAATCTCTGAAACTCTCTGACAGTCTCTGACACTCTCTGTCACTCTCTGACACTCTCTATCACTCTCTATCACTCTCTGACGCTCTCTGACACTCTCAGACACTTTCTATCACTCTCTGACATTCTGAGACACTCTCAGACACTCTCAATCACTCTCTGACACTCTCTATGACTCTCTATCACTCTCTATCACTCTCTGACACTCTCTGACACTCTCTGTCCCTCTCTGTCCCTCTCTGACTCTCTCTGACACTCTCTGACACTCTCTGACAATCTCTGACACTCTCAGACACTCTCTGACACTCTCTGACACTCTCTGACACATTCTGACACACTCTGACACACTCTATCACTCTCTATCGCTCTCTGACACTCTCTGACACACTCTGGCAATCTCTGACACTCTCAGATATTCTCAGACACGCTCTGTCACTCTCAGACACTCTCAGACACTCTCTGTCACTCTCTGACAGTCTCTATCACTCTCTGACACTCTCTGACACTCAAAGACACTCAAAGACACCCTCTATCACACTCTATCACTCTCGGAACCTCTCAGCCACTCTCTATCACCCTTTGACACTCTCTGACACTCTCAGACACTCTCAGACACTCTCAGACACTCTCTATCACTCTCTATCACTCTCTGACACACTCTGACAATCTCTGACACTCTCTGACACTCTCAGACACTCAGACACTCTCTGTCACTCTCAGACACTCTCAGACACTCTCCATCACTCTCTGACATTCTCTATCACTCTCTGACACTCTGGCACTCTCAGACACTCTCTGACACTGTCTAGCCCTCTCTATCACACTCTATCACTCTCTGACAGTCTCTAACACACTCTGACAGTCTCTGACACTCTCAGACACTCTCTATCGCTCTTTATCACTCTCTATCACACTCTGACACTCTCTATCACTCACTGGCACTCTCTATCACTCTCTGGCACTCTCTATCACTTTATGACACTCTCAGATACTCTCTATCACTCTCTGACACCCTCAATCACTCTCTGGCACTCTCCGACACTCTCTATTACTCTATGAGTCAGTCTGACACTCTCTATCACTCTCTATCACTCTCTGACACCCTCTGACACTCTTTGACACACTCTGAAATTCTCTGACGCTCTCAGACTCTCTCTATCACTCTTTGACACTCTCTGACACTCTGACACTCTCACACACTCTCGATCACTTCCTATCACGCTCTATCACTCTCTGACACTCTCTGACACACTCTGACAGTCTCTGAAGCTCTCAGACACACTCTGACAATCTCTGACACTCTCACACACTCTCAGACACTCTCTATCACTCTCAGACACTCTCTATCTCTCTCTATCACTCTCTATAACTCTCTGACACTCTCTGAAACTCTCAGAAACTCTCAGAAACTCTCTATCACTCTCTGACACTCTCTGACACTCTCTATCACTCTCTGACACTCTCTATCACTCTCTATCACTCTCTGACACTCTCAGACACTCTCTATCACTCTCTGACACTCTCTATCACTCTCTATCACTCTCTGACACTCTCAGACACTCTCTATCACTCTCTGACACTCTGAGACACTCTCAGACACTCTCAGTCACTCTCATACACTCTCTATGACTCTCTATCACTCTCTATCACTCTCTGAAACTCTCTGACACTCCATGTCCCTCTCTGACACTCTCAGACACTCTCAATCACTCTCCAACACCCTCTGACACTCTCTGAAATTCTCTTTCAAGCTCTGACACTCTCAGACACTCTCTATCGCTCTCTGACTCTCTCTGACAATCTCTGACACTCTCAGACACTCTCTGACACTCTCTGACACTCTCTGACACACTCTGACACATTCTGACACACTCTGACACACTCTATCACTCTCTATCGCTCTCTGACACTCTCTGACACACTCTGACAATCTTTGACACTCTCAGATATTCTCAGACACGCTCTGTCACTCTCACACACTCTCAGACACTCTCTATCACTCTCTGACAGTCTCTATCACTCTCTGACACTCTCTGACACTCTCTGACACTCAAGGACACTCAAAGACACCCTCTATCACACTCTATCACTCTCTGAACCTCTCAGTCACTCTCTATCAACCTTTGACACTCTCTGACACTCTCAGACACTCTCTGACACTCTCTATCACTCTCTATCACTCTCTATCACTCTCTGACACTCTCTGACACTCTCTGACAATCTCTGACACTCTCTGACACTCTCTGACACTCTCAGACACTCTCTGTCACTCTCAGACACTCTCAGACACTCTCCATCACTCTCTGACATTCTCTATCACTCTCTGACACTCTGGCACTCTCAGACACTCTCTGACACTCTCTAGCCCTCTCTATCACACTCTATCGCTCTCTGACACTCTCTAACACACTCTGACAGTCTCTGACACTCTCAGACACTCTCCATCGCTCTCTATCACTCTCTGACACACTCTGACAATCTCTGACACTCTCAGACACTCTCTATCGCACTCTGACACTCACTGACACTCTCAGACACTCCCTGTCAATCTCCGGCACTCTCAGAAACTCTCTATCACTGTCTGACACTCTTGGACACTCTCTGTCACTCTCTGACACTCTCTGACACACACTGACACTCTCTGACACTCTCAGAAACTCTCTATAACTCTCTATCACACTCTGACACTCTCTATCACTCACTGGCACTCTCTATCAATCTCTGACACTCTCTGACAATCTCTGACACACTGACACTGTCTATCACTCTCCTCCACTCTCAGACACTCTCTATCACTCTCTGACCCTCTCTCAGAATCTCTGACACTGTCTAACACACTCTATCACTCTCTGACACTCTCTGACACTCTCAGACACTCTCTATCACTCTCTGACACTCTCAGACACTCTCTATCACTCTCTGACACTCTCTATCACTTTATGACACTCTCAGATACTCTCTATCACTCTCTGACACCCTCAATCACTCTCTGGCACTCTCCGACACTCTCTATTACTCTATGAGTCTGTCTGACACTCTCTATCACTCTCTATCACTCTCTGACACCCTCTGACACTCTTTGACACACTCTGAAATTCTCTGACGCTCTCAGACTCTCTCTATCACTCTTTGACACTCTTGACACTCTGACACTCTCACACACTCTCGATCACTTCCTATCACGCTCTATCACTCTCTGACACTCCCTGACACACTCTGACAGTCTCTGAAGCTCTCAGACACACTCTGACAATCTCTGACACTCTCACACACTCTCAGACACTCTCTATCACTCTCTGACACTCTCTATCTCTCTCTATCACTCTCTATCACTCTCTGACACTCTCTGAAACTCTCTGAAACTCTCAGAAACTCTCTATCACTCTCTGACACTCTCTGACACTCTCTATCACTCTCTGACACGCTCTATCACTCTCTATCACTCTCTGACACTCTCAGACACTCTCTATCACTCTCTGACACTCTGAGACACTCTCAGACACTCTCAGTCACTCTCAGACACTCTCTATGACTCTCTATCACTCTCTATAACTCTCTGAAACTCTCTGACACTCTCTGTCCCTCTCTGACACTCTCAGACACTCTCAATCACTCTCCAACACTCTCTGAAATTCTCTTTCAAGCTCTGACACTCTCAGACACTCTCTATCGCTCTCTGACTCTCTCTGACAATCTCTATCACTCTCAGACACTCTCTGACACTCTCTGACACTCTCTGACACTCTCTGACACACTCTGACACATTCTGACACACTCTGACACACTCTATCACTCTCTATCGCTCTCTGACACTCTCTGACACACTCTGACAATCTTTGACACTCTCAGATATTCTCAGACTCGCTCTGTCACTCTCACACACTCTCAGACACTCTCTATCACTCTCTGACAGTCTCTATCACTCTCTGACACTCTCTGACACTCTCTGACACTCAAGGACACTCAAAGACACCCTCTATCACACTCTATCACTCTCTGAACCTCTCAGTCACTCTCTATCAACCTTTGACACACTCTGACACTCTCTGACACTCTCAGACACTCTCTGACACTCTCTATCACTCTCTATCACTCTCTATCACTCTCTGACACTCTCTGACACTCTCTGACAATCTCTGACACTCTCTGACACTCTCTGACACTCTCTGACACTCTCTGTCACTCTCAGACACTCTCAGACACTCTCCATCACTCTCTGACATTGTATATCACTCTCTGACACTCTGGCACTCTCAGACACTCTCTGACACTCTCTAGCCCTCTCTATCACACTCTATCGCTCTCTGACACTCTCTAACACACTCTGACAGTCTCTGACACTCTCAGACACTCTCCATCGCTCTCTATCACTCTCTGACACTCTCTGACACTCTCTGACAATCTCTGACACTCTCTGACACTCTCTGACACTCTCAGACACTCTCTGTCACTCTCAGACACTCTCAGACACTCTCCATCACTCTCTGACATTCTCTATCACTCTCTGACACTCTGGCACTCTCAGACACTCTCTGACACTCTCTAGCCCTCTCTATCACACTCTATCGCTCTCTGACACTCTCTAACACACTCTGACAGTCTCTGACACTCTCAGACACTCTCCATCGCTCTCTATCACTCTCTGACACACTCTGACAATCTCTGACACTCTCAGACACTCTCTATCGCACTCTGACACTCACTGACACTCTCAGACACTCCCTGTCAATCTCCGGCACTCTCAGAAACTCTCTATCACTGTCTGACACTCTTGCACACTCTCTGTCACTCTCTGACACTCTCTGACACACACTGACACTCTCTGACACTCTCAGACACTCTCTATAACTCTCTATCACACTCTGACACTCTCTATCACTCACTGGCACTCTCTATCAATCTCTGACACTCTCTGACAATCTCTGACACACTGACACTGTCTATCACTCTCCTCCACTCTCAGACACTCTCTATCACTCTCTGACCCTCTCTCAGAATCTCTGACACTGTCTAACACTCTCTATCACTCTCTGACACTCTCTGACACTCTCAGACACTCTCTATCACTCTCTGACACTCTCAGACACTCTCTATCACTCTCTGACACTCTCTATCACTTTATGACACTCTCAGATACTCTCTATCACTCTCTGACACCCTCAATCACTCTCTGGCACTCTCCGACACTCTCTATTACTCTATGAGTCTGTCTGACACTCTCTATCACTCTCTATCACTCTCTGACACCCTCTGACACTCTTTGACACACTCTGAAATTCTCTGACGCTCTCAGACTCTCTCTATCACTCTTTGACACTCTCTGACACTCTGACACTCTCACACACTCTCGATCACTTCCTATCACGCTCTATCACTCTCTGACACTCTCTGACACACTCTGACAGTCTCTGAAGCTCTCAGACACACTCTGACAATCTCTGACACTCTCACACACTCTCAGACACTCTCTATCACTCTCTGACACTCTCTATCTCTCTCTATCACTCTCTATAACTCTCTGACACTCTCTGAAACTCTCTGAAACTCTCAGAAACTCTCTATCACTCTCTGACACTCTCTGACACTCTCTATCACTCTCTGACACGCTCTATCACTCTCTATCACTCTCTGACACTCTCAGACACTCTCTATCACTCTCTGACACTCTGAGACACTCTCAGACACTCTCAGTCACTCTCAGACACTCTCTATGACTCTCTATCTCTCTCTATAACTCTCTGAAACTCTCTGACACTCTCTGTCCCTCTCTGACACTCTCAGACACTCTCAATCACTCTCCAACACTCTCTGAAATTCTCTTTCAAGCTCTGACACTCTCAGACACTCTCTATCGCTCTCTGACTCTCTCTGACAATCTCTATCACTCTCAGACACTCTCTGACACTCTCTGACACTCTCTGACACACTCTGACACATTCTGACACACTCTGACACACTCTATCACTCTCTATCGCTCTCTGACACTCTCTGACACACTCTGACAATCTTTGACACTCTCAGATATTCTCAGACACGCTCTGTCACTCTCACACACTCTCTATCACTCTCTGACAGTCTCTATCACTCTCTGACACTCTCTGACACTCTCGGACACTCAAGGACACTCAAAGACACCCTCTATCACACTCTATCACTCTCTGAACCTCTCAGTCACTCTCTATCAACCTTTGACACTCTCTGACACTCTCTGACACTCTCAGACACTCTCTGACACTCTCTATCACTCTCTATCACTCTCTATCACTCTCTGACACTCTCTGACACTCTCTGACAATCTCTGACACTCTCTGACACTCTCTGACACTCTCTGTCACTCTCAGACACTCTCAGACACTCTCCATCACTCTCTGACATTCTATATCACTCTCTGACACTCTGGCACTCTCAGACACTCTCTGACACTCTCTAGCCCTCTCTATCACACTCTATCGCTCTCTGACACTCTCTAACACACTCTGACAGTCTCTGACACTCTCAGACACTCTCCATCGCTCTATATCACTCTCTGACACTCTCAGACACTCTCTGTCACTCTCAGACACTCTCAGACACTCTCCATCACTCTCTGACATTCTCTATCACTCTCTGACACTCTGGCACTCTCTGACACTCTCTGACACTCTCTAGCCCTCTCTATCACACTCTATCGCTCTCTGACACTCTCTAACACACTCTGACAGTCTCTGACACTCTCAGACACTCTCCATCGCTCTCTATCACTCTCTGACACACTCTGACAATCTCTGACACTCTCAGACACTCTCTATCACTCTCTGACACTCTCTATCTCTCTCTATCACTCTCTATAACTCTCTGACACTCTCTGAAACTCTCAGAAACTCTCAGAAACTCTCTATCACTCTCTGACACTCTCTGACACTCTCTATCACTCTCTGACACTCTCTATCACTCCCTATCACTCTCTGAAACTCTCAGACACTCTCTATCACTCTCTGACACTCTGAGACACTCTCAGACACTCTCAGTCACTCTCAGACACTCTCTATGACTCTCTATCACTCTCTATCACTCTCTGAAACTCTCTGACACTCTCTGTCCCTCTCTGACACTCTCAGACACTCTCAATCACTCTCCAACACTCTCTGAAATTCTCTTTCAAGCTCTGAGACTCTCAGACACTCTCTATCGCTCTCTGACTCTCTCTGACAATCTCTATCACTCTCAGACACTCTCTGACACTCTCTGACACTCTCTGACACTCTCTGACACACTCTGACACATTCTGACACACTCTGACACACTCTATCACTCTCTATCGCTCTCTGACACTCTCTGACACACTCTGACAATCTCTGACACTCTCAGACACTCTCTATCGCACTCTGACACTCACTGACACTCTCAGACACTCCCTGTCAATCTCCGGCACTCTCAGAAACTCTCTATCACTGTCTGACACTCTTGGACACTCTCTGTCACTCTCTGACACTCTCTGACACACACTGACACTCTCTGACACTCTCAGACACTCTCTATAACTCTCTATCACACTCTGACACTCTCTATCACTCACTGGCACTCTCTATCAATCTCTGACACTCTCTGACAATCTCTGACACACTGACACTGTCTATCACTCTCCTCCACTCTCAGACACTCTCTATCACTCTCTGACCCTCTCTCAGAATCTCTGACACTGTCTAACACTCTCTATCACTCTCTGACACTCTCTGACACTCTCAGACACTCTCTATCACTCTCTGACACTCTCAGACACTCTCTATCACTCTCTGACACTCTCTATCACTTTATGACACTCTCAGATACTCTCTATCACTCTCTGACACCCTCAATCACTCTCTGGCACTCTCCGACACTCTCTATTACTCTATGAGTCTGTCTGACACTCTCTATCACTCTCTATCACTCTCTGACACCCTCTGACACTCTTTGACACACTCTGAAATTCTCTGACGCTCTCAGACTCTCTCTATCACTCTTTGACACTCTCTGACACTCTGACACTCTCACACACTCTCGATCACTTCCTATCACGCTCTATCACTCTCTGACACTCTCTGACACACTCTGACAGTCTCTGAAGCTCTCAGACACACTCTGACAATCTCTGACACTCTCACACACTCTCAGACACTCTCTATCACTCTCTGACACTCTCTATCTCTCTCTATCACTCTCTATAACTCTCTGACACTCTCTGAAACTCTCTGAAACTCTCAGAAACTCTCTATCACTCTCTGACACTCTCTGACACTCTCTATCACTCTCTGACACGCTCTATCACTCTCTATCACTCTCTGACACTCTCAGACACTCTCTATCACTCTCTGACACTCTGAGACACTCTCAGACACTCTCAGTCACTCTCAGACACTCTCTATGACTCTCTATCTCTCTCTATAACTCTCTGAAACTCTCTGACACTCTCTGTCCCTCTCTGACACTCTCAGACACTCTCAATCACTCTCCAACACTCTCTGAAATTCTCTTTCAAGCTCTGACACTCTCAGACACTCTCTATCGCTCTCTGACTCTCTCTGACAATCTCTATCACTCTCAGACACTCTCTGACACTCTCTGACACTCTCTGACACACTCTGACACATTCTGACACACTCTGACACACTCTATCACTCTCTATCGCTCTCTGACACTCTCTGACACACTCTGACAATCTTTGACACTCTCAGATATTCTCAGACACGCTCTGTCACTCTCACACACTCTCTATCACTCTCTGACAGTCTCTATCACTCTCTGACACTCTCTGACACTCTCGGACACTCAAGGACACTCAAAGACACCCTCTATCACACTCTATCACTCTCTGAACCTCTCAGTCACTCTCTATCAACCTTTGACACTCTCTGACACTCTCTGACACTCTCAGACACTCTCTGACACTCTCTATCACTCTCTATCACTCTCTATCACTCTCTGACACTCTCTGACACTCTCTGACAATCTCTGACACTCTCTGACACTCTCTGACACTCTCTGTCACTCTCAGACACTCTCAGACACTCTCCATCACTCTCTGACATTCTATATCACTCTCTGACACTCTGGCACTCTCAGACACTCTCTGACACTCTCTAGCCCTCTCTATCACACTCTATCGCTCTCTGACACTCTCTAACACACTCTGACAGTCTCTGACACTCTCAGACACTCTCCATCGCTCTATATCACTCTCTGACACTCTCAGACACTCTCTGTCACTCTCAGACACTCTCAGACACTCTCCATCACTCTCTGACATTCTCTATCACTCTCTGACACTCTGGCACTCTCTGACACTCTCTGACACTCTCTAGCCCTCTCTATCACACTCTATCGCTCTCTGACACTCTCTAACACACTCTGACAGTCTCTGACACTCTCAGACACTCTCCATCGCTCTCTATCACTCTCTGACACACTCTGACAATCTCTGACACTCTCAGACACTCTCTATCACTCTCTGACATTCTCTATCTCTCTCTATCACTCTCTATAACTCTCTGACACTCTCTGAAACTCTCAGAAACTCTCAGAAACTCTCTATCACTCTCTGACACTCTCTGACACTCTCTATCACTCTCTGACACTCTCTATCACTCCCTATCACTCTCTGAAACTCTCAGACACTCTCTATCACTCTCTGACACTCTGAGACACTCTCAGACACTCTCAGTCACTCTCAGACACTCTCTATGACTCTCTATCACTCTCTATCACTCTCTGAAACTCTCTGACACTCTCTGTCCCTCTCTGACACTCTCAGACACTCTCAATCACTCTCCAACACTCTCTGAAATTCTCTTTCAAGCTCTGAGACTCTCAGACACTCTCTATCGCTCTCTGACTCTCTCTGACAATCTCTATCACTCTCAGACACTCTCTGACACTCTCTGACACTCTCTGACACTCTCTGACACACTCTGACACATTCTGACACACTCTGACACACTCTATCACTCTCTATCGCTCTCTGACACTCTCTGACACACTCTGACAATCTTTGACATTCTCAGATATTCTCAGACACGCTCTGTCACTCTCACACACTCTCAGACACTCTCTATCACTCTCTGACAGTCTCTATCACTCTCTGACACTCTCTGACACTCAAGGACACTCAAGGACACTCAAAGACACCCTCTATCACACTCTATCACTCTCTGAACCTCTCAGTCACTCTCTATCAACCTTTGACACTCTCTGACACTCTCAGTCACTCTCTGACACTCTCTATCACTCTCTATCACTCTCTGACACTCTCTGACACTCTCTGACAATCTCTGACACTCTCTGACACTCTCTGACACTCTCAGACACTCTCTGTCACTCTCAGACACTCTCAGACACTCTCCATCACTCTCTGACATTCTCTATCACTCTCTGACACTCTGGCACTCTCAGACACTCTCTGACACTCTCTAGCCCTCTCTATCACACTCTATCGCTCTCTGACACTCTCTAACACACTCTGACTGTCTCTGACACTCTCAGACACTCTCCATCGCTCTCTATCACTCTCTGACACACTCTGACCATCTCTGACACTCTCAGACACTCTCTATCGCACTCTGACACTCACTGACACTCTCAGACACTCCCTGTCAATCTCCGGCACTCTCAGAAACTCTCTATCACTGTCTGACACTCTTGGACACTCTATGTCACTCTCTGACACTCTCTGACACACACTGACACTCTCTGACACTCTCAGACACTCTCAGACACTCTCTATGACTCTCTATCACACTCTGACACTCTCTATCACTCACTGGCACTCTCTATCAATCTCTGACACTCTCTGACAATCTCTGACACACTGACACTGTCTATCACTCTCCTCCACTCTCAGACACTCTCTATCACTCTCTGACACTCTCTGACACTCTTTGACTCACTCTGAAATTCTCTGACTCTCTCAGACACACTCTATCACTCTCTGACACTCTCTGACACTCTCTGACACACTCTGACAGTCTCTGACACTCTCAGACACTCTCTATCGCTCTCTATCACTCTCTGACACACTCTGACAATCTCTGACACTCTCTGACACTCTCAGACACTCTCAGACACTCTCTGTCACTCTCAGACACTCTCAGACACTCTTCATCACTCTCTGACATTCTCTATCACTCTCTGACACTCTGGCACTCTCAGACACTCTCTGACACTCTCGAGCCCTCTCTATCACACTCTATCACTCTCTGACACACTCTGACAATCTCTGACACTCTCAGACACTCTCTATCGCTCTCTATCACTCTCTGACACACTCTGACAATCTCTGACACTCTCAGACACTCTCTATCGCACTCTGACACTCACTGACACTCTCAGACACTCTCTTACACTCTCTGACACTCTCTGACACACTCTGACACATTCTGACACACTCTGACGCACTCTATCACTCTCTATCGCTCTCTGACACTCTCTGACACACTCTGACAATCTTTGACACTCTCAGATATTCTCAGACACGCTCTGTCACTCTCACACACTCTCAGACACTCTCTATCACTCTCTGACAGTCTCTATCACTGACACTCTCTGACACTCTCTGACACTCTCTGACAATCTCTGACACTCTCTGACACTCTCAGACACTCTCTGTCACTCTCAGACACTCTCTGTCACTCTCAGACACTCTCAGACACTCTCCATCACTCTCTGACATTCTCTATCACTCTCTGACACTCTGGCACTCTCAGTCACTCTCTGACAATCTCTAGCCCTCTCTATCACACTCTATCACTCTCTGACACTCTCTAACACATTTTTGACAGTCTCTGACACTCTCAGACACTCTCCATCGCTCTCTATCACTCTCTGACACACTCTGACAATCTCTGACACTCTCAGACACTCTCTATCGCACTCTGACACTCACTGACACTCTCAGACACTCCCTGTCAATCTCCGGCACTCTCAGAAACTCTCTATCACTGTCTGACACTCTATGACACTCTCAGACACTCTCTATAACTCTCTATCACACTCTGGCACTCTCTATCACTCACTGGCACTCTCTATCAATCTCTGACACTCTCTGACAATCTCTGACACACTGACACTGTCTATCACTCTCCTCCACTGTCAGACACTCTCTGTCACTCTCTGACACTCTCAATCACTCTCTGACACTCCGACAATCTCTATTACTCTATGACTCAGTCTGACACACCCTATCACTCTCTATCACTCTCTGACACTCTCTGACACTCTTTGACTCAGTCTGAAATTCTCTGACTCTCTCAGACACACTCTATCACTCTCTGACACTCTCTGACACTCTCTGACACACTCTGACAGTCTCTGACACTCTCAGACACTCTCTATAGCTCTCGATCACTCTCTGACACACTCTGACAATCTCTGACACTCTCTGACACTCTCAGACACTCTCAGACACTCTCTGTCACTCTCAGACACTCTCAGACACTCTTCATCACTCTCTGATATTCTCTATCACTCTCTGACACTCTGGCACTCTCAGACACTCTCTGATACTCTCTAGCCCTCTCTATCACACTCTATCACTCTCTGACACTCTCCATCACTCTCTGACACTCTCAATCACTCTCTGACACTCCGACAATCTCTATTACTCTATGACTCAGTCTGACACACCCTATCACTCTCTATCACTCTCTGACACTCTTTGACTCAGTCTGAAATTCTCTGACTCTCTCAGACACACTCTATCACTCTCTGACACTCTCTGACACTCTCTGACACACTCTGACAGTCTCTGACACTCTCAGACACTCTCTATCGCTCTCGATCACTCTCTGACACACTCTGACAATCTCTGACACTCTCTGACACTCTCAGACACTCTCAGACACTCTCTGTCACTCTCAGACACTCTCAGACACTCTTCATCACTCTCTGACATTCTCTATCACTCTCTGACACTCTGGCACTCTCAGACACTCTCTGACACTCTCTAGCCCTCTCTATCACACTCTATCACTCTCTGACACTCTCTAACACACTCTGACAGTCTCTGACACTCTCAGACACTCTCTATCGCTCTCGATCACTCTCTGACACACTCTAAAACACTCTGACAATCTCTGACACTCTCAGACACTCTCCATCACACTCTGACACTCACTGACACTCTTAGACACTCCCTGTCAATCTCCGGCACTCTCAGAAACTCTCTATCACTCTCTGACACTCTCTGACACTCTCTATCACTCTCTGACACTCTCTGACACACACTGACACTCTGTGACACTCTGTGACACTCTCAGACACTCTCAGACACTCTCTAGAACTCTCTATCACACTCTGACACTCTCTATCACTCACTGGCACTCTCTATCACTCTCTGACACTCTCTGACACTCTTTGACTCACTCTGAAATTCTCTGACGCTCTCAGACACTCTCTATCACTCTCTGACACTCTCTGACACTCTGACACTCTCACACACTCTCTCTCACTCCCTATCACGTTCTATCACTCTCTGACACTCTCTGACACACTCTGACAGTCTCTGAAACTCTCAGACACTCTCTATCGCTCTCTATCACTCTCTGACACAATCTGACAATCTCTGACACTCTCAGACACTCTCTATCACTCTCTGACACTCTCTATCACTCTCTGACACTCTCTATCACTCTCTGACACTCTCAGACACTCTCTAGCACTCTCTGACACTCTGAGACAATCTCAGACACTCTCAATCACTCTCTGACACTCTCTATGACTCTCTATCACTCTCGATCACTCTCTGACACTCTCTGAAACTCTCTGTCCCTCTCTGACACTCTCAGACACTCTCAATCACTCTCCAAGACTCTCTGACACTCTCTGAAATTCTCTTTCAACCTCTGACACTCTCAGAAACTCTCTATCGCTCTCTGACTCTCTCTGACAATCTCTGACACTCTCAGACACTCTCTGACACTCTCTGACACACTCTGACACATTCTGACACACTCTGACACACTCTATCACTCTCTATCGCTCTCTGACACTCTCTGACACACTCTGACAATCTCTGACACTCTCAGATATTCTCAGACACGCTCTGTCACTCTCACACACTCTCAGACACTCTCTATCACTCTCTGACAGTCTCTATCACTCTCTGACACTCTCGGACACTCAAGGACATTCAAAGACACCCTCTATCACACTCTATCACTCTCTGAACCTCTCAGTCACTCTCTATCAACCTTTGACACTCTCTGACACTCTCAGACACTCTCTGACACTCTCTATCACTCTCTATCACTCTCTATCACTCTCTGACACTCTCTGACAATCTCTGACACTCTCTGACACTCTCTGACACTCTCTGACACTCTCAGACACTCTCAGACACTCTCAGACACTCTCTGTCACTCTCAGACACTCTCAGACACTCTACATCACTCTCTGACATTCTCTATCACTCTCTGACGCTCTGGCACTCTCACACACTCTCAGACATTCTCTATCACTCTCTGACAGTCTCTATCACTCTCTGACACTCTCGGACACTCAAGGACACTCAAAGACACCCTCTATCACACTCTATCACTCTCTGAACCTCTCAGTCACTCTCTATCAACCTTTGACACTCTCTGACACTCTCAGACACTCTCTGACACTCTCTATCACTCTCTATCACTCTCTGACACTCTCTGACAATCTCTGACACTCTCTGACACTCTCTGACACTCTCAGACACTCTCAGACACTCTCTGTCACTCTCAGACACTCTCAGACACTCTCCATCACTCTCTGACATTCTCTATCACTCTCTGACACTCTGGCACTCTCAGACACTCTCTGACACTCTCTAGCCCTCTCTATCACACTCTATCACTCTCTGACACTCTCTAACACACTCTGACAGTCTCTGACACTCTCAGACACTCTCCATCGCTCTCTATCACACTCTGACACACTCTGACAATCTCTGACACTCTCAGACACTCTCTATCACACTCTGACACTCACTGACACTCTCAGACACTCCCTGTCAATCTCCGGCACTCTCAGAAACTCTCTATCACTGTCTGACACTCTCTGACACTCTCTGTCACTCTCTGACACTCTCTGACACACACTGACACTCTCTGACACTCTCAGACACTCTCAGACACTCTCAGACACTCTCTATAATCTCTATCACACTCTGACACTCTCTATCACTCACTGGCACTCTCGATCACTCTCTGACACTCTCTGACAATCTCTGACACACTGACACGGTCTATCACTCTCTGGCACTCTCAGACACTCTCTATCACTCTCTGACACTCTCAATCACACTCTGACACTCTCGATCACTCTCTATCACTCTCTGACACTCTCAGACACTCTCTAGCACTCTCTGACACTCTGAGACACTCTCAGACACTCTCAATCACTCTCTGACACTCTCTATGACTCTCCAACACTCTCTGACACTCTCTGAAATTCTCTTTCAACCTCTGACACTCTCAGACACTCTCTATCGCTCTCTGACTCTCTCTGACAATCTCTGACACTCTCAGACACTCTCTGACACTCTCTGACACACTCTGACACATTCTGACACACTCTGACACACTCTATCACTCTCTATCGCTCTCTGACACTCTCTGACACTCTCTGACACACTCTGACAATCTCTGACACTCTCAGATATTCTCAGACACGCTCTGTCACTCTCACACACTCTCAGACACTCTCTATCACTCTCTGACAGTCTCTATCACTCTCTGACACTCTCTGACACTCAAGGACACTCAAAGACACCCTCTATCACACTCTATCACTCTCTATCACTCTCTGACACTCTCTGACAATCTCTGACACTTTCTGACACTCTCTGACACTCTCTGACACTCTCAGACACTCTCAGACACTTTCTGTCACTCTCAGACACTCTCAGACACTCTCCATCACTCTCTGACATTCTCTATCACTCTCTGACATTCTGGCACTCTCAGACACTCTCTGACACTCTCTAGCCCTCTCTATCACACACTATCACTCTCTGACACACTCTGACAATCTCTGACACTCTCAGACTCTCTCAGAAACTCTATATCACTCTCTGACACTCTCTGACACACTCTGACACTCTCTGATACTCTCTGACACTCAGACACTCTCTATCACTCTCTATCACTCTCTATCACTCTCTGACACTCTCTGACACTCTCAGACGCTCTCAGATTCTCTATCACTCTCTGACACTGTCAGACACTCTCTATCACTCTCTGACACTCTATCACTCTCTGACACTCTCTATCACTCTCTGAAACTCTCTGACACACTATGACACACTCTGACACTCTCGATCACTCTCTGAAACTCTCTATCACTCTCTAACACACTATGAGACTCTCTGACACTCTCTATCACTCTCTATCACTCTCTGACACTCTCTATCAATCTCTGACTCTCTCTGACACTCTATCACTCTCTGACACTCTCTGAAACTCTCAGAAACTCTCAGAAACTCTCTATCACTATCTGACACTTTCGGACACTCTATATCACTCTCTGACACTCTCTATCACTCTCTGACACTCTCTATCACTCTCTATCACTCTCTGACACTCTCTGAAATCCTCTTTCAACCTCTGACACTCTCAGACACTATCTATCGCTCTCTGACTCTCTCTGACAATCTCTGACACCCTCAGACACTCTCTGACACTCTCTGACACCCTCTGACACTCTCTGACACACTCTGACACACTCAGATATTCTCAGACACTCTCTGTCACTCTCAGACACTCTCAGACACTATCTATCACTCTCTGACGCTCTCTATCACTCTCTGACACTCTCTGACACTCTCACACACTCTGACACTCTCTGACACTCTCTGTCACTCTCAGACACTCTCAGACACTATCTATCACTCTCTGACGCTCTCTATCACTCTCTGACACTCTCTGACACCCTCTGACACTCTCTGACACACTCTGACACACTCAGATATTCTCAGACACTCTCTGTCACTCTCAGACACTCTCAGACACTATCTATCACTCTCTGACGCTCTCTATCACTCTCTGACGCTCTCCATCACTCTCTGACACTCTCTGACACACCCTGACACTCTCTATCACTCTCTGACCCTCTCTCAGAATCTCTGACACTATCTAACACTCTCTATCACTCTCTGACACTCTCTAACACTCTCAGACACTCTCTATCTCTCTCTGACACTCTCAGACACTCTCTATCACTCTCTGACACTCTCTATCACTTTGTGACACTCTCAGATACTCTCTATCACTCTCTGACACTCTCAATCACTCTCTGGCACTCTCCGACACTCTCTATTACTCTATGAGTCAGTCTGACACTCTCTATCACTCTCTATCACTCTCTGACACCCTCTGACACTCTTTGACACACTCTGCAATTCTCTGACGCTCTCAGACACTCTCTATCACACTTTGACACTCTCTGACACTCTGACACTCTCACACACTCTCTCTCACTCCCTATCACGCTCTATCACTCTCTGACACTCTCTGACACACTCTGACAGTCTCTGAAACTCTCAGACACTCTCTATCACTCTCTATCACTCTCTGACACACTCTGACAATCTCTGACTCTCTCAGACACTCTCTATCACTCTCTGACACTCACTATCACTCTCTGACACTCTCTATCACTCTCTATCACTCTCTGACACTCTCAGACACTCTCTAGCACTCTCTGACACTCTGAGACACTCTCAGACACTCTCAATCACTCTCTGACACTCTCTATGACTCTCTATCACTCTCTGTCACTCTCTGACACTCTCTGACACTCTCTGTCCCTCTCTGACACTCTCAGACATTCTCAATCACTCTCCAACAATCTCTGACACTCTCTGAAATTCTCTTTCAACCTCTGACACTCTCAGACACACTCTATCGCTCTCTGACTCTCTCTGACAATCTCTGACACTCTCAGACACTCTCTGACACTCTCTGACACACTCTGACACATTCTGACACACTCTGACACACTCTATCACTCTCTATCGCTCTCTGACACTCTCTGACACACTCTGACAATCTCTGACACTCTCAGATATTCTCAGACACGCTCTGTCACTCTCACACACTCTCAGACACTCTCTATCACTCTCTGACAGTCTCTATCACTCTCTGACACTCTCGGACACTCAAGGACACTCAAAGACACCCTCTATCACACTCTATCACTCTCTATCAACCTTTGACACTCTCTGACACTCTCAGACACTCTCTGACACTCTCTATCACTCTCTATCACTCTCTATGACTCTCTATCACTCTCTGACAATCTCTGACACTCTCTGACACTCTCTGACACTCTCAGACACTCTCAGACACTCTCTGTCACTCTCAGACACTCTCAGACACTCTCCATCACTCTCTGACATTCTCTATCACTCTCTAACACTCTGGCACTCTCAGACACTCTCTGACACTCTCTAGCCCTCTCTATCACACTCTATCACTCTCTGACACTCTCTAACACACTCTGACAGTCTCTGACACTCTCAGACACTCTCCATCGCTCTCTATCACTCTCTGACACACTCTGACAATCTCTGACACTCTCAGACACTCTCTATCGCACTCTGACACTCACTGACACTCTCAGACACTCCCTGTCAATCTCCGGCACTCTCAGAAACTCTCTATCACTCTCTGACACTCTCTGACACTCTCTGTCACTCTCTGTCACTCTCTGACACTCTCTGACACACACTGACACTCTCTGACACTCTCAGACACTCTCAGACACTCTCTATAAATCTCTATCACACTCTGACACTCTCTATCACTCACTGGCACTCTCGATCACTCTCTGACACTCTCTGACAATCTCAGACACTCTCAGACACTCTCTGTCTCTCTCAGACACTCTCAGACACTCTCCATCACTCTCTGACATTCTCTTTCACTCTCTGACACTCTGGCACTCTCAGACACTCTCTATCACTCTCTGACCCTCTCTATCACACTCTATCACTCTCTGACACTCTCTAACACACTCTGACAGTCTCTGACACTCTCAGACACTCTCCATCGCTCTCTATCACTCTCTGACACACTCTGACAATATCTGACACTCTCAGACACTCTCTATCACACTCTGACACTCACTGACACTCTCAGACACTCCCTGTCAGTCTCCGGCACTCTCAGAAACTCTCTATCACTGTCTGACACTCTCTGACACTCTCTGTCACTCTCTGACACTCTCTGACACACACTGACACTCTCTGACACTCTCAGACACTCTCAGACACTCTCAGATACTCTCTATAAATCTCTATCACACTCTGACACTCTCTATCACTCACTGGCACTCTCGATCACTCTCTGACACTCTCTGACAATCTCTGACACACTGACACTGTCTATCAATCTCTGGCACTCTCAGACACTCTCTATCACTCTCTGACACTCTCAATCACTCTCTGACACTCTCTATCACTCTCTATCACTCTCTGACACTCTCAGACACTCTCTAGCACTCTCTGACACTCTGAGACACTCTCAGACACTTTCAATCTCTCTCTGATACTCTCTATGACTCTCTATCACTCTCTATCACTCTCTGACACTCTCTGACATTCTCTGTCCCTCTTTGACACTCTCAGACACTCTCAGACACTCTCAATCACTCTCCAACACTCTCTGACACTCTCTGAAATTCTCTTTCAACCTCTGACACTCTCAGACACTCTCAATCACTCTCCAACACTCTCTGACACTCTCTGAAATTCTCTTTCAATCTCTGACACTCTCAGACACTCTCTGACACTCTCTGAGACACTCTGACACATTCTGACACACTCTGACACACTCTATCACTCTCTATCGCTCTCTGACACTCTCTGACACACTCTGACAATCTCTGACACTCTCAGATATTCTCAGACACGCTCTGTCACTCTCACACACTCTCAGACACTCTCTATCACTCTCTGACAGTCTCTGACACTCTCTGACACTCAAGGACACTCAAAGACACCCTCTATCACACTCTATCACTCTCTGAACATCTCAGTCACTCTCTATCAACCCTTGACACTCTCTGACACTCTCAGACACTCTCTGACACTCTCTATCACTCTCTATCACTCTCTATCACTCTCTGACACTCTCTGACACACTCTGACACATTCTGACACACTCTGACACACTCTATCACTCTCTATCGCTCTCTGACACTCTCTGACACACTCTGACAATCTTTGACACTCTCAGATATTCTCAGACACGCTCTGTCACTCTCACACACTCTCAGACACTCTCTATCACTCTCTGACAGTCTCTATCACTCTCTGACACTCTCTGACACTCTCTGACACTCAAGGACACTCAAAGACACCCTCTATCACACTCTATCACTCTCTGAACCTCTCAGTCACTCTCTATCAACCTTTGACACTCTCTGACACTCTCAGACACTCTCTGACACTCTCTATCACTCTCTATCACTCTCTATCACTCTCTGACACTCTCTGACACTCTCTGACAATCTCTGACACTCTCTGACACTCTCTGACACTCTCAGACACTCTCTGTCACTCTCAGACACTCTCAGACACTCTCTGACATTCTCTATCACTCTCTGACACTCTGGCACTCTCAGACACTCTCTGACACTCTCTAGCCCTCTCTATCACACTCTATCGCTCTCTGACACTCTCTAACACACTCTGACAGTCTCTGACACTCTCAGACACTCTCCATCGCTCTCTATCACTCTCTGACACTCTCAGACACTCTCTGTCACTCTCAGATACTCTCAGACACTCTCCATCACTCTCTGACATTCTCTATCACTCTCTGACACTCTGGCACTCTCAGACACTCTCTGACACTCTCTTGCCCTCTCTATCACACTCTATCGCTCTCTGACACTCTCTAACACACTCTGACAGTCTCTGACACTCTCAGACACTCTCCATCGCTCTCTATCACTCTCTGACACACTCTGACAATCTCTGACACTCTCAGACACTCTCTATCACTCTCTGACACTCTCTATCTCTCTCTATCACTCTCTATAACTCTCTGACACTCTCTGAAACTCTCAGAAACTCTCAGAAACTCTCTAGCACTCTCTGACACTCTCTGACACTCTCTATCACTCTCTGACACTCTCTATCACTCTCTATCACTCTCTGACACTCTCTATCACTCTCTGACACTCTGAGACACTCTCAGACACTCTCAGTCACTCTCAGACACTCTCTATGACTCTCTATCACTCTCTATCAGTCTCTGAAACTCTCTGACACTCTCTGTCCCTCTCTGACACTCTCAGACACTCTCAATCACTCTCCAACACTCTCTGACACTCTCTGAAATTCTCTTTCAAGCTCTGACACTGTCAGACACTCTCTATCGCTCTCTGACTCTCTCTGACAATCTCTGACACTCTCAGACACTCTCTGACACTCTCTGACACTCTCTGACACAGTCTGACACATTCTGACACACTCTGACACACTCTATCACTCTCTATCGCTCTCTGACACTCTCTGACACACTCTGACAATCTTTGACACTCTCAGATATTCTCAGACACGCTCTGTCACTCTCACACACTCTCAGACACTCTCTATCACTCTCTGACACTCTCTGACACTCTCTGACACTCTCTGACAATCTCTGACACTCTCTGACACTCTCTGACACTCTCAGACACTCTCTGTCTCTCTCAGGCACTCTCAGACACTCGCCATCACTCTCTGACATTCTCTATCACTCTCTGACACTCTGGCACTCTCAGACACTCTCTGACACTCTCTAGCCCTCTCTATCACACTCTATCGCTCTCTGACACTCTCTAACACACTCTGACAGTCTCTGACACTCTCAGACACTCTCCATCGATCTCTATCACTCTCTGACACACTCTGACAATCTCTGACACTCTCAGACACTCTCTATCGCACTCTGACACTCACTGACACTCTCAGACACTCCCTGTCAATCTCCGGCACTCTCAGAAGCTCTCTATCACTGTCTGACACTCTTGGACACTCTCTGTCACTCTCTGACACTCTCTGACACACTGACACTCTCTGACACTCTCAGACACTCTCAGACACTCTCTATAACTCTCTTTCACACTCTGACACTCTCTATCACTCACTGGCACTCTCTATCAATCTCTGACACTCTCTGACAATCTCTGACACACTGACACTGTCTATCACTCTCCTCCACTCTCAGACACTCTCTATCACTCTCTGACACTCTCAATCACTCTCTGACACTCCGACAATCTCTATTACTCTATGACTCAGTCTGACACACCCTATCACTCTCTATCACTCTCTGACACTCTCTGACACTCTTTGACTCACTCTGAAATTCTCTGACTCTCTCAGACACACTCTATCACTCTCTGACACTCTCTGACACACTCTGACAGTCTCTGACACTCTCAGACACTCTCTATCGCTCTCTATCACTCTCTGACACACTCTGACAATCTCTGACACTCTCTGACACTCTCAGACACTCTCAGACACTCTCTGTCACTCTCAGACACTCTTCATCACTCTCTGACATTCTCTATCACTCTCTGACACTCTGGCACTCTCAGACACTCTCTGACACTCTCTAGCCCTCTCTATCACACTCTATCACTCTCTGACACACTCTGACAATCCCTGACACTCTCAGACACTCTCCATCGCTCTCTATCACTCTCTGACACACTCTGACAATCTCTGACACTCTCAGACACTCTCTATCGCACTCTGACACTCACTGACACTCTCAGACACTCTCTTACACTCTCTGACACTCTCTGACACACTCTGACACATTCTGACACTCTCAGACACTCTCTATCGCACTCTGACACTCACTGACACTCTCAGACACTCCCTGTCAATCTCCGGCACTCTCAGAAACTCTCTATCACTGTCTGACACTCTCTGACACTCTCAGACACTCTCAGACACTCTCTATAACTCTCTATCACACTCTGACACTCTCTATCACTCACTGGCACTCTCTATCAATCTCTGACACTCTCTGACAATCTCTGACACACTGACACTGTCTATCACTCTCCTCCACTGTCAGACACTCTCTGTCACTCTCTGACACTCTCAATCACTCTCTGACACTCCGACAATCTCTCTTACTCTATGACTCAGTCTGACGCACCCTATCACTCTCTATCACTCTCTGACACTCTCTGACACTCTTTGACTCAGTCTGAAATTCTCTGACTCTCTCAGACACACTCTATCACTCTCTGACACTCTCTGACACTCTCTGACACACTCTGACAGTCTCTGACACTCTCAGACACTCTCTATCGCTCTCGATCCCTCTCTGACACACTCTGACAATCTCTGACACTCTCTGACACTCTCAGACACTCTCAGACACTCTCTGTCACTCTCAGACACTCTCAGACACTCTTCGTCACTCTCTGACATTCTCTATCACTCTCTGACACTCTGGCACTCTCAGACACTCTCTGACACTCTCTATCCCTCTCTATCACTCTCTGACACTATCTAACACACTCTGACAGTCTCTGACACTCTCAGACACTCTCTATCGCTCTCGATCACTCTCTGACACACTCTAACACACTCTGACAATCTCTGACACTCTCAGACACTCTCCATCACACTCTGACACTCACTGACACTCTTAGACACTCCCTGTCAATCTCCGGCACTCTCAGAAACTCTCTATCACTCTCTGACACTCTCTGACACTCTTTGACTCACTCTGAAATTCTCTGACTCTCTCAGACACACTCTATCACTCTCTGACACTCTCTGACACTCTCTGACACACTCTGACAGTCTCTGACACTCTCAGACACTCTCTATCGCTCTCTATCACTCTCTGACACACTCTGACAATCTCTGACACTCTCAGACACTCTCTGTCACTCTCAGACACTCTCAGACACTCTTCATCACTCTCTGACATTCTCTATCACTCTCTGACACTCTGGCACTCTCAGACACTCTCTGACACTCTCTAGCCCTCTCTATCACACTCTATCACTCTCTGACACACTCTGACAATCCCTGACACTCTCAGACACTCTCCATCGCTCTCTATCACTCTCTGACACACTCTGACAATCTCTGACACTCTCAGACACTCTCTATCGCACTCTGACACTCACTGACACTCTCAGACACTCTCTTACACTCTCTGACACTCTCTGACACACTCTGACACATTCTGACACTCTCAGACACTCTCTATCGCACTCTGACACTCACTGACACTCTCAGACACTCCCTGTCAATCTCCGGCACTCTCAGAAACTCTCTATCACTGTCTGACACTCTCTGACACTCTCAGACACTCTCAGACACTCTCTATAACTCTCTATCACACTCTGACACTCTCTATCACTCACTGGCACTCTCTATCAATCTCTGACACTCTCTGACAATCTCTGACACACTGACACTGTCTATCACTCTCCTCCACTGTCAGACACTCTCTATCACTCTCTGACACTCTCAATCACTCTCTGACACTCCGACAATCTCTATTACTCTATGACTCAGTCTGACACACCCTATCACTCTCTATCACTCTCTGACACTCTCTGACACTCTTTGACTCAGTCTGAAATTCTCTGACTCTCTCAGACACACTCTATCACTCTCTGACACTCTCTGACACTCTCTGACACACTCTGACAGTCTCTGACACTCTCAGACACTCTCTATCGCTCTCGATCACTCTCTGACACACTCTCTGACACACTCTGACAATCTCTGACACTCTCTGACACTCTCTGACACTCTCAGACACTCTCAGACACTCTCTGTCACTCTCAGACACTCTCAGACACTCTTCATCACTCTCTGACATTCTCTATCACTCTCTGACACTCTGTCACTCTCAGACACTCTCTGACACTCTCTAGCCCTCTCTATCACACTCTCTCACTCTCTGACACTATCTAACACACTCTGACAGTCTCTGACACTCTCAGACACTCTCTATCGCTCTCGATCACTCTCTGACACACTCTAACACACTCTGACAATCTCTGACACTCTCAGACACTCTCCATCACACTCTGACACTCACTGACACTCTTAGACACTCCCTGTCAATCTCCGGCACTCTCAGAAACTCTCTATCACTCTCTGACACTCTCTGACACTCTCTATCACTCTCTGACACTCTCAGACACACACTGACACTCTGTGACACTCTCAGACACTCTCAGACACTCTCTATAACTCTCTATCACACTCTGACACTCTCTATCACTCACTGGCACTCTCTATCACTCTCTGACACTCTCTGACACTCTTTGACTCACTCTGAAATTCTCTGACGCTCTCAGACACTCTCTATCACTCTCTGACACTCTCTGACACTCTCTGACACTCTCAGACACTCTCTATCACTCTCTATCACGCTCTATCACTCTCTGACACTCTCTGACAGTCTCTGACACTCTCAGACAATCTCTATCGCTCGCTATCACTCTCTGACACACTCTGACAATCTCTGACACTCTCAGACTCTCTCAGAAACTCTCTATCACTCTCTGACACTCTCTGACACACTCTGACACTCTCTGATACTCTCTGACACTCAGACACTCTCTATCACTCTCTATCACTCTCTATCACTCTCTATCACTCTCTGACACTCTCTGACACTCTCAGACGTTCTCAGATTCTCTATCACTCTCTGACACTGTCAGACACTCTCTATCACTCTCTGACACTCTCTATCACTCACTGGCACTCTCTATCAATCTCTGACACTCTCTGACAATCTCTGACACACTGACACTGTCTATCACTCTCCTCCACTCTCAGACACTCTCTATCACTCTCTGACACTCTCAATCACTCTCTGACACTCCGACAATCTCTATTACTCTATGACTCAGTCTGACACACCCTATCACTCTCTATCACTCTCTGACACTCTCTGACACTCTTTGACTCACTCTGAAATTCTCTGACTCTCTCAGACACTCTCAGACACTCTCTATCGCTCTCTATCACTCTCTGACACACTCTGACAATCTCTGACACTCTCTGACACTCTCAGACACTCTCTATCGCTCTCTATCACTCTCTGACACACTCTGACAATCTCTGACACTCTCAGACACTCTCCATCACACTCTGACACTCACTGACACTCTTAGACACTCCCTGTCAATCTCCGGCACTCTCAGAAACTCTCTATCACTCTCTGACACTCTCTGACACTCTCTATCACTCTCTGACACTCTCTGACACACACTGACACTCTGTGAAACTCTCAGACACTCTCAGACACTCTCTATAACTCTATATCACACTCTGACACTCTCTATCACTCACTGGCACTCTCTATCACTCTCTGACACTCTCTGACACTCTTTGACTCACTCTGAAATTCTCTGACGCTCTCAGACACTCTCTATCACTCTCTGACACTCTCTGACACTCTCTGACACTCTCAGACACTCTCTATCACTCTCTATCACGCTCTATCACTCTCTGACACTCTCTGACACACTCTGACAGTCTCTGACACTCTCAGACAATCTCTGTCACTCGCAATCACTCTCTGACACACTCTGACAATCTCTGACACTCTCAGACTCTCTCAGAAACTCTCCATCACTCTCTGACACTCTCTGACACACTCTGACACTCTCTGATACTCTCTGACACTCAGACACTCTCTATCACTCTCTACCACTCTCTATCAAAATCTATCACTCTCTGACACTCTCTGACACTCTCAGACGCTCTCAGATTCTCTATCCCTCTCTGACACTGTCAGACACTCTCTATCACTCTCTGACACTCTATCACTCTCTGACACTCTCTATCACTCTCTGAAACTCTCTGACACACTATGACACACTCTGACACTCTCGATCACTCTCTGAAACTCTCTATCACTCTCTAACACTCTATGAGACTCTCTGACACTCTCTATCACTCTCTATCACTCTCTGACACTCTCTATCAATCTCTAACTCTCTCTGACACTCTATCACTCTCTATCACTCTCTGACACTCTCTGAAACTCTCAGAAACTCTCAGAAACTCTCTATCACTCTCTGACACTTTCGGACACTCTATATCACTCTCTGACACTCTCTATCACGCTCTGACACTCTCTATCACTCTCTATCACTCTCTGACACTCTCTGAAATCCTCTTTCAACCTCTGACACTCTCAGACACTCTCTATCGCTCTCTGACTCTCTCTGACAATCTCTGACACCCTCAGACACTCTCTGACACTCTCTGACACACTCTGACACACTCTGACACTCTCTATCACTCTCTATCACTCACTGACACTCTCTGACACCCTCAGATATTCTCAGACACTCTCTGTCACTCTCAGACACTCTCAGACACTATCTATCACTCTCTGACGCTCTCCATCACTCTCTGACACACCCTGACTATCTCTATCACTCTCTGACCCTCTCTCAGAATCTCTGACACTATCTAACACTCTCTACCACTCTCTAACACTCTCTGACACTCTCAGACACTCTCTATCACTCTCTGACACTCTCAGACACTCTCTATCACTCTCTGACACTCTCTATCACTTTATGACTCTCTCAGATACTCTCTATCACTCTCAGACACTCTCAGACACTCTCTATCACTCTCTGACACTCTATATCACTCTCTGACACTCTCTATCACTCTCTATCACTCTCTGACACTCTCAGACACTCTCTAGCACTCTCTGACACTCTGAGACACTCTCAGACACTCTCAATCACTCTCTGACAGTCTCTATGACTCTCTATCACTCTCTATCACTCTCTGACACTCTCTGACACTCTCTGTCCCTCTCTGACACTCTCAGATACTCTCAATCACTCTCCAACACTCTCTGACACTCTCTGAAATTCTCTTTCAACCTCTGACACTCTCAGACACTCTCTATCACTCTCTGACGCTCTCCATCACTCTCTGACACTCTCTGACACACCCTGACACTCTCTATCACTCTCTGACCCTCTCTCAGAATCTCTGACACTATCTAACACTCTCTATCACTCTCTAACACTCTCTGACACTCTCAGACACTCTCTATCACTCTCTGACACTCTCAGACACTCTCTATCACTCTCTGACACTCTCTATCACTTTATGACACTCTCAGATACTCTCTATCACTCTCTGACACTCTCAATCACTCTCTGGCACTCTCCGACACTCTGTATTACACTATGAGTCAGTCTGACACTCTCTATCACTCTCTATCACTCTCTGACACCCTCTGACACTCTGTGACACACTCTGAAATTCTCTGACGCTCTCAGACTCTCTCTATCACTCTTTGACACTCTCTGACACTCTGACACTCTCACACACTCTCTCTCACTCCCTATCACGCTCTATCACTCTCTGACACTCTCTGACACACTCTGACAGTCTCTGAAACTCTCAGACACACTCTATCGCTCTCTATCAATCTCTGACACACTCTGACAATCTCTGACACTCTCAGACACTCTCAGACACTCTCTATCACTCTCTGACACTCTCTATCACTCTCTGACACTCTCTATCACTCTCTATCACTCTCTGACACTCTCAGACACACTCTAGCACTCTCTGACACTCTGAGACACTCTCAGACACTCTCAATCACTCTCTGACACTCTCTATGACTCTCTATCACTCTCTATCACTCTCTGACACTCTCTGACACTCTCTGTCCCTCTCTGACACTCTCAGATACTCTCAATCACTCTCCAACACTCTCTGACACTCTCTGAAATTCTCTTTCAACCTCTGACACTCTCAGACACTCTCTATCGCTCTCTGACTCTCTCTGACAACCTCTGACACTCTCAGACACTCTCTGACACTCTCTGACACACTCTGACACATTCAGACACACTCTGACACACTCTGACAATCTCTGACACTCTCAGATATTCTCAGACACGCTCTGTCTCTCTCACACACTCTCAGACACTCTCTATCACTCTCTGAAAGTCTCTATCACTCTCTGACACTCTCTGACACTCAAGGACACTCAAAGACACCCTCTATCACACTCTATCACTCTCTGAACCTCTCAGTCACTCTCTATCAACCTTTGACACTCTCTGACACTCTCAGACACTCTCTGACACTCTCTATCACTCTCTATCACTCTCTATCACTCTCTGACACTCTCTGACAATCTCTGACACTCTCTGACACTCTCTGACACTCTCAGACACTCTCAGACACTCTCTGTCACTCTCAGACACTCTCAGACACTCTCCATCACTCTCTGACATTCTCTATCACTCTCTGACACTCTGGCACTCTCAGACACTCTCTGACACTCTCTAGCCCTCTCTATCACTCTCTATCACTCTCTATCACTCTCTGAAACTCTCTGACACTCTCTATCACTCTCTATCACTCTCTGACACTCTCTGAAATCCTCTTTCAACCTCTGACACTCTCAGACACTCTCTATCGCTCTCTGACTCTCTCTGACAATCTCTGACACCCTCAGACACTCTCTGACACACTCTGACACACTCTGACACTCTCTATCACTCTCCATCACTCACTGACACTCTCTGACACTCTCAGATATTCTCAGACACTCTTTGTCACTCTCAGACACTCTCAGACACTATCTATCACTCACTGACGCTCTCCATCACTCTCTGACACTCTCTGACACACCCTGACACTCTCTATCACTCTCTGACCCTCTCTCAGAATCTCTGACACTATCTAACACTCTCTATCACTCTCTGACACTCTCTGACACTCTCAGACACTCTCTATCACTCTCTGACACTCTCAGACACTCTCTATCACTCTCTGACACTCTCTATCACTTTATGACACTCTCAGATACTCTCTATCACTCTCTGACACTCTCAATCACTCTCTGGCACTCTCCGACACTCTCTATTACTCTATGAGTCAGTCTGACACTCTCTATCACTCTCTATCACTCTCTGACACCCTCTGACACTCTGTGACACACTCTGAAATTCTCTGACGCTCTCAGACTCTCTCTATCACTCTTTGACACTCTCTGACACTCTGACACTCTCACACACTCTCTCTCACTCCCTATCACGCTCTATCACTCTCTGACACTCTCTGACACACTCTGACAGTCTCTGAAACTCTCAGACACTCTCTATCGCTCTCTATCACTCTCTGACACACTCTGACAATCTCTGACACTCTCAGACACTCTCTATCACTCTCTGACACTCTCTATCACTCTCTGACACTCTCTATCACTCTCTATCACTCTCTGACACTCTTAGACACTCTCTAGCACTCTCTGACACTCTGAGACACTCTCAGACACTTTCAATCACTCTCTGACACTCTCTATGACTCTCTATCACTCTCTATCACTCTCTGACACTCTCTGACACTCTCTGTCCCTCTCTGACACTCTCAGACACTCTCAATCACTCTCCAAGAATCTCTGACACTCTCTGAAATTCTCTTTCAACCTCTGACACACTCAGACACTCTCTATCGCTCACTGACTCTCTCTGACAATCTCTGACACTCTCAGACACTCTCTGACACTCTCTGACACACTCTGACACATTCTGACACACTCTGACACTCTCTATCGCTCTCTGACACTCTCTGACACACTCTGACAATCTCTGACACTCTCAGATATTCTCAGACACGCTCTGTCACTCTCACACACTCTCAGACACTCTCTATCACTCTCTGACAGTCTCTATCACTCTCTGACACTCTCGGACACTCAAGGACACTCAAATACACCCTCTATCACACTCTATCACTCTCTGAACCTCTCAGTCACTCTCTATCAACCTTTGATACTCTCTGACACTCTCAGACACTCTCTGACACTCTCTATCACTCTCTATCACTCTCTATCACTCTCTGACACTCTCTGACAATCTCTGACACTCTCTGACACTCTCTGACACTCTCTGACACTCTCAGACACTCTCGGACACTCTCTGTCACTCTCAGACACTCTCCATCACTCTCTGACATTCTCTATCACTCTCTGACACTCTGGCACTCTCACACACTCTCAGACACTCTATCAATCTCTGACAGTCTCTATCACTCTCTGACACTCTCGGACACTCAAGGACACTCAAAGACACCCTCTATCACACTCTATCACTCTCTGAACCTCTCAGTCACTCTCTATCAACCTTTGACACTCTCTGACACTCTCAGACACTCTCTGACACTCTCTATCACTCTCTATCACTCTCTGACACTCTCTGACAATCTCTGACACTCTCTGACACTCTCTGACACTCTCTGACACTCTCAGACACTCTCAGACACTCTCTGTCACTCTCTGTCACTCTCAGACACTCTCAGACACTCTCCATCACTCTCTGACATTCTCTATCACACTCTGACACTCTGGCACTCTCCGACACTCTCTGACACTCTCTAGCCCTCTCTATCACACTCTATCACTCTCTGACACTCTCTAACACACTCTGACAGTCTCTGACACTCTCAGACACTCTCCATCGCTCTCTATCACTCTCTGACACACTCTGACAATCTCTGACACTCTCAGACACTCTCTATCACACTCTGACACTCACTGACACTCTCAGACACTCCCTGTCAATCTCCGGCACTCTCAGAAACTCTCTATCACTGTCTGACACTCTCTGACACTCTCTGTCACTCTCTGACACTCTCTGACACACACTGACACTCTCTGACACTCTCAGACACTCTCAGACACTCTCTATAAATCTCTATCACACTCTGACACTCTCTATCACTCACTGGCACTCTCGATCACTCTCTGACAATCTCTGACACACTGACACTGTCTATCACTCTCTGGCACTCTCAGACACTCTCTATCACTCTCTGACACTCTCAATCACTCTCTGACACTCTCCATCACTCTCTATCACTCTCTGACACTCTCAGACTCTCTCTAGCACTCTCTGACACTCTGAGACACTCTCAGACACTCTCAATCACTCTCTGACACTCTCTATGACTCTCTATCACTCTCTATCACTCTCTGACACTCTCTGACACTCTCTGTCCCTCTCTGACACTCTCAGACACTCTCAATCACTCTCCAAGACTCTCTGACACTCTCTGAAATTCTCTTTCAACCTCTGACACTCTCAGACACTCTCTATCGCTCTCTGACTCTCTCTGACAATCTCTGACACTCTCAGACACTCTCTGACACTCTCTGACACACTCTGACACATTCTGACACACTCTGACACACTCTATCACTCTCTATCGCTCTCTGACACTCTCTGACACACTCTGACAATCTCTGACACTCTCAGATATTCTCAGACACGCTCTGTCACTCTCACACACTCTCAGACACTCTCTATCACTCTCTGACAGTCTCTATCACTCTCTGACACTCTCTGACACTCAAGGACACTCAAAGACACCCTCTATCACACTCTATCACTCTCTGAACCTCTCAGTCACTCTCTATCAACCTTTGACACACTCTGACACTCTCAGACACTCTCTGACACTCTCTATCACTCTCTATCACTCTCTATCACTCTCTGACACTCTCTGACAATCTCTGACACTCTCTGACACTCTCTGACACTCTCAGACACTCTCAGACACTCTCAGACACTCACTGTCACTCTCAGACACTCTCAGACACTCTCCATCACTCTCTGACATTCTCTATCACTCTCTGACACTCTGGCACCCTCAGACACTCTCTGACACTCTCTAGCCCTCTCTATCACACACTATCACTCTCTGACCGACTCTGACACTCTCTGATACTCTCTGACACTCAGACACTCTCTATCACTCTCTATCACTCTCTATCACTCTCTGACACTCTCTGACACTCTCAGATGCTCTCAGATTCTCTATCACTCTCTGACACTGTCAGACACTCTCTATCACTCTCTGACACTCTATCACTCTCTGACACTCTCTATCACTCTCTGAAACTCTCTGACACTCTATGGCACACTCTGACACTCTCGATCACTCTCTGAAACTCTCTATCACTCTCTAACACTCTATGACACTCTCTGACACTCTCTATCACTCTCTATCACTCTCTGACACTCTCTATCAATCTCTGACTCTCTCTGACACTCTATCACTCTCTGACACTCTCTGAAACTCTCAGAAACTCTCAGAAACTCTCTATCACTATCTGACACTTTCGGACACTCTATATCACTCTCTGACACTCTCTATCACTCTCTGACACTCTCTATCACTCTCCATCACTCTCTGACACTCTCTGAAATCCTCTTTCAACCTCTGACACTCTCAGACACTCTCTATCGCTCTCTGACTCTCTCTGACAATCTCTGACACCCTCAGACACTCTCTGACACTCTCTGACACCCTCTGACACTCTCTGACACACTCTGACACACTCAGATATTCTCAGACACTCTCTGTCACTCTCAGACACTCTCAGACACTATCTATCACTCTCTGACGCTCTCTATCACTCTCTGACACTCTCTGACACTCTCACACACTCTGACACTCTCTGACACTCTCTGTCACTCTCAGACACTCTCAGACACTATCTATCACTCTCTGACGCTCTCTATCACTCTCTGACACTCTCTGACACCCTCTGACACTCTCTGACACACTCTGACACACTCAGATATTCTCAGACACTCTCTGTCAATCTCAGACACTCTCAGACACTATCTATCACTCTCTGACGCTCTCTATCACTCTCTGACGCTCTCCATCACTCTCTGACACTCTCTGACACACCCTGACACTCTCTATCACTCTCTGACCCTCTCTCAGAATCTCTGACACTATCTAACACTCTCTATCTCTCTCTGACACTCTCTAACACTCTCAGACACTCTCTATCACTCTCTGACACTCTCAGACACTCTCTATCACTCTCTGACACTCTCTATCACTTTATGACACTCTCAGATACTCTCTATCACTCTCTGACACTCTCAATCACTCTCTGGCACTCTCCGACACTCTCTATTACTCTATGAGTCAGTCTGTCACTCTCTATCACTCTCTATCACTCTCTGACACCCTCTGACACTCTTTGACACACTCTGCAATTCTCTGACACTCTCAGACTCTCTCTATCACACTTTGACACTCTCTGACACTCTCACACACTCTCTCTCACTCCCTATCACGCTCTATCACTCTCTGACACTCTCTGACACACTCTGACAGTCTCTGAAACTCTCAGACACTCTCTATCGCTCTCTATCACTCTCTGACACACTCTGACAATCTCTGACACTCTCAGACACTCTATCACTCTCTGACACTCACGATCACTCTCTGACACTCTCTATCACTCTCTATCACTCTCTGACACTCTCAGACACTCTCTAGCACTCTCTGACTCTCTGAGACACTCTCAGACACTCTCAATCACTCTCTGACACTCTCTATGACTCTCTATCACTCTCTGTCGCTCTCTGACACTCTCTGACACTCTCTGTCCCTCTCTGACACTCTCAGACACTCTCAATCACTCTCCAACACTCTCTGACACTCTCTGAAATTCTCTTTCAACCTCTGACACTCTCAGACACTCTCTATCACTCTCTGACTCTCTCTGACAATCTCTGACACTCTCAGACACTCTCTGACACTCTCTGACACACTCTGACACATTCTGACACACTCTGACACACTCTATCACTCTCTATCGCTCTCTGACACTCTCTGACACACTCTGACAATCTCTGACACTCTCAGATATTCTCAGACACGCTCTGTCACTCTCACACACTCTCAGACACTCTCTATCACTCTCTGACAGTCTCTATCACTCTCTGACACTCTCGGACACTCAAGGACACTCAAAGACACCCTCTATCACACTCTATCACTCTCTGAACCTCTCAGTCACTCTCTATCAACCTTTGACACTCTCTATCACTCTCTATCACTCTCTATCACTCTCTGACACTCTCTGACAATCTCTGACACTCTCTGACACTCTCTGACACTCTCTGACACTCTCAGACACTCTCTGTCACTCTCAGACACTCTCAGACACTCTCCATCACTCTCTGACATTCTCTATCACTCTCTGACACTCTGGCACTCTCAGACACTCTCTGACACTCTCTAGCCCTCTCTATCACACTCTATCACTCTCTGACACTCTCTAACACACTCTGACAGTCTCTGACACTCTCAGACACTCTCCATCGCTCTCTATCACTCTCTGACACACTCTGACAATCTCTGACACTCTCAGACACTCTCTATCGCACTCTGACACTCACTGACACTCTCAGACACTCCCTGTCAATCTCCGGCACTCTCAGAAACTCTCTATCACTGTCTGACACTCTCTGACACACTCTGACAGTCTCTGAGACTCTCAGACACTCTCTATCGCTCTCCATCACTCTCTGACACACTCTGACACTCTCTATCACTCTCTGACACTCTCTATCACTCTCTGACACTCTCTGACACACTCTGACACTCTCAGACACTCTCAGACTCTCTCTATCACTCTCTATCACTCTCTATCACTCTCTGACACTCTCTGACACTCTCAGACGCTCTCAGATTCTTTATCTTTCTCTGACACTGTCAGACACTCTCTATCACTCTCTGACACTCTATCACTCTCTGACACTCTCTATCACTCTCTGAAACTCTCTGACACTCTATGACACACTCTGACACTCTCGATCTCGCTCTGAAACTCTCTATTTACTCTCTAACACTCCATGACACTCTCTATCAATCTCTGACTCTCTCTGACACTCTCAGAAACTCTCAGAAACTCTCTATCACTCTCTGACACTCTCTGACACTCTCTATCACCCTCTAACACTCTCTATCTCTCTCTAACACTCTCTATCACTCTCTATCACTCTCTATCACTCTCTGACGCTCTCTGACACTCTCTGTCCATTTCTGACACTCGCTGTCCCTCTCTGACACTCTCAGACACTCTCAATCACTCTCCGACACTCTCTGACACTCTCTGAAATTCTCTTTCAACCTCTGACACTCTCAGACACTCTCTATCGCTCTCTGACTCTCTCTGACTATCTCTGACAGTCTCAGACACTCTGTGACACTCTCTGACACTCTCTGACACACTTTGACACACTCTGACAATCTCTGACACTCTCAGATATTCTCAGACACTCTCTGTCACTCTCAACACTCTCAGACACTATCTATCACTCTCTGACGATCTCTATCACACTCTGACACTCTCTGACACTCTCTGACACACTCTGACACTCTCTATCACTCTCTGACCCTCTCCCAGAATCTCTGACACTCTCTATCACTCTCTATCACTCTCTGACACTCTTTGACACTCTCTATCACTCTCTGACACTCTCTGACACTCTCAGACACTCTCTGACACTCTCTGACACTCTCAGACTCTCTCTATCACTCTCTGACACTCTCTATCACTGTCTGACACTCTCAGACACTCTCTATCGCTCTCTGACACTCTCACTCACTCTCTGACACTCTCCGACACTCTCCATTACTCTATGACTCAGTCTGACACTCTCTATCACTCTCTATCACTCTCTGACACCCTCTGACACTCTTTGACTCACTCTGAAATTCTCTGACGCTCTCAGACTCTCTCTATCACTCTCTGACACTCTCTGACACTCTCTGACACTCTCAGACACTCTCTATCACTCTCTACACCCTCTGACACCCTCTGACACTCTTTGACTCACTCGTAAATTCTATGACTCTCTCAGACTCTCTCTATCACTCTCTGACTCTCTCTATCACTCTCTGACACACTCTGACAGTCTCTGAAACTCTCAGACACTCTCTATCGCTCTCTATCACTCTCTGACACACTCTGACAATCTCTGACACTCTCAGACACTCTCATACACTCTCTATCACTCTCTATAAATCTCTATAACACTCTGACACTCTCTATCACTCACTGGCACTCTCGATCACTCTCTAACACTCTCTGACAATCTCTGATACACTGACACTGTCTATCACTCTCTGGCACTCTCAGACACTCTCTATCACTCTCTGACACTCTCAATCACTCTTTGACACTCCGACAATCTCTATTGCTCTATGACTCAGTCTGACACACCCTATCACTCTCTATCACTCTCTGACACTCTCTGACACTCTTTGACTCACTCTGAAATTCTCTGACTCTCTCAGACACACTCTATCACTCTCTGACACTCTCTGACACACTCTGACAGTCTCTGAGACTCTCAGACACTCTCTATCGCTCTCCATCACTCTCTGACACACTCTGACAATCTCTGACACTCTCAGACACTCTCATACACTCTATATCACTCTCTGACACTCTCTGACACACTCTGACACTCTCTGACACTCTCAGACACTCTCTATCACTCTCTATCACTCTCTATCACTCTCTGACACTCTCTGACACTCTCAGACGCTCTCAGATTCTTTATCACTCTCTGACACTGTCAGACACTCTCTATCACTCTCTGACACTCTATCACTCTCTGACACTCTCTATCACTCTCTGAAACTCTCTGACACACTATGACACACTCTGACACTCTCGATCTCGCTCTGAAACTCTCTATTTACTCTCTAACACTCTATAACACTCTCTATCAATCTCTAACTCTCTCTGACACTCTCAGAAACTCTCAGAAACTCTCTATCACTCTCTGACACTCTCTGACACTCTCTATCACCCTCTGACACTCTCTATCTCTCACTAACACTCTCTGTCACTCTCTATCACTCTCTGACGCTCTCTGACACTCTCTGTCCCTTTCTGACACTCGCTGTCCCTCTCTGACACTCTCAGACACTCTCAATCACTCTCCGACACTCTCTGACACTCTCTGAAATTCTCTTTCAACCTCTGACACTCTCAGACACTCTCTATCACTCTCTGACTCTCTCTGACAATCTCTGACAGTCTCAGACACTCTCTGACACTCTCTGACACACTCTGACACACTCTGACACTCTCTATTACTCTCTGACACTCTCTGACACTCTCTGACACACTCTGACAATCTCTGACACTCTCAGATATTCTCAGACACTCTCTGTCACTCTCAACACTCTCAGAAACTATCTATCACTCTCTGACGATCTCTATCACACTCTGACACTCTCTGACACTCTCTTACACACTCTGACACTCTCCATCACTCTCTGACCCTCTCCCAGAATCTCTGACACTATCTAACACTCTCTAACACTCTCTGACACTCTCTGACACTCTCTATCACTCTCTGGCACTCTCTGACACTCTCAGACTCTCTCTATCACTCTCTGACACTCTCTATCACTGTCTGACACTCTCAGACACTCTCTATCGCTCTCTGACACTCTCACTCACTCTCTGACACTCTCCGACACTCTCCATTACTCTATGACTCAGTCTGACACTCTCTATCACTCTCTATCACTCTCTGACACCCTCTGACACTCTTTGACTCACTCTGAAATTCTCTGACGCTCTCAGACTCTCTCTATCACTCTCTGACACTCTCTGACACTCTCTGACACTCTCAGACACTCTCTATCACTCTCTATCACTCTCTGACACCCTCTGACACTCTTTGACTCACTCTGAAATTCTCTGACGCTCTCAGACTCTCTCTATCACTCTCTGACACTCTCTGACACTCTCAGACACTCTCTATCACTCTCTATCACTCTCTATCACTCTCTATCACTCTCTGACACTCTCTGACACTCTCTGACACTCTCAGACACTCTCTATCACTCTCTATCACTCTCTGACTCTCTCTATCACTCTCTGACACACTCTGACAATCTCTGACACTCTCAGACACTCTCATACACACTCTATCACTCTCTGACACTCTCTGACACACTCTGACACTCTCTGACACTCTCTGACACTCTCAGACACTCTCTATCACTCTCTATCACCTCTGACATTCTCTGACACTCTCAGACGCTCTCAGATTTTCTATCACTCTCTGACACTGTCAGACGCTCTCTATCACTCTCTGACACTCTATCACTCTCTGACACTCTCTATCACTCTCTGAAACTCTCTGACACACTATGACACACTCTGACACTCTCTATCACTCTCTGAAACTCTCTATCACTCTCTAACACTCTATGACACTCTCTGACACTCTCTATCACTCTCAATCACTATCGGACACTCTCTGAAACTTTTAGAAACTCTCAGAAACTCTCTATCACTCTCTGACACTCTCTGACATTCTCTGACACTCTTTATCACTCTCTGACACTCTCTATCACTCTCTGACGCTCTCTGACACTCTCAGACACTCTTGATCACTCTCTGAGACTCTGAGACACTCTCAGACACTCTCAATCACTCTCTGACACTCTCTATGACTCTCTATGACTCTCTATCACTCTCTGACACTCTCTGAAACTCTCAGAAACTCTCAGAAACTCTCAGAAACTCTCTGTCACTCTCTGACACTCTCTGACACTCTCTATTAGCCTCTGACACTCTCTGACACTCTCTGACACTCTCCGACAATCTCAGGCACTCTCTGACACTCTCTTACACACTCTGACACTCTCCATCACTCTCTGACCCTCTCCCAGAATCTCTGACACTATCTAACACTCTCTATCACTCTCTGACACTCTCTGACACTCTCTATCACTCTCTGGCACTCTCTGACACTCTCAGACACTCTCTGACACTCTCTGACACTCTCAGACTCTCTCTATCACTCTCTGACACTCTCTATCACTGTCTGACACTCTCAGACACTCTCTATCGCTCTCTGACACTCTCACTCACTCTCTGACACTCTCCGACACTCTCCATTACTCTATGACTCAGTCTGACACTCTCTATCACTCTCTATCACTCTCTGACACCCTCTGACACTCTTTGACTCACTCTGAAATTCTCTGACGCTCTCAGACTCTCTCTATCACTCTCTGACACTCTCTGACACTCTCTGACACTCTCAGACACTCTCTATCACTCTCTATCACTCTCTGACACCCTCTGACACTCTTTGACTCACTCTGAAATTCTCTGACGCTCTCAGACTCTCTCTATCACTCTCTGACACTCTCTGACACTCTCAGACACTCTCTATCACTCTCTATCACTCTCTATCACTCTCTGACACTCTCTGACACTCTCTGACACTCTCAGACACTCTCTATCACTCTCTATCACTCTCTGACTCTCTCTATCACTCTCTGACACACTCTGACAATCTCTGACACTCTCAGACACTCTCATACACACTCTATCACTCTCTGACACTCTCTGACACACTCTGACACTCTCTGACACTCTCTGACACTCTCAGACACTCTCTATCACTCTCTATCACCTCTGACATTCTCTGACACTCTCAGACGCTCTCAGATTTTCTATCACTCTCTGACACTGTCAGACGCTCTCTATCACTCTCTGACACTCTATCACTCTCTGACACTCTCTATCACTCTCTGAAACTCTCTGACACACTATGACACACTCTGACACTCTCTATCACTCTCTGAAACTCTCTATCACTCTCTAACACTCTATGACACTCTCTGACACTCTCTATCACTCTCAATCACTATCGGACACTCTCTGAAACTTTTAGAAACTCTCAGAAACTCTCTATCACTCTCTGACACTCTCTGACATTCTCTGACACTCTTTATCACTCTCTGACACTCTCTATCACTCTCTGACGCTCTCTGACACTCTCAGACACTCTTGATCACTCTCTGAGACTCTGAGACACTCTCAGACACTCTCAATCACTCTCTGACACTCTCTATGACTCTCTATGACTCTCTATCACTCTCTGACACTCTCTGAAACTCTCAGAAACTCTCAGAAACTCTCAGAAACTCTGTATCACTCTCTGACACTCTCTGACACTCTCTGACACTCTCTATCACTCTCTGACACTCTCTATCACTCTCCGTCACTCTCTATCACTCTCTATCACTCTCTGACGCTCTCTGACACTCTCAGACACTCTCTATCACTCTCTGACACTCTCAGACACTCTCAATCACTCTCCGACACTCTCTGACACTCTCTGAAATTCTCTTTCAACCTCTGACACTCTCAGACTCTCTCTATCGCTCTCTGACTCTTTCTGACAATCTCTGACACTCTCAGGCACTCTCTGACTCACTCTGACACACTCTGACACTCTCTGACACACTCTGACACACTCTGACACACTCTGTCACTCTCTATCACTCTCTGACACTCTCTGACACTCTCTGACACTCTCTGACACTCTCAGACATTCTCTGACACTCTCTATCACTCTCTGACACTCTCTGACAATCGTTGACACTCTCTGACAATCTAAGACACTCTCTGACACTCTCTGTCAGTCTCTGACACTCGCACACACTCTCTGACATTCTCTATCACTCTCTGTCACCCTCTGACACTCTCTGACTCTCTGTGACACACTCAGACACTCTCTGACTCTCTCTGACACTCTCTATCAATCTCTGACACTCTCTGACAGTCTCAGACAGACTCTGACACTCTCTATCACTCTCTGACACTCTCTGACACTCGCTGACACTCTCTATCAGTCTCTGACACTCGCAGACACTCGCTGACAATCTCTGACAATCTCAATCACTCTCTGACATTCTCCATCACTCTCTGACACTCTCTGAAACTCTCTGACAATCTCAGACGCTCTCTGACACTCTCTATCACTCTCTGACACTGTCAGACACTCTCTTACACTCTCTGACACTCTGTAACCCTCTCTATCACTCTCTGACTAACTCAGAATCTCTCAGACGTTCTCTATCACTCTCTGACACTCTCTGACGCTCCCAGAAACTCTCTGTCACTCTCTGACATTTTCTGACACTCACTATTAGTCTCTGACAGTCTCTGACGCTCTCAGAAACTCTCTGTCACTCTCTGACACTCTCTGACACTCTCTATTAGCCTCTGACACTCTCTGACACTCTCTGACACTCTCCGACAATCTCAGGCACTCTCTGACACTCTCTGACAATCTCTGACACTCTCTGACACTCACAGACACTCTCTATCACTCTCTATCACTCTCTGACACTCTCTGACGCTCTCTGACACTCTCTAACACTCTCTGACACTCTCTGACACTCGCTGACAATCTCTGACACTCTCTGACACTCTCTATCAGTCTCTGACACTCTCTGACACTCTCTGACACTGTCTGACGCTCTCTAACACTCTCTGACACTCTCTGACACTCTCTGTCACTCTCAGACTCTTTCTGACACTCTCTGACACTCTCTATCACTCTTTGACACTCTTTGACACTCTCTATCACTCTCTGACACTCTCTGACACTCGCTGACAATCTCTGACACTCTCTGACACTCTCTATCAGTCTCTGACACTCTCTGACACTCTCTGACACTGTCTGACACTCTCTGTCACTCTCAGACTCTTTCTGACACTCTCAGACACTCTCTATCACTCTCTGACACTCTTTGACACTCTCTATCACTCTCTGACATTCTCTGACACTCTCAGACACTCTCAGACACTCTCAGACACTCTCTGACACTCTCTGACACTCGCTGACACTCTCTGACAATCTCAGACACTCTCTGACACTCTCTATCAGTCGCTGACACTCGCAGACACTCTCTGATACTCTCTATCACTCTCTGAAACTCGCTGACAATCTCAGACAATCTCAGACACTGTCAGATGCTCTCTGACACTCTCTGACACTCTCTATCACACTCTGACACTCTCTGACACTCTCTGACACTCGCTGACACTCTCTGACACTGTTGGAAACTCTCTTTCAGTCTCTGACACTCTCTGACACTCATTGACACTCTCAGACACTCTCTGACACTCTCTTTCACTCTCTATCACTCTCTGACACTCTCTGACACTCTCTGACAATCCCTATCACTCTCTGACACTCTCTGACATTCTCAGACACTCTCTGATACTCGCTGACACTCTCTGACAATCTCAGACACTCTCTATCAGTCTCTGACACTCGCAGACACTCTTTGACACTCGCAGACATTCTCTGACACTCTCTGACACTCTCAGACAATCTCAGACAGTCTCAAGATACTCTCTGACACTCTCTGACACTCTCTATCACTCTCTGACACTCTCTGACACACTCTGACACTCAGACAATCTCAGACACTCTCAGATACTCTCTGACACTCTCGATCACTCTCTGACACTCTCTGACACACTCTAGCACTCTCTGACACTGTAAGACACTCTGAGACACTCATTGACACTCTCAGACACTCTCTGGCACTCTCTATCACTCTTTGACACTCTCTATCTCTCTCTGACACTCTCTGACTCTCTCTGACACTCTCTGATACTCTCTGACACTCATTGACACTCTCAGACACTATCTGACACTCTCTATCGCTCTCTATCACCCTCTGACAATCGCAGACACTCTCAGGCACCCACTGACACTCTCAGACACTCTCTGAGTCTCTCTATCAATCTCTGACAGTCTCTGACACTCTATCACTCTGTGACACTCTCAGACACTCTTTGACACTCTCAGACACTCTCAGACACTCTCTGACACACTCTATCACTCTCTGACACTCTCTGACACTCTTAGACACTCTCTGACACTCTCTATCACTCTCTGACACTCTCTAACACTCTCGGACACTCTCTGACAGTCGTTGACACTCTCTGACAATCTCAGACACTCTTTGACGCTCTCGATCAGTCTCTGACACTCGCAGACAATCTCTGACACTCTCCATCACTCTCTGACACTCTCCATCACTCTCTGACACTCTCTGACACTGTCTGACATTCTCTGACACTCTCAGACACTCTCTGACCCTCTCAGACACTTCTATCACTTTCTGACACTCTCTGACACTCTCTCTCAGTCTCTGACACTCTCTGACACTCTCTATCACTGTCTGACACTCTCTGTCACTCTCTGTCACTCTCTGACACTCTCAGACACTCTCTGACACTCTCTATCAGTCTCTGACACTCGCAAACAGTCTCTGACACTGTCTGACACTCTCTGACACTCTCTATCACTTTATGTTAGTCTCTGAAACTCTCTGAAACTCTCTATCAGTCTCTCTGGCACTCTCTATCACTATCTGACACTCTCTGACGCTCTCTGACACTCTCAGACATTCACAGACACGCTCTGACACTCTCTGTCACTCTCTGACACTCTCAGACACTCTCAGACATTCTCTGACACTCTCTTTCACTCTGACAATCTCAGACACTCTCTGACACTGTCTATCAGTCTCTGACACTCGCAGACACTCTCTGACATTCTCTATCACTCTCTGACACTCTCTGACACTCTCAGACCCTCTCTGACAGTCTCTGACTCTCTCTGTCACTGTCTGACAATCTCTGACTCTCTCTGTCACTGTCTGACAATCTCTGACACTCTCAGACACTCTCTGAATCTCTGTCACTCTCTATCACTCTCTGACACTCTCTGACTTTCTCAGACAGTCTCTGACACTCTCTATCACTCTCTGACACTCTCTGACGCTCACTGACACTCTCTAACAATCTCAGGCACTCTCTGACAATCTCTATCAGTCTCTGACATTCGCAGACACTCTGTGACATTCTCTATCACTCTCTGACACTCTCAGACACTCTCTGACAATCTCGGACACTCTCAGACACTCTCTGACAATCTCAGACACTCTCTGACACTCTCCATCAGTCTCTGACACTCTCTGACACTGTCCGACGCTCTCTAACACTCTGTGACACTCTCTGTCTCTCTCAGACTCTCTCTCTGACACTCCCGGACACTCTCAGAAACTCTCTATCAGTCTGACACTCTCTGACACTCTCTATCAGTCTTTGACACTCTATGACACTCCATGACACTCTCGGACACTCTCAGACACTCTCAGACACTCTCTTTCACTCTCTGACACTCTCTGACACTCTCTATCACTCTCTGACACTCTCAGACACTCTCTGACACTCGCTGCCACTCTCTGACAATCTCAGTCACTCTCTGACACTCTCTGACACTCTCTATCAGTCTCTGACACTCGCAGACACTCTCTGACACACTCTATCACTCTCTGACACTCTCTGAAACTCTCTGACACTCTCTGACACACACTATCACTCCCTGACACTCTCTGAAACTCGCTGACACTCTCTGACAACCTCACACACTCTCTGACACTCTCTATCTGTCTCTGACACTCTCTGACACTCTCTATAACTCTCTGACACTCTCACACACTCTCTGACACTCTCTGACACAGTCCGTCACTCTCTGTCACTCTCTGTCACTCTCTGTCACTCTCTGACACACTCAGACACTCTCAAACACTCTCTGACTCTCTCTTTGGCTCTCTGAAGCTCTCAGACACTCTGTGACACTCTCTTTGACTCTCTGAAAGTCTCTGAAACTCTCTGTCACTCTCTGAAACTACCTGACACTCTCTGACACACTATGACACTCTCTGTCACTCTCTAAAACTCACTGAAACTCTCTGACACTCTCTGACACACTCTGTCACCCCATGTCACTCTTGGACACTCCCTGATACTCTCTGACACTCTCTGTCACCCTATGTCACTCCCTGACACTCTCTGTCACTCTCTGACAATCTCAGACAGTCTCTGAAACTCTCTAAAACTCTCTTACACTCTCTGTAACTCTCTATTACTCTCTGAATTTCTCTGACACTCTCTGTCACTCTCTGTCACTCTCTGAAACTCTCTGACACTCTCTGAAACTCTCTGACACTCTCTGACACAGTCTGTCACTCTCTGACACTCTCTGACACTCTCTCTCACCCCATGTCACTCCCTGACAATCTCTGACACACTCACACACTTTCTGACACTCTCTGACACGCTCTGTCGCTCTCTGTCACTCTCTGACATTCTCTGTCACTCTGTGACACTCTCTGACACTCTCTGACAGTCTCTGATACTCTCAGACACTCTCTATCACTCTCTGACACTCTCTGATACTCTCTGATACTCTCAGATACTCTCTGACTCTCTCTTACGCTCTCTGTCACTCTGTGACAATCTCTTTGACACTCTCTGACAGTCTCTGTCACTCTCTGACACACTCAGACACTCTCAGACACTCTCTGACTCTCTCTTTGGCTCTCTGAAGCTCTCAGACACTCTGTGACACTCTCTTTGACTCTCTGAAACACTCTGACACTCTGTGACACTCTCTTTGACTCTCTGAAAGTCTCTGAAACTCTCTGTCACTCTCTGAAACTACCTGACACTCTCTGACACGCTATGACACGCTCTGTCACTCCCTGAAACTCACTGAAACTCTCTGACACTCTCTGACACACTCAGTCACTCTCTGACACTCTCTGACAATCTCTGACACTCTCTGTCACCCCATGTCACTCCCTGACACTCTCTGACACTCTCTGTCACCCTATGTCACTCCCTGACACTCTCTGTCACTCTCTGACAATCTCAGACAGTCTCTGAAACTCTCGAAAACTCTCTTAAACTCTCTGTAACTCTCTATTACTCTCTGACTTTCTCTGACACTCTCTGTCACTCTCTGAAACACTCACACTCTCACACTCATAAACACGTTCTCACAGTCGTTTGCAAATCTCTGACCCTCTCTGACACTCTCTGTTACTCTCTGAAACTCTCTGAAACTCTCTGACACTCTCTGACACACTCTGCCACTCTCTGACACTCTCTGACGCCCCATGTCACTCCCTGACAATCTCTGACACTCTCACACACTTTCTGACACTCTCTAAAACTCTCTGACACTCTCTGTCACTCGCTGAAACACTCACACTCTCACACTCTGAACCCCGTTCTCATAGTCGTTTGAATGATTCTGACCGTCTCTGACACTCTCAGACAACCTCTGACACATTCAGACACTTTCTGACACTTTCTGACACTCTCTTTGGCTCTCAGAGACTCTCTGACATACTCAGACACTGTCTGACTCTCTCATTGACTCTCTAAAACTGTCTGACACTCTGTGACACTCTCTTTGACTCTCGGACACTCTCTGACACTCTCTTTGCCTCTCTGAAACTCTCGAAAACTCTCTAACACTCTGTTACACTCTCTTTGACTCTCTGAAACTCTCTGACGCTCTTTGTCGCTCTCTGACACTTCCTGACACTCTCTGACACACTCTGAAACTCTCTGACACACTCTGACACTCTCTGTCTCTGTCTGTCACTCTCTGAAACTCTCAGAAACTGTCTAACACTATCAGACACACTCTATCACTCTCTGACAGTCTCTTTGACTCTCAGAAACTCTCCCACACTCTCTGACCCTCTGTGACCCTCTGTGACACTCTCTGCCACTCTCTGTCACTCTCTGACACTCTCTGACACTCTCTGTCACCCTATGTCACCCCCTGGCACTCTCTGTCACTCTCTGACAATCTCAGACAGTCTCTGAAACTCGCTAAAACTCTCTTACACTCTCTGTAACTCTCGATCACTCTCTGACTTTCTCTGACACTCTCTGTCACTCTCTGAAACACTCACACTCTCACACACACAAACACGTTCTCACAGTCGTTTGCAAATCTCTGACCCTCTTTGACACTCTGAGACAATCTCTGACACTCTTTCGCTCTCTGACATTCTCTGACACTCTCTGACAATCTCTGACATTCTCTGTCACTCTCAGAAACTCTCTGACACTCTCAGACACTCTCTGACATTCTCTGAAACGCTCTGAAATTCTCTGACACTCTCTGACATTCTCTGCCACATTCTGACTCACTCTGTCCCTCTCTAAAACTCTCACACTCTCTCTGACAATCTCTGACACACTCTGTCACTCTCTGCCACTCTCAAACTCTCTCTGATACTCTCAGACAGTCTCAGTCAGTCTCTGACACTCTCCGTAAATCTCTAAAACTCTCTGAATCTCTCTGTCACTCTCTGACACTCTCTGAGACTCTCTGACAGTCTCTCGGTCTCTCAGAAACTCTCCGACAGTCTCTGACCCTCTGTGACTCTCTCTGACTCTCTCTGACACTCTCTGTCACTCTCTGTCACTCTCTGACACTCTCTGACACGCTGTGTCACTCTCTGACACTCTCTGACACCCTCAGACAATCTCTGATACTGTCTGACACACTCTGTCACTCTCTGATACTCTCAGAGAGTCGCTGAAACTCTCCGAAATTCTCTGACACTCTCTGACACTCTCTGCCAAACTCTGACACACTCTGTCCCTCTCTGAAACTCTCACACACTCTCTGACACTCTCTGACACACTGCGTCACTCTCTGACACTCTCTGCAACTCTCTGTCACTCTGTGACACTCTCTGACAGTCTCTGTCACTCTCTGTCACTCTCTGACTTTCTCTGACAGTCTCTTTGACTCTCAGAAACTCTCCGACACTCTCTGACCCTCTGTGACACTCTCTGACACTCTCTGACACTCTCTGTCACTCTCTGTCACTCTCTGACATTCTCTGAAACACTCACACTCTCACACTCTCACACACGCTCTCACAGTCGTTGAAAATCTCCGTTCTTCTCTGACACTCTCAGACAATGTCTGACACACTCAGACACTGTCTGACTCTCTCATTGATTCTCTAAAACTCTGACACTCTGTGACAATCTCTTTTACTCTCAGACACTCAGTGACACTCTATTTGACTCTCTGAAACACTCTGACACTCTTTGTCACTCTCTGACACTTCCTGACACTCTCTGACACTCTCTGACACACTCTGACACTCTCTGACACACTCTGACACTCTCTGTCTCTCCCTGTCAATCTCTGAAACTCTCAGAAACTGTCCAAAACTATCTGACACACTCTGTCACTCTCTGTCACTCTCTGTCACTCTCTGACACTCTCTGACACTCTCTGACAGTCTCTTTGACTCTCAGAAACTCTCCGACACTCTCTGACACTCTCTGACACTCTCTTTCACTCTCTGTCACTCTCTGACACTCGCTGAAACACTCACACTCTCACACTCACACACACGCTCTGACAGTCGTTGAAAATCTCTGATCCTATCTGACACTCTCAGACAATCTCCGATACATTCTGACACTCTCTGTCTCTCTCTGACAGTCTCTTTGACTCTCAGAAACACTCCGACACTCTCTGACCCTCTGTGACACTCTCTGACATTCTCTGAAACACTCACACTCTCACACTCTCATACACGCTCTCACAGTCGTTGTAAATCTCTGATCCTCTCTGACACACTCAGAGACTTTCTGACACTCCCTTTGACTCTTTGAAACTCTCTGAAACTCTTTGACACCCTGCGGCACTCTCCTTGACACTCAGACACTCTCAGACACTCTCAGAAACTCTCTGACACACTCAGACACTCTCTGACACTCTCTGACACTCTCTGACGCTCTCTGACACTCTCTGACACTCTCTGACACGCTCTGACACTCCCTTTGACTCTCAGAACCTCTCCGAGACTCTGTGACACTTTCGCACACTCTTTGTCACCCTCCGTCACTCCCTGACACTCTCTGTCACTCTCTGAGACTCTCAGACAGTCTCTGAAACTCTCTGAAACTCTCTGACACTCTCTGCCAAACTCTGACACACTCTGTCCCTCTCTAATATTCTCACACTCTCTCCGACACTCTCTGACACACTCCGTCATTCTCTGACGCTCTCTGACACTCTCAGAGAGTCTAAGTCATTCTCTGACACTCTTCGGAAATCTATAAAACTCTCGGACACTCTCTGTAACTCTCTGTCACTCTCTGAAACACTCACACTCTCACACTCACAAACACGTTCTCACAGTCATTTGAAAATGTCTGACCGTCTCTGACTCTCTCAGACAATCTCTGACACTCGCTGTCACTCTCTGACACACTCTGTCACTCTCTGACACTCTCTGACACTCTCTTTGACTCTCAGAATCTCTCCGAATCTCTGTGACACTCTCTCACACTTTTTGTCACCCTCTGTCACTCCCTGACACTCTCTGTCACTGTCTGGCACTCTCAGACTCTCTCCGACACTCTCTGACACTCTCCTTCACTCTCTGACACTCTCTATCACTCTCTATCACTCTCTGACACTCTCTGACACTCTCAGACAGTCTCAGTCATTCTCTGACACTCTCCGGAAATCTCTAAAACTCTCTGACACTCTCTGTAACTCTCTGTCACTCTCTGACTCTCTCTGACACTCTCTGAAACACTCACACTCTCACACCCTCAAACACATTCTCACAGTCGTTTGAAAATTTCTGACCGTCTCTGACACTCTCAGACAATCTCTGACACTCGCTGTCACTCTCTGACACTCTCACTCATTCTCTGACACTCTCCGGAAATCTCGAAAACTCTCTCTGACAATCTCTGTAACTCTCCGTCACTCTCTGACTCTCTCTGACACTCTCTGAAGCACTCACACTCTCACACCCTCAAACAAGTTCTCACATCGTTTGAACATTTCTGACCGTCTCTGACACTCTCAGGCAATCTCTGACACTCGCTGTCACGCTCTGAAACTCTCTGACACTCTCTGACACTCTCTGACATCTCTGTCACTCTCTGACATTCTCTGACACTCTCTGGCACCAACTGTCACTCTCTGACACGCTCTGTCACTCTCTGAAAATCTCTGACACTCTCTGACACTCTCAGACAACTCTGAAACTCTCTGACACTCTCTGACACTCTCTGCCAAACTCTGACACACTCTGTCCCTCTCTAAAACTCTCACAATCTCTCCGACACTCTCTGACACACTCCGTCACTCTCTGTCACTCTCTGACACTCTCTGTCCCTCTCTGAGACTCTCTGACAATCTCAGTCATTCTCTGACACTCTCCGGAAATCTCTAAAACTCTCTGACAATCTCTGTAACTCTCTGTCACTCTTTGACTCTCTCTGACACTCCCTGAAACACTCACACTCTCACACTCTCAAGCACGTTCTCATAGTCGTTTGAAAGTCTCTGATCCTCTCTGAAACTCTCAGACAACCTCTGACACACTGAGACACTTTCTGACACTTTCTGACACACTCTTTGACTCTCAGAGTCTCTCTGACACTCTGTGACACTCTCTTTGACTCTCTGAAACTCTCTTAAACTCTCTGACACTCTGTGACCCTCTGTGACACTCTCCGACACTCTCTGTCACTCTCTGTCACTCTCTGTCACTCTCTGACACTCTCAGACACTCTCAGACACTCTCTGACACACTCAGACACTCTCTGATACTCTCTTTGACTCTCTGAAACTCTCTGACACACTCTGTCACTCTCTGAAACTCCCTGACATTCTCTGACACACTCTGACACTCTCTGACACACTCTGACACTAACTGTCACTCTCTGACATGCTCTGTCACTCTGTGAAACTCTCTGACACACTCTGACACTCTCTGACACACTCTGACACTAACTGTCACTCTCTGACATGCTCTGTCACTCTGTGAAACTCTCTGACACACTCTGTCACCGTCTGACACTCTCTGACACTATCTTTGACTCTCAAAAACCCCCGACACTCTGTAACACTCTCTGACACTCTTTGTCACCCTCTGTCACTCCCTGACACTCTCTGTCACTCTCTGACACTCTCAGACAGTCTCTGAAACTCTCTGAACCTCTCTGACACGCTCTGCCAAACTCTGATACACTCTGTCCCTCTCTAAAACTCTCACACTCTCTCCGACACTCTCTGACACATTCCGTCACTCTCTGTCACTCTCTGTCACTCTCTGACACCTTCTGACAATCTCAGACAATCTCATTCATTCTCTGACACTCTCCGGAAATCTCTAAAACACTCTGACACTCTCTGTAACTCTCTGTCACTCTCTGACTCACTCTGACACTCTCTGAAACACTCACACTATCGCACTCTCAAACACGTTCTCACAGTCGTTTGAAAATTTCTGACCGTTTCTGACACTCTCAGACAATCTCTGACACTTGCTGTCACGCTCTGAAACCCTCTGACACTCTCTGACACTCTCTGACACTCTCTGACACTAACTGTCACTCTCTGACACGCACTGTCACTCTGTGAAACTCTCTGACACTCTCTGACACTCTCAGACAACTCTCCGTCACCTTCTGACACACTATGACCCTCTCTAAAACTCTCACAATCTCTCTGACACTCTCTGATACACTCCGTCACTCTATGTCACTCTCTGACACACTCTGACGCTCTTATACAGTCTCAGTCAGTCTCTGACACTCTCCGTAAATCTCTAAAACTCTCTGACACTCTCTGTCACTCTCTGTCACTCGCTGGCACTGTCTGTCACTCTCTGATACACTCACACTCTCACACTTTCAAGCACGTTCTCATAGTCGTTTGAAAGTCTCTGATCCTCTCTGAAACTCTCAGACAACCTCTGACACACTCAGACACTTTCTGAAACTTTCTGACACTCTCTTTGACTCTCAGAGACTCTCTGACACACTCAGACACTCTGACACTCTCTTTGACACTCTGAAACTCTCTGACACTCTGTGGAACTCTCTTTGAGTTTCTGAAACTCTCTGACACTCTGTGACACTCTCTTTTACTATCGGAAACTCTCTGAAACTCTTTGTCTCTCTCTGACACGTATGACACTCACTGACACACTCTGACACTCTCTGACAAACTCTGACACTCTCTGTCTCTCTCTGACAGTCTCTGACCCTCTCTGACCCTCTGTGACACTCTCTGACCCTCTGTGACACTCTCTGACCCTCTCTGTCACTCTCTGTCACTCTCTGACACTCTCAGACACCCTCAGACACTCTCTGACACACTCAGACACTCTCTGATACAATCTTTGACTCTCTGAAACTCTATGACACACTCTGTCACTCTCTGAAACTCCCTGACATTCTCTGACACACTCTGAAGCACTCTGACACTTTCTGTCTCTCTCTGTCACTCTCTGAAACTCTCTGAAACTCTCTGACACACTCTGTCACCCTCTGACACTCTCTGACACTCTAGTTGACTCTCAGAAACTCCCGACACTCTGTAACACTCTCTGACAATCTTTGTCAGCCTCTGTCACTCCCTGACACTCTATGTCACTCTCTGAATATCTCAGACAGTCTCTGAAACTCTCTGACACTCTCTGCCAAACTCTGACACACTCTGTCCATCTCTAAAACTCTCACACTCTCTCCGACACTCTCTGACACATTCCGACACTCTCTGTCACTCTCTGACACTCTCTGTCACTCTCTGACACCTTCTGACAATCTCAGACAGTCTCAGTCATTCGCTGACACTCTACGGACATCTCCAAAACTCTCTGACACTCTCTGTAACTCTCTGACAGTCTCTTTGACTCTCAGAAACTCTCCGACTCTCTCTGACCCTCTGTGACACTCTCTGAAACACTCACACTCTCACACTCACAAACATGTTCTCACAGTCATTTGAAAATGTCTGACCGTCTCTGACTCTCTCAGACAATCTCTGACACTCGCTGTCACTCTCTGACACACTCTGTCACTCTCTGACACTCTCTGACACTCTCTTTGACTCTCAGAATCTCTCCGAATCTCTGTGACACTCTCTCACACTTTTTGTCACCCTCTGTCACTCCCTGACACTCTCTGTCACTGTCTGGCACTCTCAGACTCTCTCCGACACTCTCTGACACTCTCCTTCACTCTCTGACACTCTCTATCACTCTCTATCACTCTCTGACACTCTCTGACACTCTCAGACAGTCTCAGTCATTCTCTGACACTCTCCGGAAGTCTCTAAAACTCTCTGACACTCTCTGTAACTCTCTGTCACTCTCTGACTCTCTCTGACACTCTCTGAAACACTCACACTCTCACACCCTCAAACACATTCTCACAGTCGTTTGAAAATTTCTGACCGTCTCTGACACTCTCAGACAATCTCTGACACTCGCTGTCACGCTCTGAAACTCTCTGACACTCTCTGCCAAACTCTGACACACTCTGTCCCTCTCTAAAACTCTCACAATCTCTCCGACACTCTCTGACACACTCCGTCACTCTCTCACTCTCTGACACTCTCTGTCCCTCTCTGACACTCTCAGTCATTCTCTGACACTCTCCGGAAATCTCGAAAACTCTCTCTGACAATCTCTGTAACTCTCCGTCACTCTCTGACTCTCTCTGACACTCTCTGAAGCACTCACACTCTCACACCCTCAAACAAGTTCTCACATCGTTTGAAAATTTCTGACCGTCTCTGACACTCTCAGACAATCTCTGACACTCGCTGTCACGCTCTGAAACTCTCTGACACTCTCTGACACTCTCTGACACTCTCTGACATCTCTGTCACTCTCTGACATTCTCTGACACTCTCTGGCACCAACTGTCACTCTCTGACACGCTCTGTCACTCTCTGAAAATCTCTGACACTCTCTGACACTCTCAGACAACTCTGAAACTCTCTGACACTCTCTGACACTCTCTGACACTCTCTGCCCAACTCTGACACACTCTGTCCCTCTCTAAAACTCTCACAATCTCTCCGACACTCTCTGACACACTCCGTCACTCTCTGTCACTCTCTGACACTCTCTGTCCCTCTCTGAGACTCTCTGACAATCTCAGTCATTCTCTGACACTCTCCGGAAATCTCTAAAACTCTCTGACAATCTCTGTAACTCTCTGTCACTCTTTGACTCTCTCTGACACTCCCTGAAACACTCACACTCTCACACTCTCAAGCACGTTCTCATAGTCGTTTGAAAGTCTCTGATCCTCTCTGAAACTCTCAGACAACCTCTGACACACTGAGACACTTTCTGACACTTTCTGACACACTCTTTGACTCTCAGAGTCTCTCTGACACTCTGTGACACTCTCTTTGACTCTCTGAAACTCTCTTAAACTCTCTGACACTCTGTGACCCTCTGTGACACTCTCCGACACTCTCTGTCACTCTCTGTCACTCTCTGTCACTCTCTGACACTCTCAGACACTCTCAGACACTCTCTGACACACTCAGACACTCTCTGATACTCTCTTTGACTCTCTGAAACTCTCTGACACACTCTGTCACTCTCTGAAACTCCCTGACATTCTCTGACACACTCTGACACTCTCTGACACACTCTGACACTAACTGTCACTCTCTGACATGCTCTGTCACTCTGTGAAACTCTCTGACACACTCTGACACTCTCTGACACACTCTGACACTAACTGTCACTCTCTGACATGCTCTGTCACTCTGTGAAACTCTCTGACACACTCAGTCACCGTCTGACACTCTCTGACACTATCTTTGACTCTCAAAAACTCCCGACACTCTGTAACACTCTCTGACACTCTTTGTCACCCTCTGTCACTCCCTGACACTCTCTGTCACTCTCTGACACTTTCAGACAGTCTCTGAAACTCTCTGAACCTCTCTGACACTCTCTGCCAAACTCTGATACACTCTGTCCCTCTCTAAAACTCTCACACTCTTTCCGACACTCTCTGACACATTCCGTCACTCTCTGTCACTCTCTGTCACTCTCTGACACCTTCTGACAATCTCAGACAATCTCATTCATTCTCTGACACTCTCCGGAAATCTCTAAAACACTCTGACACTCTCTGTAACTCTCTGTCACTCTCTGACTCACTCTGACACTCTCTGAAACACTCACACTCTCGCACTCTCAAACACGTTCTCACAGTCGTTTGAAAATTTCTGACCGTTTCTGACACTCTCAGACAATCTCTGACACTCGCTGTCACGCTCTGAAACCCTCTGACACTCTCTGACACTCTCTGACACTCTCTGACACTAACTGTCACTCTCTGACACGCACTGTCACTCTGTGAAACTCTCTGACACTCTCTGACACTCTCAGACAACTCTCCATCACCTTCTGACACACTATGACCCTCTCTAAAACTCTCACAATCTCTCTGACACTCTCTGATACACTCCGTCACTCTATGTCACTCTCTGACACACTCTGACGCTCTTATACAGTCTCAGTCAGTCTCTGACACTCTCCGTAAATCTCTAAAACTCTCTGACACTCTCTGTCACTCTCTGTCACTCGCTGGCACTGTCTGTCACTCTCTGATACACTCACACTCTCACACTTTCAAGCACGTTCTCATAGTCGTTTGAAAGTCTCTGATCCTCTCTGAAACTCTCAGACAACCTCTGACACACTCAGACACTTTCTGAAACTTTCTGACACTCTCTTTGACTCTCAGAGACTCTCTGACACACTCAGACACTCTGACACTCTCTTTGACACTCTGAAACTCTCTGACACTCTGTGGAACTCTCTTTGAGTTTCTGAAACTCTCTGACACTCTGTGACACTCTCTTTTACTATCGGAAACTCTCTGAAACTCTTTGTCTCTCTCTGACACGTATGACACTCACTGACACACTCTGACACTCTCTGACAAACTCTGACACTCTCTGTCTCTCTCTGACAGTCTCTGACCCTCTCTGACCCTCTGTGACACTCTCTGACACTCTCTGTCACTCTCTGTCACTCTCTGACACTCTCAGACACCCTCAGACACTCTCTGACACACTCAGACACTCTCTGATACAATCTTTGACTCTCTGAAACTCTGTGACACACTCTGTCACTCTCTGAAACTCCCTGACATTCTCTGACACACTCTGAAGCACTCTGACACTTTCTGTCTCTCTCTGTCACTCTCTGAAACTCTCTGACACACTCTGTCACCCTCTGACACTCTCTGACACTCTCGTTGACTCTCAGAAACTCCCGACACTCTGTAACACTCTCTGACACTCTTTGTCAGCCTCTGTCACTCCCTGACACTCTATGTCACTCTCTGAATATCTCAGACAGTCTCTGAAACTCTCTGACACTCTCTGCCAAACTCTGACACACTCTGTCCATCTCTAAAACTCTCACACTCTCTCCGACACTCTCTGACACATTCCGACACTCTCTGTCACTCTCTGACACTCTCTGTCACTCTCTGACACCTTCTGACAATCTCAGACAGTCTCAGTCATTCGCTGACACTCTACGGACATCTCCAAAGCTCTCTGACACTCTCTGTAACTCTCTGACAGTCTCTTTGACTCTCAGAAACTCTCCGACTCTCTCTGACCCTCTGTGACACTCTCTGACACTCTCTGTCACTCTCTGTCACTCTCTGTCACTCTCTGACACTCTCAGACACTCTCAGACACACTCAGACACACTCTGATACTCTCTTTGACTTTCTGAAACTCTCTGACACACTCTGTCACTCTCTGAAACTCCCTGACATTCTCTGACACACTCTGACACTCTCTGACACACTCTGACGCACTCTGACACTTTCTGTCTTTCTCTGTCACTCTCTAAAACTCTCTGACACACTCTGTCACCGTCTGACATTCTCTGACACTCTCTTTGACTCTCAGAAACTCCCGACACTCTGCAACACTCTCTGACACTCTTTGTCACCCTCTGTCACTCCCTGACACTCTCTGTCACTCTCTGACACTCTCAGACAGTCTCTGAAACTCTCTGAACCTCTCTGACACTCTCTGCCAAACTCTGATACACTCTGTCCCTCTCTAAAACTCTCACACTCTCTCCGACACTCTCTGACACATTCCGTCACGCTCTGTCACTCTCTGACACTCTCTGTCCCTCTCTGACACCTTCTGACAATCTCAGACAGTCTCATTCATTCTCTGACACTCTCCGGAAATCTCAAAAACACTCTGACACTCTCTAACTCTCTGTAACTCTCTGTCACTCTCTGACTCTCTCTGACACTCTCTGAAACACTCACACTCTCGCACTCTCAAACACGTTCTCACAGTCGTTTGAAAATTTCTGACCGTCTCTGACACTCTCAGACAATCTCCGACACTCGCTGTCACGCTCTGAAACTCTCTGACACTCTCTGACACTCTCTGACACTCTCTGAAACTAACTGTCACTCTCTGACACGTTCTGTCACTCTGTGAAACTCTCTGACACTCTCTGACACTCTCAGACAACTCTGAAACTCTCTGACACTCTCCGACACTCTCTGTCACATTCTGACACACTATGACCCTCTCTAAAACTCTCACAATCTCTCTGACACTCTCTGACACACTCCGTCACTCTATGTCACTCTCTGACACACTCTGACGCTCTCACACAGTCTCAGTCAGTCTCTGACACTCTCCGTCAATCTCTAAAACTCTCTGACACTCTCTGTCACTCTCTGACTCTCTCTGGCACTCTCTGTCACTCTCTGAAACACTCACACTCTCACACTTTCAAGCACGTTCTCATAGTCGTTTGAAAGTCTCTGATCCTCTCTGAAACTCTCACACAACCTCTGACACACTGAGACACTTTCTGACACTCTCTTTGACTCTCTGAATCTCTCTGACACTCTGTGACACTCTCTTTGAATCTCTGAAACTCTCTAAGCCTCTCTGACACTCTGTGGAACACTCTTTGAGTCTCTGAAACTCTCTGACACTCTGTGACACTCTCTTTTACTGTCAGGAACTCTCTTAAACTCTTTGTCACTCTCTGAAACTTATGACACTCACTGACACACTCTGACACTCTCTGACAAACTCTGACACTCTCTGTCTCTCTCTGACAGTCTCTTTGACTCTCAGAAACTCTCCGACACTCTCTGAACCTCTGTGACACTCTCTGACACTCTCTGTCACTCTCCGTCACTCTCTGACACTCTCAGACACCCTCAGACACTCTCTGACACACTCAGACACTCTCTGATACTCTCTTTGAATCTCTGAAACTCTCTGACACACTCTGTCACTCTCTGAAACTCCCTGACATTCTCTGACACACTCTGACACTCTCTGACACACTCTGAAGCAATCTGGCACTGTCTGTCTCTCTCTGTCACTCTCTGAAACTCTCTGAAACTCTCTGACCCACTCTGTCACCCTCTGACACTCTCTGACACACTCTTTGACTCTCAGAAACTCCCGGCACTCTGTAACACTCTCTGACACTCTTTGTCACCTCTGTCACCCTCTGACACTCTCTGACACACTCTTTGACTCTCAGAAACTCCCGACACTCTGTAACACTCTATGACACTCTTTGTCACCTCTGTCACTCCCTGACACTCTCTGTCACTCTCTGACACTCTCAGACAGTCTCTGAAACTCTCTGAAACTCTCTGACACTCTCTGCCAAACTCTGACACACTCTGTCCCTCTCTAAAACTCTCACACTCTCTCCGACACTCTCTGACACATTCCGTCACGCTCTGTCACTCTCTGACACTCTCTGTCCCTCTCTGACACCTTCTGACAATCTCAGACAGTCTCATTCATTCTCTGACACTCTCCGGAAATCTCTAAAACACTCTGACACTCTCTAACTCTCTGTAACTCACTGTCACTCTCTGACTCTCTCTGACACTCTCTGAAACACTCACACTCTCGCACTCTCAAACACGTTCTCACAGTCGTTTGAAAATTTCTGACCGTCTCTGACACTCTCAGACAATCTCCGACACTCGCTGTCACGCTCTGAAACTCTCTGACACTCTCTGACACTCTCTGAAACTAACTGTCACTCTCTGACACGTTCTGTCACTCTGTGAAACTCTCTGACACTCTCCGACACTCTCTGTCACATTCTGACACACTATGACCCTCTCTAAAACTCTCACAATCTCTCTGACACTCTCTGACACACTCCGTCACTCTATGTCACTCTCTGACACACTCTGACGCTCTCACACAGTCTCAGTCAGTCTCTGACACTCTCCGTCAATCTCTAAAACTCTCTGACACTCTCTGTCACTCTCTGACTCTCTCTGGCACTCTCTGTCACTCTCTGAAACACTCACACTCTCACACTTTCAAGCACGTTCTCATAGTCGTTTGAAAGTCTCTGATCCTCTCTGAAACTCTCACACAACCTCTGACACACTGAGACACTTTCTGACACTCTCTTTGACTCTCTGAATCTCTCTGACACTCTGTGACACTCTCTTTGAATCTCTGAAACTCTCTAAGCCTCTCTGACACTCTGTGGAACACTCTTTGAGTCTCTGAAACTCTCTGACACTCTGTGACACTCTCTTTTACTGTCAGGAACTCTCTTAAACTCTTTGTCACTCTCTGAAACTTATGACACTCACTGACACACTCTGACACTCTCTGACAAACTCTGACACTCTCTGTCTCTCTCTGACAGTCTCTTTGACTCTCAGAAACTCTCCGACACTCTCTGAACCTCTGTGACACTCTCTGACACTCTCTGTCACTCTCTGTCACTCTCTGACACTCTCAGACACCCTCAGACACTCTCTGACACACTCAGACACTCTCTGATACTCTCTTTGAATCTCTGAAACTCCCTGACACACTCTGTCACTCTCTGAAACTCCCTGACTTTCTCTGACACACTCTGACACTCTCTGACACACTCTGAAGCAATCTGGCACTGTCTGTCTCTCTCTGTCACTCTCTGAAACTCTCTGAAACTCTCTGACCCACTCTGTCACCCTCTGACACTCTCTGACACACTCTTTGACTCTCAGAAACTCCCGACACTCTGTAACACTCTCTGACACTCTTTGTCACCTCTGTCACTCCCTGACACTCTCTGTCACTCTCTGACACTCTCAGACAGTCTCTGAAACTCTCTGAAACTCTCTGACACTCTCTGCCAAACTCTGACACACTCTGTCCCTCTCTAAAACTCTCACACTCTCTCCGACACTCTCTGACACATTCCGTCACTCTCAGTCACTCTCTGTCACTCTCTGTCACTCTCTGACACATTCTGACAATCTCAGACAGTCTCATTCATTCTCTGACACTTTACAGAAATCTCTAAAACTCCCTGACACTCTCTGTAACTCTCTGTCACTCTCTGACTCTCTCTGACATTCTCTCAAACACTCACACTCTCGCACTCTCAAACACGTTCTCACAGTCGTTTGAAAATCTCTGACCGTCTCTGACACTCTCAGACAATCTCTGACACTCTCTGTCACTCTCTGAAACTCACTGACATTCTCTGACATTCTCTGTCACTCTCTGACATTCTCTGACACTCTCTGACACTAACTGTCGCTCTCTGACATGCTCTGTCACTCTCTGGAACTCTCTGACGCTCTCTGACACTCTCAGACATCTCTGAAACTCTCTGACACTCTCTCACATTCTCTGCCACATTCTGACACACTCTGACAATCTCTAAAACTCTCACAATCTCCCTGAAACTCTCTGACACACTCCGTCACTCTCTGTCACTCTTTGACACTCTCTGACGCTCTCAGACAGTCTCAGTCAGACTCTAACACTCTCCGTAAATCTCTAAAACTCTCTGACACTCTCTGTCACTCTGACTCTCTCTGACAGTCTCTATCACTCTCTGAAACACACACTCTCTCACACTCTCAAGCACGTTCTCATCGTCGTTTGAACATATCTGACCCTCTCTGGCACTCTCAGACAACCTCTGACACACTGAGACACTTTCTGACACTTTCTGACACTCTCTTTGACTCTCAGAGACTCTCTGACAAACTCAGACACTCTGACACTCTCATTGACTTTCTGAAACCTCTCTGACACTCTCTGACACTCTCTAACACACTCAGTCACTCTCTGACACACTCTGTCACTCTCTGTCCCCCTCTGACACTCTCTGTCACTCTCTTGGACTCTCAGAAACTCTCCGACACTCTGTGACACTCTCTGACACTCTTTGTCACCCTCTGTCACTCCCTGACACTCTCTGTCACTCTCTGACTCTCTCTGACACTCTCTGAAACACTCACACTCTCACACTCTCAGACACGTTCTCACAGTCGTTTGAAAATCTCTGACCGTGTCTGACACTCTCAGACAAACTCTGACACTCTCTGTCACTCTCTGAAACTCTCCGACACTCTCTGACACTCTCTGACACTCTCTGTCACTCTCTGAAACTCTCCAACACTCTCTGACACTCTCTGTCACTCTCTGACTCTCTCTGACACTCTCTGTCACTCTCTGAAACATTCACACTCTCACACTCTCAAGCACGTTCTCATAGTCGTTTGAACATCTCTGACCCTCTCTGGCACTCTCAGACAACCTCTGACACACTCAGACACTTTCTGACACTTTCTGACACTCTCTTTGACTCTCAGAGACTCTCTGACACACTCAGACACTCTGACACTCTCTTTGACTCTCTGAAAATCTCTGACACTCTGTGACACTTTCTTTGACTTCCTGAAACTCTCTGACACTCTCTGACACACTCTGTCACTCTCTGACATTGTCAGACACTGTCAGACAATCTCTGTCACTCTGTGAAACTCTCAGAGACTCTCTGACACTCTCTGTCACTTACAGACACTCTCTGTCACTCTCAGAAACTCTCCGACAGTCTCTGAACCTCTGTGACACTCTCTGACACTCTCTGTCACTCTCTGTCACTCTCTGACACTCTCAGACACCCTCAGACACTCTCTGACACACTCAGACACTCTCTGATACTCTCTTTGAATCTCTGAAACTCTCTGACACACTCTGTCACTCTCTGAAACTCCCTGACTTTCTCTGACACACTCTGACACTCTCTGACACACTCTGAAGCAATCTGGCACTGTCTGTCTCTCTCTGTCACTCTCTGAAACTCTCTGAAACTCTCTGACCCACTCTGTCACCCTCTGACACTCTCTGACACACTCTTTGACTCTCAGAAACTCCCGACACTCTGTAACACTCTCTGACACTCTTTGTCACCTCTGTCACTCCCTGACACTCTCTGTCACTCTCTGACACTCTCAGACAGTCTCTGAAACTCTCTGAAACTCTCTGACACTCTCTGCCAAACTCTGACACACTCTGTCCCTCTCTAAAACTCTCACACTCTCTCCGACACTCTCTGACACATTCCGTCACTCTCAGTCACTCTCTGTCACTCTCTGTCACTCTCTGACACATTCTGACAATCTCAGACAGTCTCATTCATTCTCTGACACTTTACAGAAATCTCTAAAACTCCCTGACACTCTCTGTAACTCTCTGTCACTCTCTGACTCTCTCTGACATTCTCTCAAACACTCACACTCTCGCACTCTCAAACACGTTCTCACAGTCGTTTGAAAATCTCTGACCGTCTCTGACACTCTCAGACAATCTCTGACACTCTCTGTCACTCTCTGAAACTCACTGACATTCTCTGACATTCTCTGTCACTCTCTGACATTCTCTGACACTCTCTGACACTAACTGTCGCTCTCTGACATGCTCTGTCACTCTCTGGAACTCTCTGACGCTCTCTGACACTCTCAGACATCTCTGAAACTCTCTGACACTCTCTCACATTCTCTGCCACATTCTGACACACTCTGACAATCTCTAAACCTCTCACAATCTCCCTGAAACTCTCTGACACACTCCGTCACTCTCTGTCACTCTTTGACACTCTCTGACGCTCTCAGACAGTCTCAGTCAGACTCTAACACTCTCCGTAAATCTCTAAAACTCTCTGACACTCTCTGTCACTCTGACTCTCTCTGACAGTCTCTATCACTCTCTGAAACACACACTCTCTCACACTCTCAAGCACGTTCTCATCGTCGTTTGAACATATCTGACCCTCTCTGGCACTCTCAGACAACCTCTGACACACTGAGACACTTTCTGACACTTTCTGACACTCTCTTTGACTCTCAGAGACTCTCTGACAAACTCAGACACTCTGACACTCTCATTGACTTTCTGAAACCTCTCTGACACTCTCTGACACTCTCTAACACACTCAGTCACTCTCTGACACACTCTGTCACTCTCTGTCCCCCTCTGACACTCTCTGTCACTCTCTTGGACTCTCAGAAACTCTCCGACACTCTGTGACACTCTCTGACACTCTTTGTCACCCTCTGTCACTCCCTGACACTCTCTGTCACTCTCTGACTCTCTCTGACACTCTCTGAAACACTCACACTCTCACACTCTCAGACACGTTCTCACAGTCGTTTGAAAATCTCTGACCGTGTCTGACACTCTCAGACAAACTCTGACACTCTCTGTCACTCTCTGAAACTCTCCGACACTCTCTGACACTCTCTGACACTCTCTGTCACTCTCTGAAACTCTCCAACACTCTCTGACACTCTCTGTCACTCTCTGACTCTCTCTGACACTCTCTGTCACTCTCTGAAACATTCACACTCTCACACTCTCAAGCACGTTCTCATAGTCGTTTGAACATCTCTGACCCTCTCTGGCACTCTCAGACAACCTCTGACACACTCAGACACTTTCTGACACTTTCTGACACTCTCTTTGACTCTCAGAGACTCTCTGACACACTCAGACACTCTGACACTCTCTTTGACTCTCTGAAAATCTCTGACACTCTGTGACACTTTCTTTGACTTCCTGAAACTCTCTGACACTCTCTGACACACTCTGTCACTCTCTGACATTGTCAGACACTGTCAGACAATCTCTGTCACTCTGTGAAACTCTCAGAGACTCTCTGACACTCTCTGTCACTTACAGACACTCTCTGTCACTCTCTGAAACTCTCTGTCACTCTCTTTGACTCTCAGAAACTCTCCGACACTCTGTGACACTCTCTGACACTCTTTGTCACCCTCTGTCACTCCCTGACACTCTCTGTCACTCTCTGACTCTCTCTGACACTCTCTGAAACGCTCACACTCTCACACTCTCAAACACGGTCTCAGAGTCGTTTGAAAATCTCTGACCGTCTCTGACACTCTCAGACAATCTCTGTCATTCTCTGACATTCTCTGACACTCTCTGACACTCTCAGACAACTCTGAAACTCTCTGACACTCTCTGACACTCTCTGTCACATTCTGACACATTCTGACCCTCTCTCTAACTCTCACAATCTCTCTGACACTCTCAAACACACTCTGTCACTCTCTGATGCTCTCAGACAATCTCAGCCAGTCTCTGACACTCTCCGTAAATCTCTAAAACTCTCTGACACTCTCTGTCACTCTCTGTCACTCTCTGACTCTCTCTGACCCTCTCCGACGTTCTCAGACAACCTCTGACACACTCAGACACTTTCTGACACTTTCTGACACTCTCTTTGTCTCTCAGAGTCTCTCTGACACATTCAGACACTCTGACACTCTCTTTGACTCTCTGGCACTCTCTGACACTCTCTGACACTCTCTTTGACTCTCTGAAACTCTCTGACACTCTCTGTCCCTCTCTGACACTCTCTGACACTCTCTGACACGCTCTGGCACTCTCTGACACTCTCTGACACTCTGTTTGTCTCTCTGAAACTCTCTGACACTCTCTGTCCCTCTCTGACACTATCTGACACTCTTTGACACTCTCTGACACGCTCTGACACTCTCTGACACTCTCAGACAGTCTCTGAAATTCTCTGAAATTCTCAGACACTCTCTCATACTCTCTGCCACACTCTGACACTCTCTGTCCCTCTCTGAAACTCTCACACTCTCTCTGACACTCTCTGACACACTCCGTCACTCTCTGTCACTCTCTGACACTCTCTGTCACTCTCTGTCACTCTCTGACACTCTCTGACAGTCTCAGTCAGTCTCTGACAGTCTCCGTCAATCTCTAAAACTCTCTGACACTCTCTGTCTCTCTCTGACACTCTCTGACACACTCTGATACCCTCTGACACTCTCTGAGAGTCTCAGTCAGTCTCTGACACTCTACATCAATCTCTAAAACTCTCTGACACTCTCCGACTCTCTCTGACAATTTCTGTCACTTCCAGAAACAATCACAATCTCACACTTTCAATCACGTTCTCATAGTCGTTTGAAAATCTCTGACCCTCTCTGGCACTCTCAGACAACCTCTGACACACTCAGACACTTTCTGACACTCTCTTTGACTCTCACACACTCTCTGACATACTCAGACACTCTCTGACTCTCTCTTTGACTCTCTGAAACACTCTGACACTCTGTGACACTCTCTTTGACTCCCAGACACTCTCAGACACTCTCTGAAACTCTCTTCGACTCTCTGAATCTCTCTCAAACTCTCTGACACTCTGTGACACTCTCTTTGACTCTCTGAAACTCTCAGACACTCTTTGTCACTCTCTGAAACTCCCAGACAATCTCTGACACACTCTGACACTCTCTGTAACACTCTGACACTCTCTGACACTCCCTGACTCTTTTTGTCACTCTCTGAAACTCTCAGAGACTCTCTGTCACTCTCTGACACCCTCTGACACTCTCTGACACTCTCTGTCACTCTCTGAAATTCTCTGACACTCTCTGAGACTCACTGACACTCTCTGTCACTCTCTGACACTCTCTGACACTACCTGTCACTCTCTGACACTCTCTGACACTCTCTGACACACTCTGCCACTCTTTGACATTCTCTGACACTCTCTGAAACTCTCAGACAGTCTCAGTCAGTCTCTGACACTCTCCGTAAATCTCTAAATATCTCTGACACTCTCTGTCACTCTCTGATCCACTCTGACACACTCTGACAATCTCTGACACTCTCTGACACTCTCAGACAATCTCTGACACTCTCACACAATCTCTGAAACTCTCTGACACTTTCTGACACACTCTGTCACTTTCCGACACTCTCAGACAGTCTCTGAATCTATCTGAAATTCTCTGTCACTCTCTGACAGTCTCAGTCAGTCTCTGACACTCAGTAAATCTCTAAAACTCACTGACATTCTCTGTCACTCTCTGTCACTCTCTGACTCTCTCTGACACTCTCTGTCACTCTCTGAAACACTCACACTCTCACACTCTCAAGCACGTTCTCATAATCGTTTGAAAATCTCTGACGCTCTCTGGCACTCTCAGACAACCTGTGACACACTCACACACTTTCTGACTCTTTTTGACACTCTCTTTGACTCTCCGAGACTCTCTGACTTACTCTGACACTCTGTGACACTCTCTTTGACTCTCAGACATTCTCAGACACTCTCTGACAATCTCTTTGACTCTCTGAAACTCTCTAAAATTCTCTGACACTCTGTGACATTCTCTTTGACTCTCTGAAACTCTCTGACACTTTTTGTCACTCGCTGACACTTCCTCACACTCTCTGACACACTCTGACACTCTCTGACACACTCTGACACTCTCTGTCTCTCTCTGTCACTCTCTGAAACTCGCAGAAACTGTCTGACACTCTCTGACACACTCTGTCACTATCTGATCCTTTCTGTCACTCTGTGTCTCTCTCTGAAACTCTCTGAAACACTCACACACTCACACTCTCACAGTCATTGAAAATCTCAGATCCTCTCTGACACACTCAGACAATCTCTGACACATTCAGACACTTTCTTTCACCCTCTGACACCAGGGCTATTGTTCCTGAAATTGTTCATCCAGAGCAACACCAGGGCTATTGTTCCTGAGACTGTTCATGCACATCAACACCAGGGCTATTGTTCCTGAAATTGTTCATCCACATCAACACCAGGGTTATTGTTCCTGAGAATGTTTATCCACATCAACACCAAAGCTATTGTTCCTGAGACTGTTCATCCACAGCTATTGTTCCTGAGAATGTTCATCCACATCAACACCAGGGCTATTGTACCTGTGAATGTTCATCCACATCAACACCAGCGCTATTGTTCCTGAGAATGTTCACCCAAATCAACACCAGGGCTATTGTTCCTCAGTCTGTTCATCCACATCAACATCAGGGCTATTGTTCCTGAGACTGTTCATCCACATCAACACCAGGGCTATTGTTCCTGAGACTGTTCATCCACATCAACACCAGGGCTATTGTTCCTGAGAATGTTTATCCACATCAACACCAAAGCTATTGTTCCTGAGACTGTTCAGCCACAGCTATTGTTCCTGAAATTGTTCATCCACATCAACACCAGGGCTATTGTTTCTGAGACTTTCATCCACATCAACACCAGGGCTATTTTTCCTGAAAATGTTCATTCACATCATCTCCAGAGCTACTGTTCCTGAGACTGTATATCCACATCAACACCAAAGCGATTGTTCCTGAGACAGTTCATCCACATCAAAACCAGGGCTATTGTTCCAAAGACTGTTCATCCACATCAACACCAGGCCTATTGTTCCTGTGACTGTTCATCCACATCAGCACCAGGGCTATTGTTCCTGAGACTGTTCATTCCCATCAACACCAAGTCTATTGTTCCTGAGACTGTTAATCCATATCAACACCAGAGCTATTGTTCCTGAGACTGCTCATCCACACCAACACCAGAACTATTGTTCCTGAGACTGTTCATCAATTTCAACAGCAGGGCTAAAGTTCCTGAAAATGATTATCCAAATCCACACCAGGGCTATTGTTCCTGAGAATTTTCATCCACATCAACACCAGAGCTATTGTTCCTGAGACTGTTCATCCACATCAACACCAGAGCTATTGTTCCTGAGACTGTTCATCCACATCAACACCAGGGCTACAGTTCCTGAGAATGTTCATGCACATCAACAACAGGACTATTGTTCCTGAGACTGTTCATCCACATCAACACCAGAACCATTGTTCCTGAGACTGTTCATCCACATCAACAACAGGGCTATTGTTCCTGAGGATGTTTATCCACATCAACACCAAAGCTGTTGTTCCTGAGACTGTTCATCCATATCTTCAACAGGGCTATTGTTCCTAAAAATGTTCATCCACATCAACACCAGGGCTATTGTTCCTGAGACTGTACATCCACATCAACACCAGGACTATTGTTCCTGAGACTGTACATCCACATCAACATCAGGGCTATTTTTCCTGAGACAGGTCATTCCCATCAAAACCAGGGCTATTGTTAATGCAACTGTTCATCCACATCAACACCAGGGCTATTGTTCCTGAGGCTGTTCATTCCGATCAACACCAATGCCATTGTTCCTGAGACTGTTCATTCCCATCAACAAAAGGGCTATTGTTCCTGAAAATGTTCGTCCACATCAAAACCAGGGCTATTGTTCCTGAGAATGTTCATAAACATCAACACCAGGAATATTGTTCCTGAGACTGTACATCAACATCAACACCAGGGCTATTGTTCCTGAGACTGTTCATCCATATCAACACCAGGGCTGTTTTTCCTGAGAATGTTCATCCACATTAACACCAGAGCTATTGTTCCTGAGACTGTTCATTCACAACAACACCAGGGCTATTGTTCCTGAGAATGTTCATCCACATCAACACCAGGACTATTGGTCATGGGACTGTTCTTCCACATCAACACCAGAACCATTGTTCCTGAGACTGTTCATCCATATCAACACCAGGGCTGTTTTTCCTGAGAATGTTTATCCGCATGAACACCAAAGCTAATGTTCCTGAGGCTGTTCACCCACATCTACATCAGGGCTATTGTTCCTAAAAATGTTCATCCACATCAACACCAAAGCTAATGTTCCTGACACTGTTCATCCATATCTACACCAGGGCTATTGTTCCTAAAAATGTTCATCCAAATCAACACCAGGACTATTGTTCCTGAGACTGTACATCTACATCAACATCAGGGCTTTTGTTCCTGAGACTGGTCATTCCCATTAAAAACAGGGCTATTGTTCCTGCAACTGTTCATCCACATCAACAACAGAGCTATTGTTCCTGAGAATGTTCATCCACGTCAACGCCAGGGCTATTGTTCCTGAGGCTGTTCATTCCGATCAAAACCAATGCTATTGTTCCGAAGACTGTTCATTCCCATGAACACCAGGGCTATGGTTCATGAAACTGTTCATCCACATCTGTACCAGTGCGATTTTTCCTGAGACTGTTCATCCACATCAACACCAGGACTATTGTTCCTGAGACAGTTCATCCACATCAACACCAGGTCTAATGATCCTGAGACTGTTCATCCATATCAACACCAGAGCGATTGTTCCTGAGAAAGTTCATCCACATCAGCACCAGGCTATTGTTCAAGAGACTGTTCATCCAAATCAACACCAGGTCTATTGTTCCTGAGAATGTTCATCCACATCAACACCAGGGCTATTGTTCCTGAGATTGTTCATTCCCATCAACACCAGGGCTATTGTTCCTGAGAATGTTCATCCACAGCAACACCAGGGCTATTGTTCCTGAGACTGTTCATCCACATTAACACCAGGGCTATTGTTCCTGAGACTGTTCATCCACATCAACACCAGGGGTATTGTTCCTGATAATGTTCATCCACATCAATACCAGGGCTATTGTTCCTGAGACCGTTCATCCACATCAACACCAGAACCATTGTTCCTGAGACTGTTCATCCATATCAACACCAGGGCTGTTTTTCCTGAGAATGTTCATCCACATTAACACCAGAGCTATTGTTCCTGAGACTGTTCATTCACAACAACACCAGGGCTATTGTTCCTGAGAATGTTCATCCACATCAACACCAGGACTATTGGTCATGGGACCGTTCTTCCACATCAAGACCAGAACCATTGTTCCTGAGACTGTTCATCCATATCAACACCAGGGCTGTTTTTCCTGAGAATGTTTATCCACATGAACACCAAAGCTAATGTTCCTGAGGCTGTTGACCCACATCTACATCAGGGCTATTGTTCCTAAAAATGTTCATCCACATCAACAACAGGGCTATTGTTCCTGAGAATGTTTATCCACATCAAAAGAAAAGCTAATGTTCCTGAGACTGTTCATCGATATCTACACCAGGGCTATTGTTCCAAAAAATGTTCATCCACATCAACACCAGGGCTATTGTTCCTGAGACTGTACATCCACATCAACACCAGGACTATTGTTCCTGAGATTGGACATCCACATCAAATTTAGGGCTATTGTTCCTGAGACTGGTCATCCACATCAACACAAGAGCTATTGTTCCTGAGAATGTTCATCCACGTCAACACCAGGGCTATTGTTCCTGAGACTGTTCATTCCCATCAACACCAGGGCTATTGTTCAAAAAGCTGTTCATCCACATCTGTACCAGTGCGTTTGTTCCTGAGAATGTTCATCCACATCAACACCAGGACTATTGATCCTGAGAATGTTCATCCACATCAACAGCATGGCTGTTGTCCCGAAGAATGTTTAGCCACATAAACACCAAGATTATTGTTCCTGAGAGTGTTCATCCACATAAACACAAGGGCTATTGTTCCTTAGACTGTTCATTTCCATCAACACCAGGGCTATTGTTCAAAAAACTGTTCATCCACATCTGTACCAGTGCGTTAGTTCCTGAGAATGTTCATCCACATCAGCACCAGGCCTATTGTTCAAGTGACTGTACATCCACATCAACACCAGGACATTGTTCATGAGACTGTTCATCCACATCAACACCAGGACTGTTGCTCCTGAGACTGTTCATCCATATCAACACCAGGGCTATTCTTCCTGAGAATGTTCATCCACATCAACACCAGGACTATTTTTCCTGAGACTGTACATCCACATCAACACCAGGGCTATTGTTCCAGAGAATGATCATCCACATCAACACCAGGGCTATTGTTCCTGAGAATGTTCATCCACAGCAACACCAGGGCTATTGTTCCTGAGACTGTTCATCCACATTAACACCAGGGCTATTGTTCCTGAGAATCTTCATACAGATCAACACCAGGGCTATTGTTCCTGAGACTGTACATCCACATCAACACCAGGGCTATTGTTCCTGAGAACGTTCATCCACATCAACATCATGGCTATTGTTCCTGAGAATGTTCATCCACATCAAAACCAGGGCTATTGTTCCTGAGACTGTTAATTCCCATCAACACCAGGGCTATTGTTCCTGAGGCAGTTCATCCATATCAACACCAGGGCTGTTGTTCCTGATAATGTTCATCCACATCAAAACCAGGGCTATTGTTCCTGAGAATCTTCATCCACATCAACATCAGGGCTTTTGTTCCTGAGACTGGTCATTCCCATTAAAAACAGGGCTATTGTTCCTGCAACTGTTCATCCACATCAACAACAGAGCTATTGTTCCTGAGAATGTTCATCCACGTCAACGCCAGGGCTATTGTTCCTGAGGCTGTTCATTCCGATCAAAACCAATGCTATTGTTCCGAAGACTGTTCATTCCCATTAACACCAGGGCTATGGTTCATGAAACTGTTCATCCACATCTGTACCAGTGCGATTTTTCCTGAGACTGTTCATCCACATCAACACCAGGACTATTGTTCCTGAGACAGTTCATCCACATCAACACCAGGTCTAATGATCCTGAGACTGTTCATCCATATCAACACCAGAGCGATTGTTCCTGAGAAAGTTCATCCACATCAGCACCAGGGCTATTGTTCAAGAGACTGTTCATCCAAATCAACACCAGGTCTATTGTTCCTGAGAATGTTCATCCACATCAACACCAGGGCTATTGTTCCTGAGATTGTTCATTCCCATCAACACCAGGGCTATTGTTCCTGAGAATGTTCATCCACAGCAACACCAGGGCTATTGTTCCTGAGACTGTTCATCCACATTAACACCAGGGCTATTGTTCCTGAGACTGTTCATCCACATCAACACCAGGGGTATTGTTCCTGATAATGTTCATCCACATCAATACCAGGGCTATTGTTCCTGAGACTGTTCATCCACATCAACACCAGAACCATTGTTCCTGAGACTGTTCATCCATATCAACACCAGGGCTGTTTTTCCTGAGAATGTTCATCCACATTAACACCAGAGCTATTGTTCCTGAGACTGTTCATTCACAACAACACCAGGGCTATTGTTCCTGAGAATGTTCATCCACATCAACACCAGGACTATTGGTCATGGGACTGTTCTTCCACATCAACACCAGAACCATTGTTCCTGAGACTGTTCATCCATATCAACACCAGGGCTGTTTTTCCTGAGAATGTTTATCCACATGAACACCAAAGCTAATGTTCCTGAGGCTGTTGACCCACATCTACATCAGGGCTATTGTTCCTAAAAATGTTCATCCACATCAACAACAGGGCTATTGTTCCTGAGAATGTTTATCCACATCAAAAGAAAAGCTAATGTTCCTGAGACTGTTCATCCATATCTACACCAGGGCTATTGTTCCAAAAAATGTTCATCCACATCAACACCAGGGCTATTGTTCCTGAGACTGTACATCCACATCAACACCAGGACTATTGTTCCTGAGATTGGACATCCACATCAAATTTAGGGCTATTGTTCCTGAGACTGGTCATCCACATCAACACAAGAGCTATTGTTCCTGAGAATGTTCATCCACGTCAACACCAGGGCTATTGTTCCTGAGACTGTTCATTCCCATCAACACCAGGGCTATTGTTCAAAAAGCTGTTCATCCACATCTGTACCAGTGCGTTTGTTCCTGAGAATGTTCATCCACATCAACACCAGGACTATTGATCCTGAGAATGTTCATCCACATCAACAGCATGGCTGTTGTCCCGAAGAATGTTTAGCCACATAAACACCAGGATTATTGTTCCTGAGAGTGTTCATCCACATAAACACAAGGGCTATTGTTCCTTAGACTGTTCATTCCCATCAACACCAGGGCTATTGTTCAAAAAACTGTTCATCCACATCTGTACCAGTGCGTTAGTTCCTGAGAATGTTCATCCACATCAGCACCAGGCCTATTGTTCAAGTGACTGTACATCCACATCAACACCAGGACATTGTTCCTGAGACTGTTCATCCACATCAACACCAGGACTGTTGCTCCTGAGACTGTTCATCCATATCAACACCAGGGCTATTCTTCCTGAGAATGTTCATCCACATCAACACCAGGACTATTTTTCCTGAGACTGTACATCCACATCAACACCAGGGCTATTGTTCCAGAGAATGATCATCCACATCAACACCAGGGCTATTGTTCCTGAGAATGTTCATCCACAGCAACACCAGGGCTATTGTTCCTGAGACTGTTCATCCACATTAACACCAGGGCTATTGTTCCTGAGAATCTTCATACAGATCAACACCAGGGCTATTGTTCCTGAGACTGTACATCCACATCAACACCAGGGCTATTGTTCCTGAGAACGTTCATCCACATCAACATCATGGCTATTGTTCCTGAGAATGTTCATCCACATCAAAACCAGGGCTATTGTTCCTGAGACTGTTAATTCCCATCAACACCAGGGCTATTGTTCCTGAGGCAGTTCATCCATATCAACACCAGGGCTGTTGTTCCTGATAATGTTCATCCACATCAAAACCAGGGCTATTGTTCCTGAGAATCTTCATCCACATCAACACCAGGGCTTTTGTTCCTGAGAATGTTCATCCACAGCAACACCAGGGCTACTGTTCCTGAGAATGTTGATCCACATCAACACCAGGGCTATTGTTCCTGAGACAAAAACAAGAAATGCTGGATTCACTCAGCAGGTCTGGCAGCATCTGTGGAAAGAGAAGCAGAGTTAACGTTTCGAGTCAGTGACCCTTCTTCAGAACTGACAAATATTAGAAAAGTCACAGATTATAAACAAGTGAGATGGGGGTTGGGCAAGAGATAACAAAGGAGAAGGTGCAGATTGGACCAGGCCACATAGCTGACCAAAAGGTCACGGAACAAAGGCAAACAATATGTTAATGGTGCGTTGAAAGACAAAGCATTAGTACAGATTAGGTGTGAATATACTGAATATTGAACAGCAGCAAGTGCAAACCTGAAGAAAAACAACCTGAAAAAAACAGTGGGTAAGCAAACTGAACAAACTAAGATGAAATGATATAAATGCAAAAAAAGATTGTAAAAAATGTAAAAAGGAATGCTCCTCCATTACCCCCACCACCTCGTCCCCGTCCCAGGGCACCTTCCCTTGCAATCGCAGGAGGTGTAATACCTGCCCATTTACCTCCTCTCTCCTCACTGTCCTAGGCCCCAAACACTCCTTTCAGGTGAAGCAGCGATTTACTTGTACTTCTTTCAATGCAGTATACTGTATTCGCTGCTCACAGTGTGGTCTCCTCTACATTGGGGAGACCAAGCGCAGACTGGGTGACTGCTTTGCGGAACATCTCCGCTCAGTCTGCAAGCAGGACCCTGAGCTTCCGGTTGCTTGCCAAAGCAACACTCCCCCCCCTGCTCTCATGCTCACATCTCTGTCCTGGGATTGCTGCAGTGTTCCAGTGAACATCAACGCAAGCTCGAGGAACAGCATCTCATCTGCCGATTAGGCACACTACAGCCTGCCGGACTGAACATTGAGTTCAATAATTTCAGAGCATGACAGCCCCCCACTTTACTTTAATTTTTAGTCATTTTTAGTTATTTTTTCTTCCTTTTTTTTTGCATTCCTTTTTACATTTTTTACAATCTTTTTTTGCATTTATTTCATTTCATCTTAGTTTGTTCAGGTTGCTTACCCACTGTTTTTTTCAGGTTGTTTTTCTTCAGGTTTGTACTTGCTGCTGTTCAATATTCAGTATATTCACACCTAATCTGTACTAATGCTTTGTCTTTCAACGCACCATTAACATATTGTTTGCCTTTGCTCCGTGACATTTTGGTCAGCTATGTGGCCTGGTCCAATCTGCCCCTTCTCCTTTGTTATCTCTTGCCCAACCCCCACCTCACTTGTTTATAATCTGTGACATTTCTAATATTTGTCAGTTCCGAAGAAGGGTCACTGACTCGAAACGTTAACTCTGCTTCTCTTTACACAGATGCTGCCAGACCTGCTGAGTGAATCCAGCATTTCTTGTTTTTGTTTCAGATTTCCAGCATCCGCAGTATTTTGCTTTTATTCGATTGTTCCTGAGACTGTACATCCACATCAACACCAGGGCTATTGTTCCTGAGAATGTTCATCCACATCAACACCAGGACTACTGTTCCTGAGACTGTACATCCACATCAACACCAGGGCTATTGTTCTTGAGAATGTTCATCCACAGCAACACCAGGGCTACTGTTCCTGAGAATGTTCATCCACGTTAACAACAGGGCTATTGTTCCTGAGACTGGACATCCACATCAACATCAGGGCTATTTTTCCTGAGAATGTTCATCCACATCAAAACCACGACTATTGTTCCTGAGACTGTACATCCACGTCAAAGCCAGGTCTACTGTTCTTGAGAATGTTCATCCACAGCAACACCAGGTCTATTGTTCCTGAGACTGTTCATCCACGTTAACAACAGGGCTATTGTTCCTGAGAATCTTCATCCACATCAACACCAGGGCTATTGTTCCTGAGAATGTTCATCCACATCAAAACCAGGACTATTGGTCCTGAGACTGTTCATCCACATCAACACCAGAACCATTGTTCCTGAGACTGTTCATCCACGTCAACAACAGTGCTGTTCTTCCTGAGAATGTTTATCCACATCAACACAAAAGCTAATGATCCTGAGACTGTTCATCCATATCTACACCAGGCTATTGTTCTTAAAAATGCTCATCCACAACAACACCAGAACTATTGTTCCAGAGAATGTTCATTCCCATCAACACCAGGGCTGTTGTTCCTAAAAATGTTCATCCACATCAACACCAGGGCTATTATTCCAGTGACTGTGCACCCACATCAACACCAGGACTATTGTTCCTGAGACTGTACATCCACATCAACATCAGGTCTATTGTTCCTAAGAATGTTTAGCCACATAAACACCAGGACTATCGTTCCTGAGACAGTTCATCCATATCAACACCAGGGCTGTTGTTCCTGTAAATGTTCATCCACATCAACACCAGGGCTATAGTAACTGTGCATGTTCATCCACAGCAACACCAGGACTATTGTTCCTGAGACTGTACATCCACATCAACACCAGGGCTCTTGTTCCTGCGACTGTACATCCACATCAACACCAGGACTATTGTTCCTGAGACTGATCAACCACATCAACACCAGGGCTAATGATAACGAGACTGTTCTTCCATATCAACACCTGAGCTTTTGTTCCTGAGAATGTTCATCCACATCAGCACCTGGGCTATTTTTCATGAGACTGTTCATTCACATCAACACCAGAACCATTGTTCCTTAGACTCTTCATCTGCATCAACACCAGGGCTATTGTTCCTGAAAATGTTCATCCACATCAACACCAGGGCTATTGTTCCTGAGAATGTTCATCCACATCAACACCAGGAATATTGTTCCTGAGACTGTACATCAACATCAACACCAGGGCCATTTTTCCTGCGACTGTTCATCCACATCAACACCAGAGCTATTGTTCCTGAGACTGTTCATTCACATCAACACCAGGGCTACTGTTCCTGAGAATGTTCATACACATCAACACCAGGACTATTGTTCCTGAGACAGTTCATCCACATCAACACCAGGGATATTTTTCCTGAGATTGTTCATCCACATCAACACCAGGGCTATTGTCCCTGAGAAAGTTCATCCACATCAACACCAGGACTATTGTTCCTGTGACTGTTCATCCACATCAAAGCCAGGGTTATTGTTCCTGAGATTGTTCATTCCCATCTACACTAGGGCGATTGTACCTGAGACTGTTCATCCACATCAACATCAGGTCTATTGTTCCTAAGAATGTTTAGCCACATAAACACCAGGACTATCGTTCCTGAGACTGTTCATCCACATCAACACCAGGACTGTTGTTCCTGAGACTGATCATCCATATCAACACCAGGGCTACTGTTCCTGAGAATGTTCATACACATCAACACCAGGACTATTGTTCCTGAGACAGTTCATCCACATCAACACCAGGGATATTTTTCCTGAGATTGTTCATCCACATCAACACCAGGGCTATTGTCCCTGAGAAAGTTCATCCACATCAACACCAGGACTATTGTTCCTGTGACTGTTCATCCACATCAAAGCCAGGGTTATTGTTCCTGAGATTGTTCATTCCCATCTACACTAGGGCGATTGTACCTGAGACTGTTCATCCACATCAACACAAGGACTATTGCTCCAGAGACTGTTCATCCACATCAACAAAAGGGCTAATGTTCCTGAGACTGTTCATCCACATCAACACTGGGCTATTGTACCTGAGACTGTTCCTCCACATCAACACCAGGGCTATTGTACCTGAGACTGTTCATCCACATCAACACCAGGACTGCTGTTCCTGAGACTGTTCATCCACATCAACTCCAGGGCTATTGTTCCTGAGACTGTTAATTCATATCAACACCAGAGCTATTGTTCCTGAGAATGATCATCCACATAAACACCAGGGCTATTGTTCCTTAGATTGTACATCCACATCAACACAAGGGCGTTTGTTCCTCAGAATGTTCATCCACATCAACACCAGGGCTATTGTTCCTGAGAATGTTCATTCCCATCAACACCAGGACTATTGTTCCTGAGACTGGTCATCCACATCAACAGCATGGCTGTTGTCCCGAAGAATGTTTAGCCACATAAACACCAGGACTATTGTACCTGAGAGTGTTCATCCACATAAACACAAGGGCTATTGTTCCTTAGACTGTGCATTCCCATCAACACCAGGGCTATTTTTCCTGAGACTGTTCATCCACATCAACACCAGGGCTATTGTCCCTGAGAAAGTTCATCCACATCAACACCAGGACTATTGTTCCTGTGACTGTTCATCCACATCAAAGCCAGGGTTATTGTTCCTGAGATTGTTCATTCCCATCTACACTAGGGCGATTGTACCTGAGACTGTTCATCCACATCAACACAAGGACTATTGCTCCAGAGACTGTTCATCCACATCAACAAAAGGGCTAATGTTCCTGAGACTGTTCATCCACATCAACACTGGGCTATTGTACCTGAGACTGTTCCTCCACATCAACACCAGGGCTATTGTACCTGAGACTGTTCATCCACATCAACACCAGGACTGCTGTTCCTGAGACTGTTCATCCACATCAACTCCAGGGCTATTGTTCCTGAGACTGTTAATTCATATCAACACCAGAGCTATTGTTCCTGAGAATGATCATCCACATAAACACCAGGGCTATTGTTCCTTAGATTGTACATCCACATCAACACAAGGGCGTTTGTTCCTCAGAATGTTCATCCACATCAACACCAGGGCTATTGTTCCTGAGAATGTTCATTCCCATCAACACCAGGACTATTGTTCCTGAGACTGGTCATCCACATCAACAGCATGGCTGTTGTCCCGAAGAATGTTTAGCCACATAAACACCAGGACTATTGTACCTGAGAGTGTTCATCCACATAAACACAAGGGCTATTGTTCCTTAGACTGTGCATTCCCATCAACACCAGGGCTATTTTTCCTGAGACTGTTCATCCACATCAACAGCAGGTCTATTGTTCCTGAGACTGTACATCGACATCAACACCAGGACTATTGTTCCTGAGAATGTTCATCCACATAAACACAAGGGCTATTGTTCCTTAGACTGTGCATTCCCATCAACACCCGGACTATTGTTCCTGAGACTGTACATCCACATCAACTCCAGGGCTATTGTTCCTGAGACTGTACATCCACATCAACACCAGGGCTCTTGTTCCTGCGACTGTTCATCCACATCAACTCCAGGACTATTGTTCCTGAGACTGTTCATCCACGTCAACACCAGGGCTAATGATAACGAGACTGTTCTTCCATATCAACACCTGAGCTTTTGTTCCTGAGAATGTTCATCCACATCAGCACCTGGGCTATTTTTCATGAGACTGTTCATCCACATCAACACCAGAACCATTGTTCCTTAGACTCTTCATCCATATCAACACCAGGGCTATTGTTCCTGAAAATGTTCATCCACATCAACAGCAGGGCTATTGTTCTTGAGACTGTTCATCCACATCAACACCAGAACCATTGTTCCAGAGACTGTTCATCCATATCAACATCAGGGCTGTTCTTCCTGAGAAGGTTTATCCACATCAGCACCAAAGCTAATGTTCCTGAGACTCTTCATCCAAATCTACATCAGGGCTATTGTTCCTAAGAATGTTCATCCAAATCAACTCCAGGGCTATTGTTCCTGATCATGTATATCCACATAACACCAAAGCTAATGTTCCTGAGACTGTTCACCCATATCTACACCAGGGCTATTGTTCCTAAAAATGTTCATCCACATCAACACCAAGGCTATTGCTCCTGAGACTTTACATTTACATCAACACCAGGACTATTGTTCCTGAGACTGTACATCCACAGCAACATCAGGGCTATTGTTCCTGAGACTGGTCATTCCCATCAAAAACAGGGCTATTGTTCCTGCAACTGTTCATCCACATCAACAACAAGGCTATTGTTCCTGAGACTGTACATCCACATCAACACCAGAGCTATTGTTCCTGAGAATGTTCATCCTCATCAACACCAGAGCTATTGTTCATGAGACTGTTCATCCAAATCAACACCAGGTCTATCATTCCTGAGAATGTTCATCCACAGCAACACCAGGGCTATTGTTCCTGCGACTGTTCATCCACATTAACACCAGGGCTATTGTTCCTGAGACTGTTCATCCACATCAACACCAGGGCTATTGTTCCTGAGAATGATCATCCACATCAACACCAGGGCTATTGTTCCTGAGAATGTTCATCCACATCAACGCCAGGACTATTGTTCCTGAGACTGTTCATCCACATCAACACCAGAACCATTGTTCCTTAGTCTCTTCATCCATATCAACAGCAGGGCTATTGTTTCTGAAAATGTTCATGCACATCAACACCAGGGCTATTGTTCCTGAGAATGTTCATCCACATCAACACCAGGCCTATTGTTCCAGAGACTGTACATTCACATCAACACCAGAGCTATTGTTCCTGAGAGTGTTCATCCACATCAACACCAGGACTATTGTTCCTGAGACTGTTCATTCACATCAACACCAGGGCTATTGTTCCTGAAAATGTTCATCCACATCAACACCAGGACTATTGGTTAAAAAATGTTCATCCACATCAACACCAGGGCTATTGTTCCTGAGACTGTACATCCACATCAACACCAGGACTATTGTTCCTGAGACTGTACATCCACATCAACATCAGGGCTATTGTTCCTGAGACTGTTCATCCACATCAAAACAAGAGCTATTGTTCCTGAGAATGTTCATCCACATCTGTACCAGTGCGATTGTTCCTGAGAATGTTCATCCACATCAACAACAGGACTATTGATCCTGAGAATGTTCATCCACATCAACACCAGGACGATTGTTCCTGTGACTGAACATCCACATCAACATGAGGGCTTTTGTTCCTGAGACAGATCATCAACATCAACACCAGGGCTATTGTACGTGAGACTGTTCATCCACATCAACACCAGGGCTGTTGTACCTGAGAATGTTCATCCACATCAACACCAGGGCTATTGTTCCTGAGAATGTTCATCCACATCAATACCAGGGCTATTGTTCATGAGAATGATCATCCACATCAACACCAGGACTATTGTTCCTGAGAATGTTCATCCACATTAACACCAGAACCATTGTTCCTTAGACTCTTCATCCATATCAACACAAAGGCTATTGTTTCTGAAAATGTTCATCCACATCAACACCAGGGCTATTGTTCCTGAGAATGTTCATCCACATGAACACCAGGCCTATTGTTCCTCAGACTGTACATCCACATCAACACCAGGGCTATTGTTCCTGAGACTGTTCACCCACATCTACACCAGGGCTATTGTTCCAAAAAATGTTCTTCCACATCAACACCAGGGCTATTGTTCCTGAGACTGTACATCCACATCAACACCAGGACTATTGTTCCTGAGACTGTACATCCACATCAACATCAGGGGTATTGTTCCTGAGACTGGTCATTCCCATCAAAACTAGGGCTATTATTCCTGCAACTGTTCATCCACATCATCACAAGAGCTATTGTTCCTGAGTATGTTCATCCAGGTCAACACCAGGGCTATTGTTCAAAAAACTGTTCTTCCACATCTGAACCAGTGCGATTGTTCCTGAGAATGTTCATCCACATCAAAGCCAGGACTATTGATCCTGAGAATGTTCATCCACATCAACACCAGGGTAATGATCCTGAGACTATTCATCCACATCAGCACCAGGGCAAATGTTCAAGAGACTGTTCATCCACATCAACACCAGTGCTACTGTTCCTGAGAATGTTCATCCACAACAACACCAGGACTGTTGTTCCTGAAAATGTTCATCCATATCAACACCAGGTCTGTTGTTCCTGTAAATGTTCATCCACATCAACAACAAGGCTATTGTTCCTGAGAATGTTCATCCACATCAACACCAGGACTATTGTTCCTGAGACTGTATTCCACATCAACACCAGGGCTGTTGTTCCTGAGAATGTTCATCCACATCAACACCAGGGCTATTGTTCATGAGACTGTTCATCCAAATCAACACCAGGGCTATTGTTCCTGGGAATGTTCATCCACAGCAACACCAGGGCTATTGTTCATGCGACTGTTCATCCACATTAACACCAGGGCTGTTGTCCCTGAGACTGTTCATCCACATCAACACCAGGGCTATTGTTCCTGAGAATGTTCATCCACATCAATACCAGGGCTATTGTTCGTGAGAATGATCATCCACATCAACACCAGGGCTATTGTTCCTGAGAATGTTCATCCACATTAACGCCAGAACTATTGTTCCTGAGACTGTTCATCTACATCAACACCAGAACCATTGTTCCTTAGACTCTTCATCCATATCAACACCAGGGCTATTGTTTCTGAAAATGTTCATCCACATCAACACCAGGGCTATTGTTCCTGAGAATGTTCATCCACATCAACACCGGGCCTATTGTTCCTGAGACTGTACATCCACATCAACACCAGGGCTATTGTTCCTGAGACTGTTCATCCACATCAACACCAGAGCTATTGTTCCTGAGACTGTTCATTCACATCAACACCAGGACTATTGGTCATGAAACTGTTCTTCCACATCAGCACCAGAACCAGTGTTGCTGAGACTCTTCATCCATATCAACACCAGGGCTGTTTTTCCTGAGAATGTTTATCCACATCAACACCAAAGCTAATGTTCCTGAGACTGTACATTCACATCAACACCAGAACCATTGTTCCTGAGACTGTTCACCCATATCTACACCAGGGCTATTGTTCCAAAAAATGATCATCCACATCAACACCAGGGCTATTGTTCCTGAGACTGTACATCCACATCTGTACCAGTGCGATTGTTCCTGAGAATGTTCATCCACATCAACACCAGGACTATTGATCCTGAGAATGTTCATCCACATCAACATCAGGGCTATTGTTCCAGTGACTGTACACCCACATCAACACCAGGGCGATTGTTCCTGTGACTGTACATCCACATCAACATGAGGGCTTTTGTTCCTGAGACTGGTCATTTCCATCATAACCAGGGCTATTGTTCCTGCAACTGTTAATCCACATCAACAACAGGACTATTGTTCCCGAGACTGCTTCCACATCAAAACCAGGGCTATTGTTCCTGAGACTGTACATCCACATCAACACCAGAGCTATTGTTCCTGAGACTGTTCATCCACATCAACACCAGGGCTATTTTTCCTGAGATTGTTCATCCACATCAACACCTGGGCAATTGTTACTGAGTAAGGTCATCCACATCAACAACAGGACTATTGTTCCTGTGACTGTTCACCCACATCAACGCCAGGGTTATTGTTACTGAGATTGTTCATTCCCATCAACAAAATTGCTAATGTTCCTGAGACTGTTCATCCACATCAACAACAGGGCTATTGTTTGTGAGAAAGTTCATTTCCATCAATTCCAGGGCTATTATTCCTGAGACTGTTCATCCACATCAACACCAGGGCTACTGTACGTGAGACTGTTCATCCACATCAACACCAGGGCTATTGTTCCTGAGAATCTTCATCCACATCAACACCAGGACTGTTGTTCCTGAGACTGTTCATCCATATCACCAGGGCTGTTGTTCCTGTAAACGTTCATCCACATCAACACCAGGACTATTGTTCCTAGCACTGCACATCCACATAAACACAAGGGCAACTGTTCCTGAGAATGTTCATCAACATCAACACAAGGGCTTTTGTTCCTGAGAATGTTCATCCACATCAACACCAGGGCTGTTGCTCCTGATAGTCTTCATCCACATCAGAACCAGGGCAATTGTTCCTGAGAATGTTCATCCACATCAACACCAGGACTATTGCTCCTGAGACCGTTCATCCATATCAACATCAGTGCTATTGTTCCTGAGACTGTTCATCCACATCAACACCAGGGCTATTGTTCCTGACAATGTTCATCCACATCAACACCAGGACGATTGTTCCTGAGACTGTTCATCCACATCAACACCAGGGCTATTGTTCCTGAGACTGTACATCCGAAGCAACACCAGGACTATTGTTCCTGAGACTGTACATCCACATCAACATCAGGGCTATTGTTCCTGAGACAGGTCATCCACATCAACATCAGGGCTATTGTTCCTGAGAATGTTCATCCACGTCAACACCAGGGCTATTGTTCCTGAGGCTGTTCATTCTGAACAACACCAATGCGATTGTTCCTGAGAATGTTCATCCACATCAACAGCAGGGTAATGATCCTGAGAATGTTCGTCCATATCAACACCAGAGCTATTGTTCCTGAGAAGGTTTATCCACATCAGCACCAGGGCTATTGTTCAAGAGACTGTTCATCCACATCAACACCAGGGCTATTGTTCCTAAGACTGTTTTGCCACATAAACATCAGGACTGTTATTCCTGAGAATGTTCATCCAGATCAACAGAAGGGCTATTGTTCCTGAGAATGTTCATCCACATCAACACCAGGACTGTTGCTCCTGAGACTGTTCATCCATATCAACACCAGTGCTACTGTTCCTGAAAATGTTCATCCACATTAACACCAGGGTTATTGTTCCTGACAATGTTCATCCACATTAATACCAGGACTATTGTTCCTGAGACTGTTCATGACATCAACGCAAGGGCTATTGTTCCTGAGAACGATCATCCACATCAACACCAGGGCTATTGTTCCTGAGAATGTTCATCCACATCAACACCAGGACTATTGTTCCTGAGACTGTTCATCCACATCAACACCAGGACTATTGTTCCTGAGAATGTTCATCCACAGCAACACCAGGGCTATTGTTACTGAGAATGATCATCCACATCAACACCAGGGCTATTGTTCAAGAGACAGTTCATCCAAATCAACACCAGTGCTATAGTTCCTGAGAATCTTCATCCAGATCAACACCAGGGCTATTGTTCCTGAGAATGTTCATCCACATCAACACCAGGGCTATTGTTCCTGAGACTGTTCATCCATATCAACACCAGGGCTGTTGTTCCTGATCGTCTTCATCCACAGCAAAACCAGGGCTATTGTTCCTGAGAATGTTCATCCACATCAACAGCAGGACTGTTGCTCCTGTGACTGTTCATCCATTTCAACACCAGTGCTATTGTTCCTGAAAATGTTCATCCACATCAACACCAGGGCTATTGTTCCTGACAATGTTCATCCACTTCAACACCAAAGCTACTGTTCCTGAGTCTGTTCATCCATATCTACACCAGGGCTATTGTTCTTAAAAATGTTCATCCACATCAACACCAGGGCTATTGTTCCAGAGATTGTTCATTCCCATCAACACCAGGGCTGTTGTTCCTGAGACAGTTCATCCACATCAACACCAGGGCTATTGTTCCTGAGACTGTACATCCACATCAACATGAGGGCTTTTGGTCCTGAGACTGGTCATTCCCATCATAACCAGGGCTATTGTTCCTTAGACTGTTAATCCACACCAACAACAGGACTATTGTTCCTGAGACTGTGCATCCACATCAAAACCAGGGCTATTGTTCCATTGATTGTTCATTCCCATCAAACCCAGGGCTATTGTTCCTGAGACAGTACATCCACATCAACACCAGAGCTATTGTTCCTGAGACTGTTCACCACATCAACACCAGAACTATTTTTCCTGAGATTGTTCATCCACATCAACACCAGGGCAATTGTTACTGAGAAAGGTCATCCACATCAACAACAGGACTATTGTTCCTGTGACTGTTCATCCACATCAACGCCAGGGTTATTGTTCCTGAGATTGTTCATTCCCATCAACAAAAGGGCTAATGTTCCTGAGACAGTTCATACACATCAACACCAGAGCTATTGTTCGTGAGAATGTTCATTCTCATCAATTCCAGGGCTATTGTACGTGAGACTGTTCATCCACATCAACACCAGGGCTTTTGTTCCTGAGAATGTTCATCCGCATTAACGCCAGGACTATTGTTCCTGAGACAGCTCATCCACATCAACACCAGAGCTATTGTTCCTGAGACTGTTCATTCACTTCAACACCAGGGCTATTGTACCTGAGAATGTTCATCCACGTCAACACCAGGACTATTGTTTCTGAGACTGTTCATCCATATCAACACCAGGGCTGTTCTTCCTGAGAATGTTCATCCACATCAACACCAGGGCTATTGTTCCGGAGACTGTTCATTCCCATCAACACCAGGGCTATTGTTCCTGAGACTGTTCATCCACATCAACACCAGGACTGTTGTTGCTGAGACTTCTCATCCATATCAACACCATGGCTGTTGTTCCTGATAGTCTTCATCCACATCAAAACCAGGGCTATTGTTCCTGAGAATGTTCATCCACATCAACACCAGGACTATTGCTCCTGAGGCTGTTCATCCACATCAACACCAGGACGATTGTTCCTGAGACTGTTCATCCACATCAACACCAGGGCTATTGTTCCTGAGAATGAACATCCACATCAACACCAGGGCTTTTGTTCCTGAGAATGTTCATCCACATCAACACCAGGACTATTGTTAATGAGAATGTTCAACCACATCAACACCAGGACTATTGTTCCTGAGACTGTACATCCACATCAACACCAGGGCTATTGTTCCTGAGAATGTTCCTCCACATAAACACCAGGACTATTGTTCCTGAGACTGTACATCCACATCAACACCAGTGCTATTGTTCTTGAGAATGTTCATCCACAGCAACACCAGGGCTACTGTTCCTGAGAATGTTCATCCAGATCAACACCAGGACTATTGTTCCTGAGATTGTACATCCAAATCAACACCAGGTCTATTGTTCCTGAGAATGTTCATTCACATCAAAACCACGACGATTGTTCCTGAGAATGTACATCCACATCAAAGCCAGGGCTATTGTTCCCGAGACTGTTCATACACATTAACACCAGGGCTATTGTTCCTGAGAAACTTCATCCACATCAACACCAGGGCTATTGTTCCTGAGAATGTTCATCCACATCAACACCAGGACTATTGGTCCTGAGACTGTTCATTCACATCAACACCAGAAACATTGTTCCTGAGACTGTTCATCCATATCAAGACCAGGGCTGTTCTTCCTGAGAATATTTATCCACTTCAACACCAAAGCTATTGTTCCTGAGACTGTTCATCCATATCTACACCAGGGCTATTGTTCTTAAAAATGTTCATCCACAACAACACCAGGGCTATTGTTCCAGAGAATGTTCATTCCCATCAACACCAGGGCTGTTGTTCCTGAGACAGTTCATCCACATCAACACCAGGGCTATTGTTCCAGTGACTGTACACCCACATCAACACCAGGACGATTGTTCCTGAGACTGTACATCCACATCAACATGAGGGCTTTTGTTCCTGAGACTGGTCATTCCCATCATAACCAGGGCTATTATTCCTGCAACTGTTAATCCACATCAACAACAGGACTATTGTTCCTGAGACTGTGCATCCACATCAAAACCAGGGCTATTGTTCAATTGATTGTTCATTCCCATCAAAACCAGGGCTATTGTTCCTGAGACTGTACATCCACATCAACACCAGAGCTATTGTTCCTGAGACTGTTCATCCACATCAACAGCGGGGCTATTTTTCCTGAGATTGTTCATCCACATCAACACCAGGGCAATTGTTACTGAGAAAGGTCATCCACATCAACAACAGGACTATTGTTCCTGTGACTGTTCATCCACATCAACGCCAGGGTTATTGTTCCTGAGATTGTTCATTCCCATCAACAAAAGGGCTAATGTTCCTGAGACTGTTCATCCACATCAACACCAGGGCTATTGTTCGTGAGAATGTTCATTCCCATCAATTCCAGGGCTATTGTTCCTGAGACTGTTCATCCACATCAACACAAGGGCTATTGTACGTGAGACTGTTCATCCACATCAACACCAGGGCTATTGTTCCTGAGAATGTTCATCCACATCAACACCAGGGCTATTGTTCCGGAGATTGTTCATTCCCATCAACACCAGAACTATTGTTCCTGAGACTGTTCATCCACATCAACACCAGGACTGTTGTTCCTGAGACTTTTCATCCATATCAACACCAGGGCTGTTGTTCCTGATAGTCTTCATCCACATCAAAACCAGGGCTATTGTTCCTGAGAATGTTCATCCACATCAACACCAGGACTATTGCTCCTGAGACTGTTCATCCATATCAACACCAGTGCTATTGTTCCTGTAAATGTTCATCCACATCAACACCAGGGCTATTGTTCCTGAGAATGTTCATCCACAGCAACAACAGGGCTATAGTTCCCGAGACTGTTCATACACATTAACTCCAGGGCTATTGTTCCTGAGAATCTTCATCCACATCAACACCAGGGCTATTGTTCCTGAGAATGTTCATCCACATCAAAGCCAGGGCTACTGTTCCTGAGAATGTTCATCCACAGCAACACCAGGGCTATAGTTCCCGAGACTGTTCATACACATTAACTCCAGGGCTATTGTTCCTGAGAATCTTCATCCACATCAACACCAGGGCTATTGTTCCTGAGAATGTTCATCCACATCAGCACCAGGGCTATTGTTCCTGAGAATGAACATCCACATCAACACCAGGGCTATTGTTCCTGAGAATGTTCATCCACATCAACACCAGGACTATTGTTAATGAGAATGTTCAACCACATCAACACCAGGACTATTGTTCCTGAGACTGTACATCCACATCAACACCAGGGCTATTGTTCCTGAGAATGTTCATCCACATCAACACCAGGACTATTGTTCCTGAGACTGCACATCCACATCAACACCAGGGCTAATGTTCTTGAGAATGTTCATCCACAGCAACACCAGGGCTATAGTTCCCGGAACTGTTCATACACATTAACACCAGGGCTATTGTTCCTGAGAATCTTCATCCACATCAACACCAGGGCTATTGTTCCTGAGAATGTTCATCCACATCAACACCAGGACTATTGGTCCTGAGACTGTTCATTAACATCAACACCAGAACCATTGTTGCTGAGACTGTTCATCCATATCAAGACCAGGGCTGTTTTTCCTGAGAATGTTTATCCACTTCAACACCCAAGCCATTGTTCCTGAGACTGTTCATCCATATCTGCACCAGGGCTATTGTACTTAAAAATGTTCATCCACATCAACACCAGGACTATTGTTAATGAGAATGTTCAACCACATCAACACCAGGACTATTGTTCCTGAGACTGTACATCCACATCAACACCAGGGCTATTGTTCCTGAGACTGTTCATCCATATCAACACCTGTGCTATTGTTCCTGAAAATGTTCATCCACATCAACACCAGGGCTTTTGTTCCTGACAATGTTCATCCACATCAACACCAGGACGATTGTTCCTGAGACTGTTCATCCACATCAACACCAGGGCTATTGTTCCTGAGAATGTTCATCCACATCAACACCAGGACTATTGTTAATGAGAATGTTCAACCACATCAACACCAGGACTATTGTTCCTGAGACTGTACATCCACATCAACACCAGGGCTATTGTTCCTGAGAATGTTCATCCACATCAACACCAGGACTATTGTTCCTGAGACTGCACATCCACATCAACACCAGGGCTATTGTCTTGAGAATGTTCATCCACAGCAACACCAGGGCTACTGTTCCTGAGAATGTTCATCCAGATCAACACCAGGACTATTGTTCCTGAGACTGTACATCCACATCAACACCAGGTCTATTGTTCCTGAGAATGTTCATTCTCATCAAAACCACGACGATTGTTCCTGAGACTGTTCATCCACATCAAAGCCAGGGCTACTGTTCCTGAGAATGTTCATCCACAGCAACACCAGGGCTATAGTTCCCGAGACTGTTCATACACATTAACACCAGGGCTATTGTTCCTGAGAATCTTCATCCACATCAACACCAGGGCTATTGTTCCTGAGAATGTTCATCCACATCAGCACCAGGGCTATTGTTCCTGAGAATGAACATCCACATCAACACCAGGGCTATTGTTCCTGAGAATATTCATCCACATCAACACCAGGACTATTGTTAATGAGAATGTTCAACCACATCAACACCAGGAGTATTGTTCCTGAGACTGTACATCCACATCAACACCAGGGCTATTGTTCCTGAGAATGTTCATCCACATCAACACCAGGACTATTGTTCCTGAGACTGCACATCCACATCAACACCAGGGCTAATGTTCTTGAGAATGTTCATCCACAGCAACACCAGGGCTATAGTTCCCGAGACTGTTCATACACATTAACACCAGGGCTATTGTTCCTGAGAATCTTCATCCACATCAACACCAGGGCTATTGTTCCTGAGACTGTTCATCCACATCAACACCAGGACTATTGGTCCTGAGACTGTTCATTAATATCAACACCAGAACCATTGTTCCTGAGACTGTTCATCCATATCAAGACCAGGGCTGTTTTTCCTGAGAATGTTTATCCACTTCAACACCCAAGCTATTGTTCCTGAGACTGTTCATCCATATCTGCACCAGGGCTATTTTACTTAAAAATGTTCATCCACATCAACACCCCGACTATTGTTAATGAGAATGTTCAACCACATCAACACCAGGACTATTGTTCCTGAGACTGTACATCCACATCAACACCAGGGCTATTGTTCCTGAGAATGTTCATCCACATCAACACCAGGACTATTGTTCCTGAGACTGCACATCCACATCAACACCAGGGCTAATGTTCTTGAGAATGTTCATCCACAGCAACACCAGGGCTATAGTTCCCGAGACTGTTCATACACATTAACACCAGGGCTATTGTTCCTGAGAATCTTCATCCACATCAACACCAGGGCTATTGTTCCTGAGACTGTTCATCCATATCAAGACCAGGGCTGTTTTTCCTGAGAATGTTTATCCACTTCAACACCCAAGCTATTGTTCCTGAGACTGTTCATCCATATCTGCACCAGGGCTATTGTACTTAAAAATGTTCATCCACATCAACACCAGGGCTATTGTTCCAGAGAATGTTCATTCCCATCAACACCAGGGCTGTTGTTCCTGAGACAGTTCATCCACATCAACACCAGGGCTATTGTTCCAGTGACTGTACACCCACATCAACACCAGGACGATTGTTCCTGAGACTGGACATCCACATCAACATGAGGGCTTTTGTTCCTGAGACTGGTCATTCCCATCATGACCAGGGCTATTGTTCCTGCAACTGTTAATCCACATCAACAACAGGAGTATTGTTCCTGAGACTGTGCATCCACATCAAAACCAGGGCTATTGTTCCATTGATTGTTCATTCCCATCAAAACCAGGGCCATTGTTCCTGAAATTGTACATCCACATCAACACCAGGGCTATTTTTCCTGAGATTGTTCATCCAGATCAACACCAGGGCAATTGTTACTGAGAATGTTCATCCACATCAACACCAGGACTATTGTTCCTGAGACTGCACATCCACATCAACACCAAGGCTAATGTTCTTGAGAATGTTCATCCACAGCAACACCAGGGCTATAGTTCCCGAGACTGTTCATACACATTAACACCAGGGCTATTGTTCCTGAGAATCTTCATCCACATCAACACCAGGGCTATTGTTCCTGAGAATGTTCATCCACATCAACACCAGGACTATTGGTCCTGAGACTGTTCATTAACATCAACACCAGAACCATTGTTCCTGAGACTGTTCATCCATATCAAGACCAGGGCTGTTTTTCATGAGAATGTTTATCCACTTCAACACCCAAGCTATTGTTCCTGAGACTGTTCATCCATACCTGCACCAGGGCTATTGTACTTAAAAATGTTCATCCACATCAACACCAGGACTATTGTTAATGAGAATGTTCAACCACATCAACACCAGGACTATTGTTCCTGAGACTGCACATCCACATCAACACCAGGGCTAATGTTCTTGAGAATGTTCATCCACCGTAACACCAGGGCTATAGTTCCCGAGACTGTTCATTCACATGAACACCAGGGCAATTGTTCCTGAGAATCTTCATCCACATCAACACCAGGGCTATTGTTCCTGAGACTGTTCATCCATATCAACACCTGTGCTATTGTTCCTGAAAATGTTCATCCACATCAACACCAGGGCTATTGTTCCTGACAATGTTCATCCACATCAACACCAGGACGATTGTTCCTGAGACTGTTCATCCACATCAACACCAGGGCTATTGTTCCTGAGAATGTTCATCCACATCAACACCAGGACTATTGTTAATGAGAATGTTCAACCACATCAACACCAGGACTATTGTTCCTGAGACTGTACATCCACATCAACACCAGGGCTATTGTTCCTGAGAATGTTCATCCACATCAACACAAGGACTATTGTTCCTGAGACTGCACATCCACATCAACACCAGGGCTATTGTTCTTGAGAATGTTCATCCACAGCAACACCAGGGCTACTGTTCCTGAGAATGTTCATCCAGATCAACACCAGGACTATTGTTCCTGAGACTGTACATCCACATCAACACCAGGTCTATTGTTCCTGAGAATGTTCATTCTCATCAAAACCACGACGATTGTTCCTGAGAATGTTCATCCACATCAAAGCCAGGGCTACTGTTCCTGAGAATGTTCATCCACAGCAACACCAGGGCTATAGTTCCCGAGACTGTTCATACACATTAACACCAGGGCTATTGTTCCTGAGAATCTTCATCCACATCAACACCAGGGCTATTGTTCCTGAGAATGTTCATCCACATCAGCACCAGGGCTATTGTTCCTGAGAATGTTCATCCACATCAACACCAGGACTATTGTTAATGAGAATGTTCAACCACATCAACACCAGGACTATTGTTCCTGAGACTGTACATCCACATCAACACCAGGGCTATTGTTCCTGAGAATGTTCATCCACATCAACACCAGGACTATTGTTCCTGAGACTGCACATCCACATCAACACCAGGGCTAATGTTCTTGAGAATGTTCATCCACAGCAACACCAGGGCTATAGTTCCCGAGACTGTTCATACACATTAACACCAGGGCTATTGTTCCTGAGAATCTTCATCCACATCAACACCAGGGCTATTGTTCCTGAGAATGTTCATCCACATCAACACCAGGACTATTGGTCCTGAGACTGTTCATTAACATCAACACCAGAACCATTGTTCCTGAGACTGTTCATCCATATCAAGACCAGGGCTGTTTTTCATGAGAATGTTTATCCACTTCAACACCCAAGCTCTTGTTCCTGAGACTGTTCATCCATACCTGCACCAGGGCTATTGTACTTAAAAATGTTCATCCACATCAACACCAGGACTATTGTTAATGAGAATGTTCAACCACATCAACACCAGGACTATTGTTCCTGAGACTGCACATCCACATCAACACCAGGGCTAATGTTCTTGAGAATGTTCATCCACCGTAACACCAGGGCTATAGTTCCCGAGACTGTTCATTCACATGAACACCAGGGCAATTGTTCCTGAGAATCTTCATCCACATCAACACCAGGGCTATTGTTCCTGAGACTGTTCATCCATATCAACACCTGTGCTATTGTTCCTGAAAATGTTCATCCACATCAACACCAGGGCTATTGTTCCTGACAATGTTCATCCACATCAACACCAGGACGATTGTTCCTGAGACTGTTCATCCACATCAACACCAGGGCTATTGTTCCTGAGAATGTTCATCCACATCAACACCAGGACTATTGTTAATGAGAATGTTCAACCACATCAACACCAGGACTATTGTTCCTGAGACTGTACATCCACATCAACACCAGGGCTATTGTTCCTGAGAATGTTCATCCACATCAACACAAGGACTATTGTTCCTGAGACTGCACATCCACATCAACACCAGGGCTATTGTTCTTGAGAATGTTCATCCACAGCAACACCAGGGCTACTGTTCCTGAGAATGTTCATCCAGATCAACACCAGGACTATTGTTCCTGAGACTGTACATCCACATCAACACCAGGTCTATTGTTCCTGAGAATGTTCATTCTCATCAAAACCACGACGATTGTTCCTGAGAATGTTCATCCACATCAAAGCCAGGGCTACTGTTCCTGAGAATGTTCATCCACAGCAACACCAGGGCTATAGTTCCCGAGACTGTTCATACACATTAACACCAGGGCTATTGTTCCTGAGAATCTTCATCCACATCAACACCAGGGCTATTGTTCCTGAGAATGTTCATCCACATCAGCACCAGGGCTATTGTTCCTGAGAATGTTCATCCACATCAACACCAGGACTATTGTTAATGAGAATGTTCAACCACATCAACACCAGGACTATTGTTCCTGAGACTGTACATCCACATCAACACCAGGGCTATTGTTCCTGAGAATGTTCATCCACATCAACACCAGGACTATTGTTCCTGAGACTGCACATCCACATCAACACCAGGGCTAATGTTCTTGAGAATGTTCATCCACAGCAACACCAGGGCTATAGTTCCCGAGACTGTTCATACACATTAACACCAGGGCTATTGTTCCTGAGAATCTTCATCCACATCAACACCAGGGCTATTGTTCCTGAGAATGTTCATCCACATCAACACCAGGACTATTGGTCCTGAGACTGTTCATTAATATCAACACCAGAACCATTGTTCCTGAGACTGTTCATCCATATCAAGACCAGGGCTGTTTTTCCTGAGAATGTTTATCCACTTCAACACCCAAGCTATTGTTCCTGAGACTGTTCATCCATATCTGCACCAGGGCTATTGTACTTAAAAATGTTCATCCACATCAACACCCCGACTATTGTTAATGAGAATGTTCAACCACATCAACACCAGGACTATTGTTCCTGAGACTGTACATCCACATCAACACCAGGGCTATTGTTCCTGAGAATGTTCATCCACATCAACACCAGGACTATTGTTCCTGAGACTGCACATCCACATCAACACCAGGGCTAATGTTCTTGAGAATGTTCATCCACAGCAACACCAGGGCTATAGTTCCCGAGACTGTTCATACACATTAACACCAGGGCTATTGTTCCTGAGAATCTTCATCCACATCAACACCAGGGCTATTGTTCCTGAGACTGTTCATCCATATCAAGACCAGGGCTGTTTTTCCTGAGAATGTTTATCCACTTCAACACCCAAGCTATTGTTCCTGAGACTGCTCATCCATATCTGCACCAGGGCTATTGTACTTAAAAATGTTCATCCACATCAACACCAGGGCTATTGTTCCAGAGAATGTTCATTCCCATCAACACCAGGGCTGTTGTTCCTGAGACAGTTCATCCACATCAACACCAGGGCTATTGTTCCAGTGACTGTACACCCACATCAACACCAGGACGATTGTTCCTGAGACTGGACATCCACATCAACATGAGGGCTTTTGTTCCTGAGACTGGTCATTCCCATCATGACCAGGGCTATTGTTCCTGCAACTGTTAATCCACATCAACAACAGGAGTATTGTTCCTGAGACTGTGCATCCACATCAAAACCAGGGCTATTGTTCCATTGATTGTTCATTCCCATCAAAACCAGGGCCATTGTTCCTGAAATTGTACATCCACATCAACACCAGGGCTATTTTTCCTGAGATTGTTCATCCAGATCAACACCAGGGCAATTGTTACTGAGAAAGGTCATCCACATCTACAACAGGACTATTGTTCCTGTGACTGTTCATCCACATCAACGCCAGGGTTATTGTTCCTGAGATTGTTCATTCCCATCAACAAAAGGGCTAATGGTCCTGAGACTGTTCATCCACATCAACAGCAGAGCTATTGTTCGTGAGAATGTTCATTCCCATCAATTCCAGGGCTACTGTTCCTGAGACTGCTCATCCACATCAACACCAGGGCTATTGTACGTGAGACTGTTCATCCACATCAACACCAGGGCTATTGTTCCTGAGAATGTTCATCCATATCACCAGGGCTGTTGTTCCTGTAAATGTTGATCCACATCAACACCAGGACTATTGTTCCTGAGACTGTACATCCACATAAACACAAGGGCTATTGTTCCGGAGACTGTTCATCAACATCAGCACAAGGGCTTTTGTTCCTGAGACTGTTCATCCACATCAACAGCAGGGCTATTGTTCCGAAGAATGTTTAGCCACATAAACACCAGGACTATTGTTCCTGAGAATGGTCATCAACATCAACAGCAGGTCTATTGTTCCCAAGAATGTTTAGCCACATAAACACCAGGACTATCGTTCCTGAGACTGTTCATCCACATCAACACCAGGACTGTTGTTCCTGAGACTGTTCATGCATATCAACACCAGGGCTGTTGTTCCTGCAAATGTTCATCAACATCAACACCAGGGCTATTGTTCCTGAGACTGTTCATCCATATCTACACCAGGGCAATTGTTCTTAAAAATGTTCATCCACATCAACCGCAGGGCTATTGTTCCTGAGAATGTTCATCCACAGCAACTCCAGGGCTATTGTTCCTGAGAATGTACACCCACATCAACACCAGGACTATTGTTCCTGAGACTGGACATCCACATCAACATCAGCACTATTGATCATGAGACTGGTCATTCCCATCAAAGCCAGGGCTATTGTTCCTGCAACTGTTCATCCACATCAACACCAGGGCTATTGTTCCAGTGACTGTACACCCACATCAACACCAGGACGATTGTTCCTGAGACTGGACATCCACATCAACATGAGGGCTTTTGTTCCTGAGACTTGTCATTCCCATCATGACCAGGGCTATTGTTCCTGAGAATGTTCATCCACATCAACACCAGGACTATTGTTCCTGAGACTGCACATCCACATCAACACCAGGGCTAATGTTCTTGAGAATGTTCATCCACAGCAACACCAGGGCTATAGTTCCCGAGACTGTTCATACACATTAACACCAGGGCTATTGTTCCTGAGAATCTTCATCCACATCAACACCAGGGCTATTGTTCCTGAGAATGTTCATCCACATCAACACCAGGACTATTGGTCCTGAGACTGTTCATTAATATCAACACCAGAACCATTGTTCCTGAGACTGTTCATCCATATCAAGACCAGGGCTGTTTTTCCTGAGAATGTTTATCCACTTCAACACCCAAGATATTGTTCCTGAGACTGTTCATCCATATCTGCACCAGGGCTATTGTACTTAAAAATGTTCATCCACATCAACACCCCGACTATTGTTAATGAGAATGTTCAACCACATCAACACCAGGACTATTGTTCCTGAGACTGTACATCCACATCAACACCAGGGCTATTGTTCCTGAGAATGTTCATCCACATCAACACCAGGACTATTGTTCCTGAGACTGCACATCCACATCAACACCAGGGCTAATGTTCTTGAGAATGTTCATCCACAGCAACTCCAGGGCTATAGTTCCCGAGACTGTTCATACACATTAACACCAGGGCTATTGTTCCTGAGAATCTTCATCCACATCAATACCAGGGCTATTGTTCCTGAGACTGTTCATCCATATCAAGACCAGGGCTGGTTTTCCTGAGAATGTTTATCCACTTCAACACCCAAGCTATTGTTCCTGAGACTGTTCATCCATATCTGCACCAGGGCTATTGTACTTAAAAATGTTCATCCACATCAACACCAGGACTATTGTTCCAGAGAATGTTCATTCCCATCAACACCAGGGCTGTTGTTCCTGAGACAGTTCATCCACATCAACACCAGGGCTATTGTTCCAGTGACTGTACACCCACATCAACACCAGGACGATTGTTCCTGAGACTGGACATCCACATCAACATGAGGGCTTTTGTTCCTGAGACTGGTCATTCCCATCATGACCAGGGATATTGTTCCTGCAACTGTTAATCCACATCAACAACAGGAGTATTGTTCCTGAGACTGTGCATCCACATCAAAACCAGGGCTTTTGTTCCATTGATTGTTCATTCCCATCAAAACCAGGGCCATTGTTCCTGAAATTGTACATCCACATCAACACCAGGGCTATTTTTCCTGAGATTGTTCATCCAGATCAACACCAGGGCAATTGTTACTGAGAAAGGTCATCCACATCTACAACAGGACTATTGTTCCTGTGACTGTTCATCCACATCAACGCCAGGGTTATTGTTCCTGAGATTGTTCATTCCCATCAACAAAAGGGCTAATGGTCCTGAGACTGTTCATCCACATCAACAGCAGAGCTATTGTTCGTGAGAATGTTCATTCCCATCAATTCCAGGGCTACTGTTCCTGAGACTGCTCATCCACATCAACACCAGGGCTATTGTACGTGAGACTGTTCATCCACATCAACACCAGGGCTATTGTTCCTGAGAATGTTCATCCATATCACCAGGGCTGTTGTTCCTGTAAATGTTGATCCACATCAACACCAGGACTATTGTTCCTGAGACTGTACATCCACATAAACACAAGGGCTATTGTTCCTGAGACTGTTCATCAACATCAACACAAGGGCTTTTGTTCCTGAGACTGTTCATCCACATCAACAGCAGGGCTATTGTTCCGAAGAATGTTTAGCCACATAAACACCAGGACTATTGTTCCTGAGAATGGTCATCAACATCAACAGCAGGTCTATTGTTCCCAAGAATGTTAAGCCACATAAACACCAGGACTATCGTTCCTGTGACTGTTCATCCACATCAACACCAGGACTGTTGTTCCTCAGACTGTTCATGCATATCAACACCAGGGCTGTTGTTCCTGCAAATGTTCATCAACATCAACACCAGGGCTATTGTTCCTGAGACTGTTCATCCATATCTACACCAGGGCAATTGTTCTTAAAAATGTTCATCCACATCAACCGCAGGGCTATTGTTCCTGAGAATGTTCATCCACAGCAACTCCAGGGCTATTGTTCCTGAGAATGTACACCCACATCAACACCAGGACTATTGTTCCTGAGACTGGACATCCACATCAACATCAGCACTATTGATCATGAGACTGGTCATTCCCATCAAAGCCAGGGCTATTGTTCCTGCAACTGTTCATCCACATCAACACCAGGGATATTGTTCCTGTGAATGTTAATCCACATCAACACCAGGACTATTGTTCCTGAGACTGCGCATCCACATCAAAACCAGGGCTATTGTTCCTGAGATTGTTCATTCCCATCAAAACCAGGGCTTTGTTAATGAGACTGTTCATTCACATCAACACCAGGGCTAGTGTTCCTGAGACTGTTCATCCACATCAGCACCAGGACTGTTGCTCCTGAGACTGTTCATCCATATCAACACCAGGGCTGTTGTTGCTGATAATGTTCATCCACATCAAAACCAGGGCTATTGTTCCTGTGATTGTACATCCACATCAACAGCAGGGCTATTGTTCCTGAGAATGTTCATCCACAGCAACACCGGGGATTTGTTAATGAGACTGTTCATCCACATCAACACCAGGGCTATTGTTCCTGAGACTGTTCATTCCCATCAAAACCAGGGCTATTGTTCCTGAGACTGTTCATAAACATCAACACCAGGGCTATTCTTCCTGAGAATGTTCATCCACATCAACACCAGGACTAAAGTTCCTGAGACTGTTCATCCACATCAACACCAGGGCTATTGCTCCTGAGACTGTTCATTCCCATCAAAACCAGGGCTATTGTTTCTGAGACTGTCCATCCACATCAACACCAGGACTTTGCTCCAGAGACGGTTCATCCACATCAACAAAAGGGCTAATGTTCCTGAGACTGTTCATCTACATCAACACCAGGGCTATTGTTCGTAAGAATGTTCATTCCCATCAAAACCAGGGCTATTGTTCCTGAGACTGTTCATCCACATCAACACCAGTGCTATTGTACGTGAGACTGTTCATCCACATCAACACCAGGACGATTGTTCCTGAGACTGTTCATCCACATCTACACCAGGGCTATTGTTCCTGGGACTGTTCATTCCCATCAACACCAGGGCTATTGTTCCTGAGACTGTTAATTCAGATCAAAACCAAGGCTATTTCTCCTGAGACTGTTCATCCAAATCAACACCAGGACTATTGTTCCAGAGACTGTTGATCCACATCAACACCAGTACTATTGTTCCTGTGACTTTTCATCCACATAAACACCAGGGCTATTGTTCCTTAGATTGTTCATCCACATCAACACAAGGGCATTTGTTCCTGAGAATGTTCATCCACATCAACACCAGGGCTATTGTTCCTGAGGCTTTTCATTCAGATCAACACCAATGCTATTGTTCCTGAGACTGTTCATTCCCATCAACACCAGGACTATTGTTCCTGAGACTGTTCATCCACATAAACACCAGGGCTATTGTTCCTGAGACTGTACATGAACATCAACACCAGGGTTATTGTTCCTGAGAATGTTCATCAACATCAACGCCAGGATGATTGTTCCTGATAGTATTCATCCACATCAACACCAGAACCATAGTTCCTGAGACTGTCCATCCACATCAACACCAGGGCTATTGTTCCTGAGACTGTACATCCACATCAACACCAGGGCTATTGCTCCGGAGAGTGTTCATACACAGCAACACCAGGGCTATTGTTCCTGAGACTGTTCATCCACATTAACACCAGGGCTGTTCTACCTGAGACTGTTCATCCACATCAACACGAGAACCATTGTTCCTGAGACTGTTCATCCATATCAACACCAGGGCTGTTCTTCCTGAGAATGTTATCAACATCAACACCAAAGCTAATGTTCCTGAGACTGTTCATCCATATCTACACCAGGGCAATTGTTCTTAAAAATGTTCATCCACATCAACAGCAGGGCTATTGTTCCTGAGAATGTTCATCCAGAGCATCTTCAGGGCTATTGTTCCTGAGAATGTACACCCACATCAACACCAGGACTATTGTTCCTGAGACTGGTAATCCAAATCAACATCAGGGCTATTGATCATGAGACTGGTCATTCCCATCAAAACCCTAGCTATTGTTCCTGTAACTGTTCATCCACATCAACACCAGAGATATTGTTCCTGAGAATGTTAATCCACATCAACACCAGGACAATTGTTCCTGAGACTGTGCATCCACATCAAAACCAGGGCTATTGTTCCTGAGATTGTTCATTCCCATCAAAACCAGGGCTTTGTTAATGAGACTGTTCATCCACATCAACACCAGGGCTATTGTTCCTGAGACTGTCCATCCACATCAACACCAGGGTTATTGTTCCTGATACTGTTCATTCCAATCAAAACCAGGGCTATTGTTCCTGAGACTGTTCATCCACATCAACACTAGGGCAATTCTTCCTGAGAATGTTCATTAACATCAACACCAGGACTATTGTTCCTGAGACTGTTCATCCACAACAACTCCAGAACCATTGTTCCTGAGACTCTTCATCCATATCAACACCAGGGCTGTTCTTCCTGAGAATGTTTATCCACATCAACACCAAAGCTCATGTTCCTGAGACTGTTCATCAATATCTACACTGGGCTATTGTTCCAGAGAATGTTCATTCCCATCAGCACCAGGGCTGTTGTTCCTGAGACTGTTCATCCATATCAACACCAGGGCTATTGTTCCTAAAAAATGTTCATCCACATCAACACCAGGGATATTGTTCCTGAGAATGTACACCCACATCAACACCAGGACTATTGTTCCTGAGACTGTACATCCACATCAACATCAGGGATATTGTTGCTGAGACTGGTCATTCCCATCATAACCAGGGCTATTGTTCCAGCAACTGTTCATCCACATCAACACCAGAGATATTGTTCCTGAGAATGTTAATCCACATCAACACCAGGACTATTGTTCCTGAGACTGTGCATCCACATCAAAACCAGGGCTATTGTTCCTGAGACTGTTCATTCCCATCAAAACCAGGGCTATTGTTCCTGAGACTGTTCATCCACATCAACACCAGGGCTATTCTTCCTGAGAATGTTCATCCACATCAACACCAGGACGATAGTTCCTGAGACTGTTCATCCACATCAACACCAGGGCTATTGTTCCTGAGACTGTTCATTCCCATCAAAACCAGGGCTATTGTTTCTGAGACTGCTCATTCACATCAACACCAGGACTTTGCTCCAGAGACGGTTCATCCACATCAACAAAAGGGCTAATGTTCCTGAGACTGTTCATCCACATCAACACCAGGGCTATTGTTCCTGAGAATCTTCATCCACATCAACACCAGGGCTATTGTTCCTGAGAATGTTCATTAACATCAACACCAGGACTATTGTTCCTGAGACTGTTCATCCACAACAACTCCAGAACCATTGTTCCTGAGGCTCTTCATCCATATCAACACCAGGGCTGTTCTGCCTGAGAATGTTTATCCACATCAACACCATAGCTCATGTTCCTGAGGCTGTTCATCCATATCTACACCAGGGCTATTGTTCTTTAAAATGTTCATCCACAACAACACCAGGGCTATTGTTCCAGAGAATGTTCATTCCCATCAGCACCAGGGCTTGTGTTCGTGAGACTGTTCATCCATATCAACACCAGGGCTATTGTTCCTAAAAAATGTTCATCCACATCAACACCAGGGCTATTATTCCTGAGAATGTACACCCACATCAAAACCAGGACGATTGTTCCTGAGACTGTACATCCACATCAACGTCAGGGATATTGTTCCTGAGACTGGTCATTCCCATCATAACCAGGGCTATTGTTCCTGCAACTGTTCATCCACATCAACACCAGAGATATTGTTCCTGAGAATGTTAATCCACATCAACACCAGGACTATTGTTCCTGAGACTGTGCATCCACATCAAAACCAGGTCTATTGTTCCTGAGATTGTTCATCCCCATCAAAACCAGGGCTTTGTTAATGAGACTGTTCATCCACATCAACACCAGGGCTATTGTTCCTGAGAAAGTTCATCCACATCAACACGAGGGTTATTGTTCCTGAGACTGTTCATTCCCATCAAAACCAGGGCTATTGTTCCTGAGACTGTTCATCCACATCAACACCAGGACTATTCTTCCTGAGAATGTTCATCCACATCAACACCAGGGCGATAGTTCCTGAGACTGTTCATCCACATCAACACCAGGGCTATTGTTCCTGAGACTGTTCATTCCCATGAAAACCAGGGCTATTGTTTCTGAGACTGTTCATCCACATCAACACCAGTACTTTGCTCCAGAGACGGTTCATCCACATCAACAAAAGTGCTAATGTTCCTGAGACTGTTCATCCACATCAACACCAGGGCTATTGTTCGTGAGAATGTTCATTTCCATCAAAACATGGGCTATTGTTCCTGAGAATGTTCATCCACATCAACACCAGGACTATTGTTCCTAAGACTGTACATCCACATCAACACCAGGGCTTTTGTTCCTGAGTATGTTCATCCACATCAACACCAGCGCTATTTTTCCTGAGACTGTACATCCACATCAACACCAGGGCTTTTGTTCCTGAGACTGTACATCCACATCAACATCATGCCTTTTGCTCCTGTGAATGTTCATCCACATCAACACCAGGGCTATTGTTCCTGAGACTGTCATCCACATCAACACCAGGGCTATTGTTCCTGAGAATGTTCATCCACATCAACATCATTACTGTTGCTCCTGAGACTGTTCATCCATAACAACAACAGGGCTGCTGTTCCTGATAGTCTTCATCCACATCAAAACCATGGCCATTTTTCCTGAGAATGGACATCCACATCAACAATGGGGCGTTTGTTCCAGAGAATGTTCATCCACATCAACAACAGGGATATTGTTCCTGAGACTGCACATCCACATCAACAATGGGGCTTTTGTTCGAGAGAATGTTCATCCACAGCAACACCAGGCTATTGTTCCTGAGAATGTTCATCCACATTAACAACAGGGCTATTGTTCCTGAGAATCTTCATCCACATCAACACCAGGGCTATTGTTCCTGAGAATGTTCATCCACATCAACACCAGAGCTATTTTTCCTCAGAATGTTAATCCACATCAACACCAGGACTATTGTTCCTGAGATTGTTCATCCCTATCAAAACCAGAGCTATTGTTCCTGAGACTGTTCATCCACTTCAACACCAGGGCTATTCTTCCTGAGAATATTCATCCACATCAACACCAGGGCTATTGTTCCTGAGACTGTTCATCCGCATCAACACCAGGGCTATTGTTCCTGAGACTGTTCATCACATCAACACCAGGGCTCTAGTTCCTGAGACTGCTCGTCCACATCAACACCAGGGCTATTGTTCCCGAGACTGTTCATTCCCATCAAAACCAGGGCTATTGTTCCTGAGACTGTTCATCCACATCAACACAAGGGCTATTTTTCCTGAGATTGTTCATCCACATCAACACCAGGGCTATTGTTCCTGAGACTGTTCATCCACATCAACACCAGGACTATTGTTCCTGAGACTGTTCATCCACATCAACACCAGGGCTATTCTTCCTGAGAATATTCATCCACATCAACACCAGGGCTATTGTTCCTGAGACTGTTCATCCGCATCAACACCAGGACTATTGTTCCTGAGACTGTTCATCACATCAACACCAGGGCTCTAGTTCCTGAGACTGCTCATCCACATCAACACCAGGTCTATTGTTCCCGAGACTGTTCATTCCCATCAAAACCAGGGCTATTGTTCCTGAGACTGTTCATCCACTTCAACAGCAGAGCTTTTGTTCCTGAGACTGTTCATCCACATCAACACCAGGGCTATTATTCCTGAGATTTTTCATCCACATCAACGCCAGGGCTATTGTTCCTGAGACTGTTTATCCACATCAACACCAGGACTATTGTTCCTGAGACTGTTCATCCACATCAACACCAGGGTTATTGTTCCTGAGATTGTTCGTTCCCATCTGCACCAGGGCTATTGTTCCTGAGATAGTTCATCCACATCAACAACAGGGCTATTGTTCCTGAGAATCTACATCCACATCAACACCAGGGCTATTGTTCCTGAGAATGTACATCCACATCAACATCAGGGATATTGTTCCTCAGACGGGTCATTCCCATCATAACCAGTGCTATTGTTCCTGCAACTGTTCATCCACATCAACACAAGAGCTATTTTTCCTGAGAATGTTAATCCACATCAACACCAGGGCTATTGTTCCTGAGATGTTCATCCACATCAACACCAGGGTTATTATTCCAGACACTGTTCATTCCCATCAAAACCAGCGCTCTTGTTCCTGAGCCTGTTCATCCACATCAACACCAGGGCTATTCTTCCTGAGAATAATCATCCACATCAACACCAGGGCTATTGTTCCTGAGACTGTTCATCCGCATCAACACCAGGGCTATTGTTCCTGAGACTGTTCATCACATCAACACCAGGGCTCTAGTGCCTGAGACTGCTCATCCACATCAACACCAGGGCTATTGTTCCCGAGACTGTTCATTCCCATCAAAACCAGGGCTATTGTTCCTGAGACTGTTCATCCACATCAACAGCAGAGCTATTGTTCCTGAGACTGTTCATCCACATCAACACCAGGGCTGTTTTTCCTGAGATTGTTCATCAACATCAACACCAGGGCTATTGTTCCTGAGACTGTTCATCCACATCAAACACCAGGACTATTGTTCCTGAGACTGTTCATGAACATCAACACCAGGGTTATTGTTCCTGAGATTGTTCGTTCCCTTCTACACCAGGGCTATTGTTCCTGAGATAGTTCATCCACATCAACGCCAGGGTTATTGTTCCTGAGATTTTTCATCCACATAAACACCAGGTCCATTGTTCCTTGGACTGTACATCCACATCAACACAAGGGCTATTGTTCCTGAGAATGTTCATTCACATCAACAGCAGGGCTATTGTTCCTGAGGCTTTTCATTCAGATCAACACCAATGCTATTGTTCCAGAGACTGTTCATCCCCATAAACACCAGGACTATTGTTCCGGAGACTGTTCATCCACATAAACACCAGGGTTATTGTTCCTGAGATTGTTCATTCCGAACTACACCAGTGCTATTGTTCCTGAGACTGTTAATCCGCATCAGCACCAGGCCTATTGCTCCAGAGAAGGTTCATCCACATCAACAAAAGGGCTAATGATCCTGAGACTGTTCATCCACATCAACACCTGGGCTATTGTTCGTGAGAATGTTCATTCCCATCAAAGCCAGGGCTATTGTTCCTGAGACTGTTCATCAACATCAACACCAGGGCTATTGTACGTGAGACTGTTCATCCACATCAACACCAGGACTATTCTTCCTGGGACTGTTGATCCACATCAACAACAGTACTATTGTTCCTGAGACTTTTCATCCACATAAACATCAGGGTTATTGTTCCTTCGAGTGTACATCCACATCAACACAAGGGCATTTATTCCTGAGAATGTTCATGCCCATCAACACCAGGGCTATTGTTCCTGTGAATGTTCATCCACATCAACAGCAGGGCTATTGTTCCTGACGCTTTTCATTCAGATCAACACCAATGCTATTGTTTCTGAGACTGTTCATTCCCATCAACACCAGGACTATTGTTCCTGAGACTGTTCATCTACATAAACACCAGGGCTACTGTTCCTGAGACTGTACAACAACATCAAAACCAGGGTTATTGTTCCAGAGAATGTTCATCCACATCAAAACCAGGGCTATTGTTCCTGAAAATGTTCATGCACATCAACGCCAGGACTATTGTTCCTGATAGTGTTCAACCACATCAACAAAAGAACCATTGTTCCTGAGACTGTCCATCCACTTCAACACCAGGGCTATTGTTCCTGAGACTGTACATGCACATCAACACCAGGGCTATTGTTCCTGAGAATGTTCATCCAAAGCAACACCATGGCTATTGTTCCTGAGACTGCTCATCCACATTAACACCAGGGCTGTTCTACCTGAGACTGTTCATCCACATCAACACGAGAATCATTGTTCCTGAGACTGTTCATCCATATCAACACCAGGGCTGTTCTTCCTGAGAATGTTTATCCACATCAACACCAAAGCTAATGTTCCTGAGACTCTTCATTCATATCAACACCAGGGCTATTGTTCCTGAGACTGTACATCCACATCAACACCAGGGCTATTGTTCCTGAGAATGTTCATCCACATCAACACCAGGGCTATTGTTCCTGAGATTGTACATCCACATCAACAGCAGGGCTATTGTTCCTGAGAATGTTCATCCACAGTAACACCGGGGCTTCTGTTCCTGAGAATGTTAATCCATATCAACACCAGGACTATTGGTCCTGAGACTGCACATCCACATCAACACCAGGGCTATTGTTCCTGAGAATGTTCATCCACATCAACACCAGGATAATTGTTCCTGAGACTGTACATCCACATCAACACCAGGGCTATTGTTCCTGAGAATATTCATCCACAGCAACACCAGGGCTTTTGTTCCTGAGACTGTTCATCCACATTAACACCAGGGCTGTTCTTCCTGAGACTGTTCATCCACATCAACACCAGAACCATTGTTCCAGAGACTGTTCATCCATATCAACACCAGGGCTGTTCTTCCTGAGAATGTTTATCCACATCAACACCAAAGCTAATGTTCCTGAGACTGTTTATCCATATCTACACCAGGGCAATTGTTCTTAAAAATGTTCATCCACATCAACAGCAGGGCTATTGTTCCTGAGAATGTTCATCCACAGCAACACCGGGGCTTCTGTTCCTGAGAATGTTCATCCACATCAACACCAGGATCATTGTTCCTGAGACTGTAGATCCACATCAACACCAGGGCTATTGTTCCTGAGAATATTCGTCCTCAGCAACACCACGGCTATTGTTCCTGCGACTGTTCATCCACACTAACACCAGGGCTGTTCTTCCTGAGAATGTTTATCCACATCAACACCAAAGCTAATGTTCCTGAGACTGTTTATCCATATCTACACCTGGGCAATTGTTCTTAAAAATGTTCATCCACATCAACAGCAGGGCTATTGTTCCTGAGAATGTTCATTGACAGCAACTCCAGGGCTATTGTTCCTGAGACTGTACATCCACATCAACACCAGGACTATTGTTCCTGAGACTGTTCATGCACATCAACATCAGGACTATTGTTCATGAGACTGGTCATTCCCATCAAAACCAGGGCTATTGTTCCTGCAACTGTTCATCCACTTCAACACCAGAGCTATTGTTCCTGAGACTGTGCATCCACATCACAACCAGGGCTAGTGTTCCTGAGATTGTTCATTCCCATCAAAACCAGGGCTTTGTTAATGAGACTGTTCATTCCCATCAAAACCAGGGCTATTGTTCCTGAGACTGTTCATAAACATCAACACCAGTGCTATTCTTCCTGAGAATGTTCATCCACATCAACACCAGGGCTATTGTTCCTGAGACTGTTCATTCCCATCAAAACCAGGGCTATTGTTTCTGAGACTGTTCATCCACATCAACACCAGGACTTTGCTCCAGAGACGGTTCATCCACATCAACAAAAGGGCTAATGTTCCTGAGACTGTTCATCCACATCAACACCAGGCTATTGTTCGTAAGAATGTTAATTCCCATCAAAACCAGGGCTATTGTTCCTGAGACTGTTCTTCCACATCAACACCAGTGCTATTGTACGTGAGACTGTTCATCCACATCAACACCAGGACTATTGTTCCTGAGACTGTTCATCCACATCAAAACCAGGGCTATTGTTCCTGGGACTGTTCATTCCCATCAACACCAGGGCTATTTTTCCTGAGGCTGTTAATTCAGATCAACACCAAGTCTATTTCTCCTGAGACTGTTCATCCAAATCAACACCAGGACTATTGTTCCAGAGACTGTTGATCCACATCAACACCAGTACTATTGTTCCTGAGACTTTTCATCCACATAAACACCAGGGCTATTGTTCCTTAGACTGCACATCCACATCAACACAAGGGCATTTGTTCCTGAGAATGTTCATCCACATCAACACCAGGGCTATTGTTCCTGAGAATGTTCATCCACATCAACAGCAGGGCTATTCTTCCTGACGCTTTTCATTCAGATCAACACCAATGCTATTGTGCCTGAAACTGTTCATTCCCATCAACACCAGGACTATTGTTCCTGAGACTGTTCATCCGCATAAACACCAGGGCTATTGTTCCTGAGACTGTACAACAACATCAAAACCAGGGTTATTGTTCCTGAGAATGTTCATCCACATCAACACCAGGGCTATTGTTCATGAAAATGTTCATCCGCATCAACGCCAGGACTATTGTTCCTGATAGTGTTCAACCACATCAACAAAAGAACCATTGTTCCTGAGACTGTCCATCCACATCAACACCAGGGCTATTGTTCCTGAGACTGTACATCCACATCAACACCAGGGCTATTGTTCCTGAGACTGCTCATCCACATTAACACCAGCGCTGTTCTACCTGAGACTGTTCATCCACATCAACACGAGAATCATTGTTCCTGAGACTGTTCATCCATATCAACACCAGGACTGTTCTTCCTGAGAATGTTTATCCACATCAACACCAAAGCTAATGTTCCTGAGACTCTTCATCCATATCAACACCTGGGCTATTGTTCCTGAGACTGTACATCCACATCAACACCAGGGCTATTGTTCCTGAGAATGTTCATCCTAATCAACACCAGGGCTATTGTTCCTGAGATTGTACATCCACATCAACAGCAGGGCTATTGTTCCTGAGAATGTTCATCCACATCAACACCAGTATAATTGTACCTGAGACTGTCCATCCACATCCACACCAGGGCTATTGTTCCTAAGAACATTCATCCACAGCAACAGCAGGGCTATTGTTCCTGACGCTTTTCATTCAGATCAACACCAATGCTATTGTTCCTGAGACTGTTCATTCCCATCAACACCAGGGCTATTGTTCCTGAGAATGTTCATCAACATCAACAGCAGGGCTATTGTTCCTGACGCTTTTCATTCAGATCAACACCAGGGCTATTGTTCCTGAGACTGTTCATTCCCATCAACACCAGGACAATTGTTCCTGAGACTGTTCATCCACATCAACACCAGCACGATTGTTCCTGAGACTGTTCATCCATATCAACACCAGCGCTGTTCTTCCTGAGAATGGTTATCCACATCAACACCAAAGCTAATGTTCCTGAGACTGTTTATCCATATCTACACCAAAGCAATTGTTCTTAAAAATGTTCATCCACATCAACAGCAGGGCTATTGTTCCTGAGAATGTTCATCCACAGCAACTCCAGGGCTATTGTTCATGAGACTGGTCATTCCAGTCAAAACCAGGGCTATTGTTCCTGCAACTGTTCATCCACATCAACACCAGAGCTATTGTTTTTGAGACTGTGCATCCTCATCAAAACCAGGGCTATTGTTCCTGTGATTGTTCATTCCCATCTAAACCAGGGCTATTGTTCCTGAGACTGTTCATCCACATCAACACCAGTGCTATTGCACGTGAGACTGTTCATCCACATCAACACCAGGACTATTGTTCCTGAGACTGCTCATCCACATCAACACCAGGGCTATTGTTCCTGGGACTGTTCATTCCCATCAACACCAGGGCTATTGTTCCTGAGACTGTTCATCCAAATCAACACCAGGACTATTGTTCCGGAGACTGTTGGTCCACATCAACACTAGTACTATTGTTCCTGAGACTTTTCATCCACATAAACACCAGGGCTATTGTTCCTTAGACTGTACATCCACATCAACACAATGGCATTTGTTCCTGAGAATGTTCATCCACATCAACACCAGGGCTATTGTTCCTGAGAATGTTCATCCACATCAAACGCAGGGCTATTGTTCCTGACGCTTTTCATTCAGATCAACAGCAATGCTATTGTTCCTGAGACTGTTCATTCCCATCAACACCAGGGCTATTGTTCCTGAGAATGTTCATCCACATCAACAGCAGGGCTATTGTTCCTGACGCTTGTCATTCAGATCAACACCAATGCTATTGTTCCTGAGACTGTTCATTCCCATCAACACCAGGACAATTGTTCCTGAAACTGTTCATCCACATTAACACCAGTGCTATTGTTCCTGAGACTGTACATCAACATCAACACCAGGGTTATTGTTCCTGAGAATGTTCATCCACATCAACACCAGCGCTATTGTTCCTGAAAATGTTCATCCACATCAACGCCTGGACTATTGTTCCTGTTAGTGTTCAGCCACATCAACACCAGAACCATTGTTCCTGAGACTGTACATCCACATCAACACCAGGGCTATTGTTCCTGAGAATGTTCATCCACAGCAACACCAGGGCTATTGTTCCTGAGACTGTTAGAATTAGAATTGGAATTAGAACATTACAGCGCAGTGCAGGCCCTTCGGCCCTCGATGTTGCGCCGACCTGTGAAACCATCTGACCTGCACTATTCCATTTTCATCCATGTGTCTATCCAATGTCCACTTAAATGCCCTTAATGTTGGCGAATCTACTACTGCTGCAGGCAGGGCGTTCCACGCCCGTACTACTCTCTGAGTAAAGAAACTACCTCTCACATCTGTCCTATATCTATCACCCCTCAACTTGAAGCTATGTCCCCTCGTGTTTGCCATCACCATCCGAGGAAAAAGACGCTCACTATCCACCCTATCTAACCCTCTGATTATCTTATATGTCTCTATTAAGTCACCTCTCCTCCTCCTTCTCTCCAACGAAAACAACCTCAAGTCCCTCAGCCTTTCCTCGTAAGACCTTCCCTCCATACCAGGCAACATCCTAGTAAATCTCCTCTGCACCCTTTCCATAGCTTCCACATCCTTCCTCTAATGCGGTGACCAGAACTGCACGCAATACTCCAGGTGCGGTCTCACCAGAGTTTTGTACAGCTGCATCATGACCTCGTGGCTCCGAAACTCGACCCCCCTACTAATAAAAGCTAACACACCATATGCCTTCTTAACAGCCCTATTAACCTGGTCAGCAACCTTCATGGATTTATGCACCTGGACACCAAGATCTCTCTTTTCATCTACACTACCAAGAATCTTCCCATTAGCCCAGTACTCTGCATTCCTGTTACTCCTTCCAAAGTGAATCACCTCACACTTTTCCGCATTAAGCTCCATTTGCCATCTCTCAGCCCAGCTCTGCAGACTACCTATGTCTCTCTGTACCCTACAACATCCTTCGGCACTATCCACAACTCCACCGACCTTAGTGTCATCTGCAAATTTACTAACCTACCCTTCTGCACCCTCTTCCAGGTCATTTATGAAAATGACAAACAGCAGTGGCCCCAAAACAGATCCTTGCGGTACACCACTAGTAACTAAACTCCAGGATGAACATTTGCCATCAACCACCACCCTCTGTCTTCTTTCAGCGAGCCAATTTCTGATACAAAGCTCTAAATCGCCTTTAACCCCATACTTCTGTATTTTCTGCAATAGCCTACCGTGGGGAACCTTATCATCCATATCAACACCAGGGCTGTTCTTCCGGAGAATGTTTATCCACATCAACACCAAAGCTAATGTTCCTGAGACTGTTCATCCATATCAACACCAGGGCTATTGTTCCTGAGAATGTTCATCCACATCAACACCAGGGCTATTGTTCCTGAGATTGCACATCCACATCAACACCAGGGCTATTGTTCCTGAGAATGTTCATCCACATCAACACCAGGATAATTGTTCCTGAGACTGTACATCTACATCAACACCAGGGCTATTGTTCCTGAGAATATTCATCCACAGCAACACCAGGGCTATTGTTCCTGCGACTGTTCATCCACATTAACACCAGGGCTGTTCTTCCTGAGACTGTTCATCCACATCAACATCAGAACCATTGTTCCTGAGACTGTTCATCCATATCAACACCAGGGCTGTTCTTCCTGAGAATGTTTATCCACATCAACACCAAAGCTAATGTTCCTGAGACTGTTTATCCATATCTACACCAGGGCTATTGTTCCTGAGAATGTTCATCCACATCAACACCAGGGCTATTGTTCCTGAGATTGTACATCCACATCAACAGCAGGGCGATTGTTCCTGAGAATGTTCATCCACAGCAACACCGGGGATTCTGTTGCTGAGAATGTTCATCCATATCAACGCCAGGACTATTGTTCCTGAGACTGCACATCCACATCAACACCAGGGTTATTGTTCCTGAGAATGTTCATCCACAACAACACCAGGATAATTGTTCCTGAGACTGTACATCTACATCAACACCAGGGCTATTGTTCCTGAGAATATTCATCCACAGCAACACCAGGGCTATTGTTCCTGCGACTGTTCATCCACATTAACACCAGGGCTGTTCTTCCTGAGACTGTTCATCCGCATCAACATCAGAACCATTGTTCCTGAGACTGTTCATCCATATCAACACCAGGGCTGTTCTTCCTGAGAAGGTTTATCCACATCAACACCAAAGCTAATGTTCCTGAGACTGTTTATCCATATCTACACCAGGGCAATTGTTCTTAAAAATGTTCATCCACATCAACAGCATTGCTATTGTTCCTGAGAATGTTCATCCACAGCAACTCCAGGGCTATTGTTCCTGAGACTGTACACCCACATCAACACCAGGACTATTGTTCCTGAGACTGTACATCCACATCAACATCAGGGCTATTGTTCATGAGACTGGTCATTCCCATCAAAACCAGGGCTATTGTTCCTGCAACTGTTCATCCACATCAACACCAGAGCTATTGTTCCTGAGACTGTGCATCCACATCAAAACCAGGGCTATTGTTCCTGAGATTGTTCATTCCCATCAAAACCAGGGCTTTGTTAATGAGACTGTTCATCCACATCAACACCAGGGCTATTGTTCCTGAGACTGTTCATCCACATCAACACCAGGGTTATTGTTCCTGAGACTGTTCATTCCCATCAAAACCAGGGCTATTGTTCCTGAGACTGTTCATAAACATCAACACCAGGCGATTCTTCCTGAGAATGTTCATCCACATCAACACCAAGGCTATTGTTCCTGAGACTGTTCATTCCCATCAAAACCAGGGCTATTGTTTCTGAGACTGTTCATCCACATCAACACCAGGACTTTGCTACAGAGACGGTTCATCCACATCAACAAAAGGGCTAATGTTCCTGAGACTGTTCATCCACATCAACACCAGGGCTATTGTTCGTAAGAATGATCATTCCCATCAAAACCAGGGCTATTGTTCCTGTGACTGTTCATCCACATCAACAACAGTGCTATTGTACGTGAGACTGTTCATCCACATCAACACCAGGACTATTGTTCCTGAGACTGCTCATCCACATCAACACCAGGGCTATTGTTCTGGGACTGTTCATTCCCATCAACACCAGGGCTATTGTTCCTGAGACTGTTAATTCAGATCAACACCAAGGCTATTTCTTCTGAGACTGTTCATCCAAATAAACACCAGGACTATAGTTCCAGAGACTGTTGATCCACATTAACACCAGTACTATTGTTCCTGAGACATTTCATCCACATAAAAACCAGGGCTATTGTTCCTTAGACCGTACATCCACATCAACACAAGGTCATTCGTTCCTGAGAATGTACATCCACATCAACACCAGGGCTATTGTTCCAGAGAATGCTCATCCACATAAACACCAGGGCTATTGTTCCTGAGACTGTACATCAACATCAACAGCAGGGCTATTGTTCCTGACGCTTTTCATTCAGATCAACACCAATGCTATTGTTCCTGAGACTGTTCATTCCCATCAACACCAGGACTATTGTTCCTGAGACTGTTCATCCACATCAACACCAGGGCTATTGTTCCTGAGACTGTACATCAACATCAAAATCAGGGTTATTGTTCCAGAGAATGTTCATCCACATCAACACCAGGGCTATTGTTCCTGAAAATGTTCATCCACATCAAAGCCAGGACTATTGCTCCTGATAGTGTTCATCCACATCAACACCAGAACCATTGTTCCTGAGAATGTTCATCCACATCAACACCAGGGCTATTGTTCCTGAGACTGGAAATCCACATCAACACCAGGGCTATTGTTCCTGAGAATGTTCATCCACAGCAACACCAGGGCTATAGTTCCTGAGACTGTTCATCCACATTAACACCAGGGCTGTTCTTCCTGAGAATGTTTATCCACATCAACACCAAAGCTAATGTTCCTGAGACTGTTCATCCATATCGACACCAGGGCAATTGTTCTTAAAAATGTTCATCCACATCAACAGCAGGGCTATTGTTCATGAGAATGTTCATCCACAGCAACTCCAGGGCTATTGTTCCTGAGAATGTACACCAACATCAACACCAGGACTATTGTTCCTGAGACTGGACATCCACATCAACATCAGGGCTATTGATCATGAGACTGGTCATTCCCATCAAAACCAGGGCTATTGTTCCTGCAACTGTTCATCCACATCAACACCAGAGATATTGTTCCTGAGAATGTTAATCCACATCAACACCAGGACTATTGTTCCTGAGACTGTGCATCCACAACAAAACCACGGCTATTGTTCCTGAGATTGTTCATTCCCATCAAAACCAGGGATTTGTTATTGAGACTGTTCATCCACATCAAAACCAGGACTATTGTTCCTGAGACAGTTCATCCACATCAACACCAGGACGATAGTTCCTGAGACTGTTCTTTCACATCAACACCAGGGCTATTGTTCCTGAGACTGTTCATTCCCATCAAAACCAGGGCTATTGTTCCTGCAACTGTTCATCCACATCAACACCAGAGCTATTGTTCCTGAGACTGTGCATCCACATCAAAACCAGGGCTATTGTTCCTGAGATAGTTCATTCCCATCAGAACCAGGGCTTTGTTAATGAGACTGTTCATCCACATCAACACCAGGGCTATTGTTCCTGAGACTGTTCATCCACATCAACACCAGGGTTATTGTTCCTGAGACTGTTCATTCCCATCAAAACCAGGGCTATTGTTCCTGAGACTGTTCATAAACATCAACACCAGGACTATTGTTCCTGAGACAGTTCATCCACATCAACACCAGGACGATAGTTCCTGAGACTGTTCTTTCACATCAACACCAGGGCTATTGTTCCTGAGACTGTTCATTCCCATCAAAACCAGGGCTATTGTTTGTGAGACTGTTCATCCACATCAACACCAGGACTTTGCTCCAGAGACGGTTAATACACATCAACAAAAGGGCTAATGCTCCTGAGGCTGTTCATCCACATCAACACCAGGGCTATTGTTCGTGAGAATGTTCATTCCCATCAAAACCAGGGCTTTTGTTCCTGAGACTGTTCATCCACATCAACACCAGTGCTATTGTACGTGAGACTGTTCATCCACATCAACACCAGGACCATTGTTCCTGAGACTGTTCATCCACATCAACACCAGGGCTATTGTTCCTGGGACTGTTCATTCCCATCAACACCAGGGCTATTGTTCCTGAGACTGTTAATTCATATCAACACCAGAGCTATTGTTCCTGAGACTGTTCATCCACATCAACACCAAGACTATATCTCCTGAGACTGTTCATCCATATCAACACCAGCACTATTGTTCCAGAGACCGTTGATCCACATCAACACCAGTACTATTGTTCCTGAGACTGTTCATTCCCATCAAAACCAGGGCTATTGTTTCTGAGACTGTTCATCCACATCAACACCAGGACTTTGCTCCAGAGACGGTTCATCCACATCAACAAAAGGGCAAATGCTCCTGAGGCTGCTCATCCAGATAAACACCAGGGCTATTGTTCCTTCGACTGTACATCCACATCAACACAAGGGCTTTTTTTTCCTGAGAATGTTCATCCACATCAACACCAGGGCTATTGTTCCTGAGAATGTTCATCCACATCAACAGCAGGGCTATTGTTCCTGAGACTGTACATCAACATCATCAACAGGGTTATTGTTCCTGAGAATGCTAATCCACATCAACGCCAGGACTATTGTTCCTGATAGTGTTCATCCACATCAACACCAGAACCATTGTTCCTATGACTGTTAATCCGTATCAACAACAGGGCTATTGTTCCTGAAAATGTCCATCCACATCAACACCAGGGCTATTGTTCCTGAGACTGTTCATCCACATCAACACCAGAGCCATTGTTCCTGAGACTGTTCATGCATATCAACACCAGGGCTGATCTTCCTGAGAATGTTTATCCGCATCAACACCAAAGCTAATGTTCCTGAGACTGTTCATCCATATCTACACCAGGGCTATTGTTCCTAAAAATGTTCATCCACATCAACAGCAGGGCCATTGTTCCTGAGAATGTTTATCCACATCAGCACCAAAGATAATTTTCCTGAGACTGTTCATCCATATCAACACCAGGGCTGTTGTTCCTGGGAATGTTCATTCCCATCAAAACCAGTGCTATTGTTCAAGAAACTGTTCATTCACATCAGTACCAGTGCGATTGTTCCAGAGACTGTTCATCCATATTAGCACCAGGGCTATTGTTCCTCAGAATGTTCATCCACATCAACACCAGGACTATTGTTCCTGATAGTGTTCAAGCACATCAACACCAGAACCATTGTTCCTTTGACTGTTAATCCGTATCAACAACAGGGCTATTGTTCCTGAAAATGTCCATCCACATCAACACCAGGGCTATTGTTCCTGAGACTGTTCATCCACATCAACACCAGAGCCATTGTTCCTGAGACTGTTCATGCATATCAACAATAGGGCTGATCTTCCTGAGAATGTTTATCCGCATCAACACCAAAGCTAATGTTCCTGAGACTGTTCATCCATATCTACACCAGGGCTATTGTTCCTAAAAATGTTGATCCACATCAACAGCAGGGCCATTGTTCCTGAGAATCTTTATCCACATCAGCACCAAAGATAATTTTCCTGAGACTGTTCATCCATATCAACACCAGGCCTGTTGTTCCTGGGACTGTTCATTCCCATCAAAAACAGTGCTATTGTTCAAGAAACTGTTCATTCACATCAGTACCAGTGCGATTGTTCCAGAGACTGTTCATCCATATCAACACCAGGGCTATTGTTCCTCAGAATGTTCATCCACATCAACAACAGGACTATTGTTCCTGAGACTGTTCATCCACATCAACACCAGGGCTATTGTTCCTGGGACTGTTCATTCCCATCAACACCAGGACTATTGTTCCTGAGACTGTTAATTCACATCAACATCAGGGCTATTGATCATGAGACTGGTCATTCCCATCAAAACCTGGGCTATTGTTCCTGCAACTGTTCATCCACATCAAAACCAGAGCTATTGTTCCTGAGAATGTTAATTCACATCAACACCAGGACTATTGTTCCTGAGACTGTGCATCCACATCAAAACTGGGGCTATTGTTCCTGAGATTGTTCATTCCCATCAAAACCAGGGCTTTGTTAATGAGACTGTTCATCCACATCAACACCAGGGCTATTGTTCCTGAGACTGTTCATCCACATCGACACCAGGTTTATTCTTCCTGATACTGTTCATTCCAATCAAAACCAGGGCTATTGTTCCTGAGACTGTACATCCACATCAACAACAGGGCAATTCCTCCTGAGAATGTTCATCCACATCAACACCAGGACGATAGTTCCTGAGGCTGTTCATCCACATCAACACCAGGACTGTTGTTCCTGAGTCTGTTCATTCCCATCAAAACCAGGACTTTGCTCCAGAGACGGTTCATCCACATCAACAAAAGGGCTAATGTTCCTGAGACTGTTCATCCACATCAACACCAGGGCTATTGTTCGTGAGAATGTTCATTCCCATCAAAACCAGGGCTCTTGTTCCTGAGACTGTTCATCCACATCAACACCAGTGCTATTGTACGTGAGACTGTTCATCCACATCAACAACAGGACCATTGTTCCTGAGACTGTTGATCCACATCAACACTAGGGCTATTGTTCCTGGGTTTTGTTCATTCCCATCAACACCAGGGCTATTGTTCCTGAGATTGTTAATTCATATCAACACCAGAGCTATTGTTCCTGAGACTCTTCATCCACGTCAACGCCAAGGCTATATCTCCTGAGACTGTTCATCCACATCAACACCAGGACTATTGTGCCAGAGACTGTTGATCCACATCAACACCAGTAATATTGTTCCTGAGAATTTTCATCCACATAAACACTAGGGCTATTGTTCCTTAGACTGTACATCCACATCAACACAAGTGCTTTTGTTCCCGAGAATGTTCATCCACATCAACACCAGGGCTATGGTTCCTGTGAATGCTGATCTACATCAACGCCAGGACTATTTTTCCTGATAGTCTTCATCCACATTAACACCAGAACCATTCTTCCAATGACTGTTCATGCTTATCAACACCAGGGCTGTTCTTCCTGAGAATGTTTTTCCACATCAACACCAAAGCTAATGTTCCTGAGACTGTTCATCCATATCTACACCAGGGCTATTGTTCCTAAAAATGTTCATCCTCATCAACAGCAGGGCCATTGTTCCTGAGAATGTTTATCCACATCAGCACCAAAGATAATTTTCCTGAGACTGTTCATCCAAATCAACACCAGGGCTGTTGTTCCTGGGACTGTTCATTCCCATCAAAACCAGTGCTATTGTTCAAGAAACTGTTCATTCACATCAGTACCAGTGCGATTGTTCCAGAGACTGTTCTTCCATATCAACACAAGGGCTATTGTTCCTCAGAATGTTCATCCACATCAACACCAGGACTATTGTTCCTGAGACTGTTCATCCACATCAACACCAGGGCTATTGTTCCTGGGACTGTTCATTCCCATCAACACCAGGACTATTGTTCCTGAGACTGTTAATTCACATCAACACCAGAGCTATTGTTCCGGAGACTTTTCATCCACATCAACACCAAGGCTATTTCTCCTGAGACTGTTCATCCTCATCAACACCAGGACTATTGTTCCTGATAGTGTTCATCCAAATCAACACCAGAACCATTGTTCCTATGACTGCTTATCCGCATCAACAACAGGGCTATTGTTCCTGAAAATGTCCATCCACATCAACGCCAGGACTATTGTTCCTGAGACCTTTCATCCACATAAACACCAGGGCTATTTTTCCTTAGACTGTACATCCACATCAAAACAAGGGCTTTTGTTCCTGAGAATGTTCATCCACATCAACACCAGGGCTATTGTTCCTGAGAATGTTCATCCACATCAACAGCAGGGTTATTGTTCCTGAGGCTTTTCATTCAGATCAACACCAATGCTATTGTTCCTGAGAATGTTCATCCACATCAACACCAGGGCTATTGTTCCTGAGAATGCTCATCCACATCAACGCCAGGACTATTGTTCCTGATAGTGTTCATCCACATCAACACCAGAACCATTGTTCCTATGACTGCTCATCCGCATCAACAACAGGGCTATTGTTCCTGAAAATGTCCATCCACATCAACGCCAGGACTATTGTTCCTGATAGTGTTCATCCACATCAACACCAGAACCATTGTTCCTATGACTGCTCATCCGCATCAACAACAGGGCTATTCTACCTGAGACTGTTCATCCATATCAACAACAGGGCTATTGTTCCTGAAAATGTCCATCCACATCAACACCAGGGCTATTGTTCCTGAGAATGCTCATCCACATCAACGCCAGGACTATTGTTCCTGATAGTGTTCATCCACATCAACACCAGAACCATTGTTCCTATGACTGCTCATCCGCATCAACAACAGGGCTATTGTTCCTGTAAATGTCCATCCACATCAACACCAGGGCTATTGTTCCTGAGACTGTTCATCCACATTAACACCAGGGCTGTTCTACCTGAGACTGTTCATCCATATCAACACCAGGGCTGTTCTTCCTGAGAATGTTCATCCACATCAACACCAGGGCTATTGTTCCTGAGACTGTTCATCCACATTAACACCAGGGCTGTTCTGCCTGAGACTGTTCATCCATATCAACACCAGGGCTGTTCTTCCTGAGAATGTCTATCCACATCAACACCAAAGCTAATGTTCCTGGGACTGTTCATTCCCATCAAAATCAGTGCTATTGTTCAAGAAACTGTTCATTCACATCAGTACCAGTGCGATTGTTCCAGAGACTGTTCATCCATATCAACACCAGGGCTATTGTACGTGAGACTGTTCATCCACATCAACGCCAGGACTATTGTTCCTGAGACTGTACATCCACATCAACACCAGGGCTATTGTTCCTGAGAATGTTCATCCACATTAACACCAGGGCTGTTCTTCCTGAGAATGTCTATCCACATCAACACCAAAGCTAATGTTCCCGAGACTGTTCATCCATATCTACACCAGGGCAATTGTTCTTAAAAATGTTCATCCACATCAACTCCAGGGCTATTGTTCCTGAGAATGTTCATCCACAGCAACACCAGGGCTATTGTTCCTGAGCCTGTTCATCCACATTAACACCAGGGCTGTTCTACCTGAGACTGTTCATCCATATCAACACCAGGGCTGTTCTTCCTGAGAATGTCTATCCACATCAACACCAAAGCTAATGTTCCCGAGACTGTTCATCCATATCTACACCAGGGCAATTGTTCTTAAAAATGTTCATCCACATCAACTCCAGGGCTATTGTTCCTGAGAATGTACACCCACATCAACACCAGGACTATTGTTCCTGAGACTGGACATCCACATCAAAATCAGGGCTATTGTTCATGAGACTGGTCATTCCCATCAAAACCAGGGCTATTGTTCCTGCAACTGTTCATCCACATCAACACCAGAGCTATTGTTCCTGAGAATGTTAATCCACATCAACACCAGGACTATTGTTCCTGAGACTGTGCATCCACATCAAAACCAGGGCTATTGTTCCTGAGACTGGACATCCACATCAAAATCAGGGCTATTGTTCATGAGACTGGTCATTCCCATCAAAACCAGGGCTATTGTTCCTGCAACTGTTCATCCACATCAACACCAGAGCTATTGTTCCTGAGAATGTTAATCCACATCAACACCAGGACTATTGTTCCTGAGACTGTGCATCCACATCAAAACCAGGGCTATTGTTCCTGAGATTGTTCATTCCCATCAAAACCAGGGCTTTGTTAATGAGACTGTTCATCCACATCAACACCAGGACGATAGTTCCTGAGGCTGTTCATCCACATCAACACCAGGAATGTTGTTCCGGAGTCTGTTCATTCCCATCAAAATCAGGGCTATTGTTCCTGCGACTGTTCATCCACATCATCACCAGGACTTTGCTCCAGAGACGGTTCATCCACATCAACAAAAGGGCTAATGTTTCTGAGACTGTTCATCCACATCAACACCAGGGCTATTGTTCCTGAGAATGTTCATTCCCATCAAAACCAGGGCTATTGTTCCTGAGACTGTTCATCCACATCAACACCAGGACCATTGTTCCTGAGACTGCTGATCCACATCAACACTAGGGCTATTGTTCCTGGGTTTTGTTCATTCCCATCAACACCAGGGCTATTGTTCCTGAGATTGTTAATTCATATCAACACCAGAGCTATTGTTTCTGAGACTGTTCATCCACATCAACACCAAGGCTATATCTCCTGAGACTGTTCATCCACATCAACGCCAGGACTATTGTTCCAGAGACTGTTGATCCACATCAACACCAGTACTATTGTTCCTGAGAATTTTCATCCACATAAATACAACGACTATTGTTCCTTAGACTGTAATTCCACATCAACACAAGTGCTTTTGTTCCTGAGAATGTTCATCCACATCAACACCAGGGCTATTGTTCCTGAGAATGTTCATCCACATCAACAGCAGGGCTATTGTTCCTGAGGCTTTTCATTCAGATCAACACCAATGCTATTGTTCCTGAGACTGTTCATTCCCATCAACACCCGCACTATTGTTCCTAATACTGTTCATCCACATAAACATAAGGGTTATTGTTCCTGAGACTGTACATCAACATCATCACCAGGATTATTGTTCCTGAGAGTGTTCATCCACATCAACACCAGGGCTATTGTTCCTGAGAATGCTTTCCACATCAACACCAGAACCATTGTTCCTGAAAATGTCCATCCACATCAACACCAGGGCTATTGTTCCTGAGACTGTTCATCCACATCAACACCAGAGCCATTGTTCCTGAGACTGTTCATCCATATCTTCACCAGGGCTATTTTTCCTAAAAATGTTCATCCACATCAACAGCAGGGCTATTGTTCCTGAGAATGTTTATCCACATCAGCACCAAAGATGATTTTCCTGAGACTGTTCATCCATATCAACACCAGGGCTGTTGTTCCTGGGACTGTTCATTCCCATCAGAACCAGTGCTATTGTTCAAGAAACTGTTCATTCACATCAGTACCAGGGCTATTGTTCCTGAGAATGTACACCCACATCAACACCAGGGCTATTGTTCCTCAGAATGTTCATCCACATCAACACCAGGACTATTGTTCCTGAGACTGTTCATCCACATCAACACCAGGGCTATTGTTCCTGGGACCGTTCATTCCTATCAACACCAGGACTATTGTTCCTGAGACTGTTAATTCACATCAACACCAGAGCTATTGTTGCGGAGACTTTTCATCCACATCAACACCAAGGCTATTTCTCCTGAGACTGTTCATCCTCATCAACACCAGGACTATTGTTCCAGAGACTTTTGATCCACATCAACACCAGTACTAGTGTTCCTGAGAATGTTCATCCACATCAACAGCAGGGCTATTGTTCCTGAGGCTTTTCATTCAGATCAACACCAATGCTATTGTTCCTGAGACTGTTCATTCCCATCAACACCAGGACTATTGTTCCTAAGACTGTTCATCCACATAAACACCAGGGTTATTGTTCCTGAGACTGTACATCATCATCATCACCAGGATTATTGTTCCTGAGAATGTTCATCCACATCAACGCCAGGACTATTGTTCCTGATAGTGTTCATCCACATCAACACCAGAACTATTGTTCCTATGACTGCTCATCCTTATCATCAACAGGGCTATTGTTCCTGAAAATGTCCATCCACATCAACACCAGGGCTATTGTTCCTGAGACTGTTCATCCACATCAACACCAGAACCATTGTTCCTGAGACTGTTCATGTATATCAACACCAGGGCTGTTTTTCCTGAGAATGTTTATCCACATCAACACCAAAGCTAATGTTCCTGAGACTGTTCATCCATATCTACAACAGGGCTATTGTTCCTAAAAATGTTCATCCGCATCAACAGCAGGGCTATTGTTCCTGGGACTGTTCATTCCCATCAACACCAGGGCTATTGTTCCTGAGATTGTTAATTCATATCAACACCAGAGCTATTGTTTCTGAGACTGTTCATCCACATCAACACCAAGGCTATATCTCCTGAGACTGTTCATCCACATCAACACCAGGACTATTGTTCCAGAGACTGTTGATCCACATCAACACCAGTACTATTGTTCCTGAGAATTTTCAACCACATAAATACAACGACTATTGTTCCTTAGAGTGTAATTCCACATCAACACAAGTGCTTTTGTTCCTGAGAATGTTCATCCACATCAACACCAGGGCTATTGTTCCTGAGAATGTTCATCCACATCAACAGCAGGGCTATTGTTCCTGAGGCTTTTCATTCAGATCAACACCAATGCTATTGTTCCTGAGACTGTTCATTCCCATCAACACCCGCACTATTGTTCCTAATACTGTTCATCCACATAAACATAAGGGTTATTGTTCCTGAGACTGTACATCAACATCATCACCAGGGTTATTGTTCCTGAGAGTGTTCATCCACATCAACACCAGGGCTATTGTTCCTGAGAATGCTTTCCACATCAACACCAGAACCATTGTTCCTGAAAATGTCCATCCACATCAACACCAGGGCTATTGTTCCTGAGACTGTTCATCCACATCAACACCAGAGCCATTGTTCCTGAGACTGTTCATCCATATCTTCACCAGGGCTATTTTTCCTAAAAATGTTCATCCACATCAACAGCAGGGCTATTGTTCCTGAGAATGTTTATCCACATCAGCACCAAAGATGATTTTCCTGAGACTGTTCATTCCCATCAGAACCAGTGCTATTGTTCAAGAAACTGTTCATTCACATCAGTACCAGGGCTATTGTTCCTGAGAATGTACACCCACATCAACACCAGGGCTATTGTTCCTCAGAATGTTCATCCACATCAACACCAGGACTATTGTTCCTGAGACTGTTCATCCACATCAACAGCAGGGCTATTGTTCCTGAGGCTTTTCATTCAGATCAACACCAATGCTATTGTTCCTGAGACTGTTCATTCCCATCAACACCCGCACTATTGTTCCTAATACTGTTCATCCACATAAACATAAGGGTTATTGTTCCTGAGACTGTACATCAACATCATCACCAGGATTATTGTTCCTGAGAGTGTTCATCCACATCAACACCAGGGCTATTGTTCCTGAGAATGCTTTCCACATCAACACCAGAACCATTGTTCCTGAAAATGTCCATCCACATCAACACCAGGGCTATTGTTCCTGAGACTGTTCATCCACATCAACACCAGAGCCATTGTTCCTGAGACTGTTCATCCATATCTTCACCAGGGCTATTTTTCCTAAAAATGTTCATCCACATCAACAGCAGGGCTATTGTTCCTGAGAATGTTTATCCACATCAGCACCAAAGATGATTTTCCTGAGACTGTTCATCCATATCAACACCAGGGCTGTTGTTCCTGGGACTGTTCATTCCCATCAGAACCAGTGCTATTGTTCAAGAAACTGTTCATTCACATCAGTACCAGGGCTATTGTTCCTGAGAATGTACACCCACATCAACACCAGGGCTATTGTTCCTCAGAATGTTCATCCACATCAACACCAGGACTATTGTTCCTGAGACTGTTCATCCACATCAACACCAGGGCTATTGTTCCTGGGACCGTTCATTCCTATCAACACCAGGACTATTGTTCCTGAGACTGTTAATTCACATCAACACCAGAGCTATTGTTGCAGAGACTTTTCATCCACATCAACACCAAGGCTATTTCTCCTGAGACTGTTCATCCTCATCAACACCAGGACTATTGTTCCAGAGACTTTTGATCCACATCAACACCAGTACTAGTGTTCCTGAGAATGTTCATCCACATCAACAGCAGGGCTATTGTTCCTGAGGCTTTTCATTCAGATCAACACCAATGCTATTGTTCCTGAGACTGTTCATTCCCATCAACACCAGGACTATTGTTCCTAAGACTGTTCATCCACATAAACACCAGGGTTATTGTTCCTGAGACTGTACATCATCATCATCACCAGGATTATTGTTCCTGAGAATGTTCATCCACATCAACGCCAGGACTATTGTTCCTGATAGTGTTCATCCACATCAACACCAGAACTATTGTTCCTATGACTGCTCATCCTTATCATCAACAGGGCTATTGTTCCTGAAAATGTCCATCCACATCAACACCAGGGCTATTGTTCCTGAGACTGTTCATCCACATCAACACCAGAACCATTGTTCCTGAGACTGTTCATGTATATCAACACCAGGGCTGTTTTTCCTGAGAATGTTTATCCACATCAACACCAAAGCTAATGTTCCTGAGACTGTTCATCCATATCTACAACAGGGCTATTGTTCCTAAAAATGTTCATCCGCATCAACAGCAGGGCTATTGTTCCTGGGACTGTTCATTCCCATCAACACCAGGGCTATTGTTCCTGAGATTGTTAATTCATATCAACACCAGAGCTATTGTTTCTGAGACTGTTCATCCACATCAACACCAAGGCTATATCTCCTGAGACTGTTCATCCACATCAACACCAGGACTATTGTTCCAGAGACTGTTGATCCACATCAACACCAGTACTATTGTTCCTGAGAATTTTCAACCACATAAATACAACGACTATTGTTCCTTAGAGTGTAATTCCACATCAACACAAGTGCTTTTGTTCCTGAGAATGTTCATCCACATCAACACCAGGGCTATTGTTCCTGAGAATGTTCATCCACATCAACAGCAGGGCTATTGTTCCTGAGGCTTTTCATTCAGATCAACACCAATGCTATTGTTCCTGAGACTGTTCATTCCCATCAACACCCGCACTATTGTTCCTAATACTGTTCATCCACATAAACATAAGGGTTATTGTTCCTGAGACTGTACATCAACATCATCACCAGGGTTATTGTTCCTGAGAGTGTTCATCCACATCAACACCAGGGCTATTGTTCCTGAGAATGCTTTCCACATCAACACCAGAACCATTGTTCCTGAAAATGTCCATCCACATCAACACCAGGGCTATTGTTCCTGAGACTGTTCATCCACATCAACACCAGAGCCATTGTTCCTGAGACTGTTCATCCATATCTTCACCAGGGCTATTTTTCCTAAAAATGTTCATCCACATCAACAGCAGGGCTATTGTTCCTGAGAATGTTTATCCACATCAGCACCAAAGATGATTTTCCTGAGACTGTTCATTCCCATCAGAACCAGTGCTATTGTTCAAGAAACTGTTCATTCACATCAGTACCAGGGCTATTGTTCCTGAGAATGTACACCCACATCAACACCAGGGCTATTGTTCCTCAGAATGTTCATCCACATCAACACCAGGACTATTGTTCCTGAGACTGTTCATCCACATCAACACCAGGGCTATTGTTCCTGGGACCGTTCATTCCTATCAACACCAGGACTATTGTTCCTGAGACTGTTAATTCACATCAACACCAGAGCTATTGTTCCGGAGACTTTTCATCCACATCAACACCAAGGCTATTTCTCCTGAGACTGTTCATCCTCATCAACACCAGGACTATTGTTCCAGAGACTTTTGATCCACATCAACACCAGTACTAGTGTTCCTGAGAATGTTCATCCACATCAACAGCAGGGCTATTGTTCCTGAGGCTTTTCATTCAGATCAACACCAATGCTATTGTTCCTGAGACTGTTCATTCCCATCAACACCAGGACTATTGTTCCTAAGACTGTTCATCCACATAAACACCAGGGTTATTGTTCCTGAGACTGTACATCATCATCATCACCAGGATTATTGTTCCTGAGAATGTTCATCCACATCAACGCCAGGACTATTGTTCCTGATAGTGTTCATCCACATCAACACCAGAACTATTGTTCCTATGACTGCTCATCCGTATCATCAACAGGGCTATTGTTCCTGAAAATGTCCATCCACATCAACACCAGGGCTATTGTTCCTGAGACTGTTCATCCACATCAACACCAGAACCATTGTTCCTGAGACTGTTCATGTATATCAACACCAGGGCTGTTTTTCCTGAGAATGTTTATCCACATCAACACCAAAGCTAATGTTCCTGAGACTGTTCATCCATATCTACAACAGGGCTATTGTTCCTAAAAATGTTCATCCGCATCAACAGCAGGGCTATTGTTCCTGGGACTGTTCATTCCCATCAACACCAGGACTATTGTTCTTGAGACTGTTAATTCACATCAACGCCAGAGCTATTGTTCCTGAGACTGTTCATCCACATCAGCACCAAGGCTATTTCTCCTGAGACTGTTCATCCTCATCAACACCAGGACTATTGTTCCAGAGACTGTTGATGCACATCAACACCAGTACTATTGTTCCTGAGATTGTTAATTCACATCAACACCAGAGCTATTGTTCCTGAGACTGTTCATCCACATCAACACCAAGCCTATTTCTCCTGAGACTGTTCATCCTCATCAACACCAGGACTATTGTTCCAGAGACTGTTGATGCACATCAACACCAGTACTATTGTTCCTGAGACTGTTCATTCCTATCAACACCAGGACTATTGTTCCTGAGACTGTTCATCCACTTAAACACCAGGGTTCTTGTTCCTGAGAATGTTCATCTGCATCAACACAAGGGCTATTGTTCCTGAGAATATTCATCCACATCAACTGCATTGATATTGTTCCTGAGACAGTTCATTCCAATCAATACCAGGGCATTGTTCCTGAGACTATTCATTCACATCAACACGGGGGCTATTGTTCCTAAGACTGTTTAGCCACATAAACACCAGGACTATTGTTCCTGAGAATGTTCATCCACATCAACACAAGGGCTATTGTTCCTGAGACTGTTCATCCACATGAACACCAGGGCTATTGTTCCTGTGAATGTTTATCCACATCAACACCAGGACTGTTGTTCCTGAGACTGTTCATGTATATCAACACCAGGGCTGTTCTTCCTGAGAATGTTTATCCACATCAACACAAAAGCTAATGTTCCTGAGACTGTTCATCCATATCTACACCAGGGCTATTGTTCCCAAAATGTTCATCCACATCAACACCAGTGCTATAGTTCCTGAGACTATTCATTCCCAACAAAAACAGTTCTATTGTTCATGAAACTGTTCATCCACATCAGTACCTGTGCGATTGTTCCTGAGACTGTTCATCCACTTCAATACCAGGGCTAATGATCCAGAGACTGTTCATCCACATCAACACCAGAGCTATTTTTCCTGAGAATGTTCATCCGCATCAGCACCAGGGCTATTGTTCATGAGACTGTTCATCCACATCAACACCAGGGCAATTGTTCTTAAAAATGACCATCCACATCAACACCAGGGCTATTGTACCAGAGAATGTTCATCCACAGCAACACCAGGGCTATTGTTCCTGAGACTGTTCATCCACATTAACACAAGGGCTGTTCTTCCTTAGACTGTTCATCTACATCAACACGAGAACCATTGTTCCTGAGACTGTTCATCCACATCAACACCAGGGTAATTGTTCTTTAAAATGTTCATCCACATCAACACCAAAGCTAATGTTCCTGAGACTGTTCTTCCATATCTGCACCAGGGCAATTGTTCTTAAAAATGTTCATCCACATCAACAGCAGGGCCATTGTTCCTGAGAATGTTCATCCACAGCAACTCCAGGGCTATTGTTCCTGAGACTGTACACCCACATCAACACCAGGACTATTGTTCCTGAGACTGTACATCCACATCAACATCAGGGCTATTGTTCATGAGACTGGTCATTCCCATCAAAACCAGGGCTATTGTTCCTCAACTGTTCATCCACATCAACACCAGAGCTATTGTTCGTGAGAATGTTAATCCACATCAACACCAGGACTATTGTTCCTGAGAATGTGCATCCACGTCCAAACCAGGGCTGTTGTTCCTGAGATTGTTCATTCCCATCAAAACCAGGGCTTTGTTAATGAGACTGTTCATCCACATCAACACCAGGGTTATTGTTCCTTAGACTGTTCATCCACATCAACACCAGGGCTATTCTTACTGAGAATGTTCATCCACATCAACACCAGGACTATAGTTCCTGAGACTGTTCATCCACATCAACACCTGGGCTATTGTTCCTGAGACTGTTCATTCCCATCAAAACAAGGGCTATTGTTTCTGAGACTGTTCATCCACATCAACACCAGGACTTTGCTCCAGAGACGGTTCATCCACATCAACAAAAGGGCTAATGTTCCTGAGACAGTTCATCCACATCAACACCAGGGCTATTGTTCGTGAGAATGTACATTCCCATCAAAACCAGGGCTATTGTTCCTGAGACTGTTAATTCAAATCAACACCAGATCTATTGTTCCTGAGACTGTTCATGCACATCAACACCAAGGCTATTGTTCCAGAGACTATTGATCCACATCAACACCAGTACTATTGTTCCTTAGACTGTACATCAACATCAACACCAGGACTATTGTTCCTGAGAATGTTCATCCACATCAACACCAGGGCTATTGTTCCTGAGAAAGTTCATCCACATCAACGCCAGGACTATTGTTCCTGATAGTGTTCATCCACATCAACACCAGAACCATTGTTCCTATGACTGTTCATCCATATCAACACCAGGGCTATTTTTCCTGAAAATGTCCATCCACATCAACACCAGGGCTATTGTTCCTGAGACTGTACATCCACATCAATACCAGGGCTATTGTTCCTGAGAATGTTTATCCACAGCTACACCAAGGCTATTGTTCCTGAGACTGTTCATCCACAATAATACCAGGGCTGTTCTTCCTGAGACTGTTCATCCACATCAGCACGAGAACCATTGTTCCTGAGACTGTTCATCCATATCAACACCAGGGCTGTTCTTCCTGAGAATGTTTATCCACATCAACACCAAAGCTAATGTTCCAGAAACTGTTCATCCATATCTGTACCAGGGCAATTGTTCTTAAAAATGTTCATCCACATCAACAGCAGGGCTATTGTTCCTGAGAATGTTCATCCACAGCAACTCCAGGGCTATTGTTCCTGAGACTGTGCACCCACATCAATACCAGGAATATTGTTCCTGAGACTGTTCATCCATATCTGCACGAGGGCAATTGTTCTTAAAAATGTACATCCACATCAACACCAGGGCTATTTTTCCTGAGAATGTTCATCAAAATCAACAGCAGGGCTATTGTTCCTGAGGCTTTCCATTCAGATCAACACCAATGCTATTGTTCCTAAGACTGTTCATTCCCATCAACACCAGGACTATTGTTCCTGAGACTGTACATCAACATCAACACCAGGGTTATTGTTCCTGAGAATGTTCATCCACATCAACACCAGGGCTATTGTTCCTGAGAATGCTCATCCACATCAACGCCAGGACTATTGTTCCTGATAGTGTTCATCCACATCAACACCAGAACCATTGTTCCTATGATTGTTCATCCATATCAACAACAGGGCTATTGTTCCTGAAAATGTCCATCCACATCAACACCAGGGCTATTGTTCCTGAGACTGTTCACCCACATCAACACCAGAATCTTGTTCCTGAGATTGTTCATGTATATCAACACCAGGGCTGTTCTTCCTGAGAATGTTTATCCACATCAACACCAAAGCTAATGTTCCTGAGACTGTTCATCCATATCTACACCAGGGCAATTGTTCCTAAACATGTTCATCCACATCAACAGCAGGGCTATTTTTCCTGAGAATGTTTATCCACTTCAGCATCAAATATAATTTTCCTGAGACTGTTCATCCTTATCAACACCAGGGCTAATGATCCAGAGACTGTTCATCCGTATCAACACCAGAGCTATTGTTCCTGAGAATGTTCATCAACATCAACACCAGGGTTATTGTTCCTGAGACTGTTCATCCACATGCACACCAGGGCTATTGTTCCTGAGAATGTTCATCCACATGAATACAAGGGCTATTGTTCCTGAGAATGTTCATCCACATCAACAGCAGGGCTATTGTTCCTGAGACTGTTCATCGACATCAACACCAGGGCTATTGTTCCTGAGAATGTTCATCCACCTCAACACCAGGACTGTTGTTCCTGAGACTGTTCATCCACATCAACACCCAAACCATTGTTCCTGAGACTGTTCATCCATATCAAAACCAGGGCTATTGTTCCTTAAAATGTTCATCCATATCAACACCAGGGCTATTGTTCCTGAGAATGTGCATCCACATCAGCACAGGGACTATTGTTCCTGAGACTGTTCATTCTCATCAACACAAGAGCTCGTATCCCTGAGACTGTTCATCCACATCAACACCAGGGCTATTGTTCCTGAGAATGTTCATGCACATCAACACCAGTGCTATTGTTCCTGAGACTGTTCATCCACATCAACACCAGGGCTATTGTTCCTGAGAATGTTCATCCACAGCAACACGAGGGCTATTGTGACTGAGACTGTTCATCCACATAAACACCAGGGCTATTGTTCCTGAGAATGTTCATCCACATCAGCAGCAGGGCTATTGTTCCTGAGACTGTTCATCCACGTCAACACTAGGGCTATTGTTCCCAAGACTGCAGAGCCACATAAACAACAGAACTATTGTTCCTGAGACTGGACATCCACATCAACACCAGAGCTATTGTTCCTGAGACTGTTCATCCACATCAACACCACTGCTGTTGTTCCTGAGACTGTTCATCCACATCGAAACCAGGGCTATTTTTCCTGAGAATGTTAATCCACATCAACACCAGGACTATTGTTCCTGAGAATGTTCATCCACATCAACACCTTGGCTATTGTTCCTGAAAATGTTCATCCACATCATCACCAGGGCTATTGTTCCTGAGAATGTTCATGTTGATCAACACCAGGACTATTGTTCCTGATAGTGTTCATCCACATCAACACCAGAACCATTGTTCCTATGATTGTTCATCCATATCAACAACAGGGCTATTGTTCCTGAAAATGTCCATCCACATCAACACCAGGGCTATTGTTCCTGAGACTGTTCACCCACATCAACACCAGAATCTTGTTCCTGAGATTGTTCATGTATATCAACACCAGGGCTGTTCTTCCTGAGAATGTTTATCCACATCAACACCAAAGCTAATGTTCCTGAGACTGTTCATCCATATCTACAACAGGGCAATTGTTCCTAAACATGTTCATCCACATCAACAGCAGGGCTATTTTTCCTGAGAATGTTTATCCACTTCAGCATCAAATATAATTTTCCTGAGACTGTTCATCCTTATCAACACCAGGGCTAATGATCCAGAGACTGTTCATCCGTATCAACACCAGAGCTATTGTTCCTGAGAATGTTCATCAACATCAACACCAGGGTTATTGTTCCTGAGACTGTTCATCCACATGCACACCAGGGCTATTGTTCCTGAGAATGTTCATCCACATGAATACAAGGGCTATTGTTCCTGAGAATGTTCATCCACATCAACAGCAGGGCTATTGTTCCTGAGACTGTTCATCGACATCAACACCAGGGCTATTGTTCCTGAGAATGTTCATCCACCTCAACACCAGGACTGTTGTTCCTGAGACTGTTCATCCACATCAACACCCGAACCATTGTTCCTGAGACTGTTCATCCATATCAAAACCAGGGCTATTGTTCCTTAAAATGTTCATCCATATCAACACCAGGGCTATTGTTCCTGAGAATGTTCATCCACATCAGCACAGGGACTATTGTTCCTGAGACTGTTCATTCTCATCAACACAAGAGCTCGTATCCCTGAGACTGTTCATCCACATCAACACCAGGGCTATTGTTCCTGAGAATGTTCATGCACATCAACACCAGTGCTATTGTTCCTGAGACTGTTCATCCACATCAACACCAGGGCTATTGTTCCTGAGAATGTTCATCCACAGCAACACGGGGGCTATTGTGACTGAGACTGTTCATCCACATAAACACCAGGGCTATTGTTCCTGAGAATGTTCATCCACATCAGCAGCAGGGCTATTGTTCCTGAGACTGTTCATCCACGTCAACACTAGGGCTATTGTTCCCAAGACTGCTGAGCCACATAAACAACAGAACTATTGTTCCTGAGACTGGACATCCACATCAACACCAGAGCTATTGTTCCTGAGACTGTTCATCCACATCAACACCACAGCTGTTGTTCCTGAGACTGTTCATCCACATCGAAACCAGGGCTATTTTTCCTGAGAATGTTAATCCACATCAACACCAGGACAATTGTTCCTGAGAATGTTCATCCACATCAACACCTTGGCTATTGTTCCTGAGAATGTTCATCCACATCATCACCAGGGCTATTGTTCCTGAGAATGTTCATGTTGATCAACACCAGGACTATTGTTCCTGAGAATGTTCATCCACACCAACACCTTGGCTATTGTTCCTGAGAATGTTCATCCACATCAAGACCAGGGCTATTGTTCCAGAAAATGTTCATGCACATCAACACCAGGGCTATTGTTCCTGAGAATGTTGATCCACATCAACACGAGAGTTATTGTTCCTGAGACTGTTCATCCACATCAACACCAGGGCTATTGTTCCTGTGAATGTTCATCCACATCAACACTAGGGCTACTGTTCCTGAGAATGTTCATCCACATCTACACCAGGGCTATTGTTCATGAGACTGTTCATCCACATCAACACCAGAACGATTGTGCCTGAGAATGTTCATCCACATCAAGACCAGGGCTATTGTTCCTGAAAATGTTCATGCACATCGACACCAGGGCTATTGTTCCTGAGAATGTTGATCCACATCAACACGAGAGTTATTGTTCCTGAGACTGTTCATCCACATCAACACCAGGGCTATTGTTCCTGAGAATGTTCATTACATCAACACTAGGGCGATTGTTCCTGAGAATGTTCATCCACATCAACACCAGGGCTATTGTTCATGAGACTGTTCATCCACATCAACACCAGGGCTATTGTTCATGAGACTGTTCATCCACATCAACACCAGGGCTATTGTTCCTGAGAATGTTCATCCACATCAAAACCAGGGCTATTGTTCATGAGAGAATTCATCCACATAAACACCAGGTCTATTGCTCCTGAGACTGTTCATCCACTGCAACACCAGGGCTATTGTCCCTGTGACTGTTCATGCACATCAAAACCAGGGCTATTGTCCCTGAGACTTTTCATTCCCATCAACACCTGGGCTATTGTTCCTGAGACTGTGAATCCACATCAACACGAGGGTTATTGCTCCTGAGACTGTTCATCCACATCAACAGCAGGGCTGTTGTTCCTGAGAATTTCCATCCACATCAACACCAGGGCTATTGTTCATGAGACTGTTCATCCACATCAACACCAGGGCTACTGTTCCTAAGACAGTTTAGCCACATAAACACCAGATCTATTGTTACTGAGAATGTCCATCCACTCAACACCAGGGCTATTGTTCCTGAGACTGTGAATCCACATCAACACGAGGGTTATTGCTCCAGAGACTGTTCATCCACATCAACACCAGGGCTGTTGTTCCTGAGACTGTTCATCCACATTAACACCAGGGCTATTGGTCCTGAGACTGTTCATCCACATCAACACCAAGGCTAGTGTTCCTAAGACTTTTTAGCCACATAAACACCAGAACTATTGTTCCTGAGAATGTCCATCCACATCAAAACCAGGGCTATTGTTCCTGACACTTTTCATCCACTTCAACACCTTGGCTATTGTACCTGAGAATGTTCATCCACATCAACACCAGGGCTATTGTTACTGAGAATGATCATCCACATCAACACCTTGGCTATTGTTCCTGAGACTGTTCATCCACATCAAAACAAGAGCTATTTTTCCTGAGAATGTTCATCCAAATCAACACCAGGGCTATTGTTCCTGAGAATGTTGATCGACATCAACACGAGAGTTATTGTTCCTGAGAATGTTCATGCACCTCAACACCAGGACTGTTGTTCCTAAGACTGTTCATCCACATCAACACCCGAACCATTGTTCCTGAGACTGTTCATCCATATCAAAACCAGGGCTATTGTTCCTGAAAATGTTCATCCACATCAACACCAGGGCTATTTTTCCTGAGAATGTTCATCCACATCAACACAGGGACTATTGTTCCTGAGAATGTACATCCACATCAACACCAGGGCTATTGTTCCTGAGACTGTTCATTCTCATTAACACAAGAGCTATTATCCTTGAGACCGTTTATCCACATCAACACCAGGGCTATTGTTCCTGAGAATGTTCATGCACATCAACACCAGTGCTATTGTTCCTGAGACTGTTCATCCACATCAACACCAGGGCTATTGTTCCTGAGAATGTTCATGCACATCAACACCAGTGCTATTGTTCCTGAGACTTTTCATCCACATCAACACCAGGGCTATTGTTCCTGAGGATGTTCATTCACAGCAACACCAGGGCTATTGTTCCTGAGACTGTTCATCCACGTCAAAACCAGGGCTATTGTTCATAAGACTGTTTAGCCACATAAACACCAGAACTATTGTTCCAGAGAATGTACATCCACATCAACACCAGGGCTATGTTCCTGAGACTGTTCATCCACATCAACACCAGAGCTGTTGTTCCTGAGACTGTTCATCCACATCAAAACCAGGGCTATTTACCCTGAGAATGTTCATCCACATCAACACCAGGACTATTGTTCCTGAGAATGTTCATTCACATCAACACCTTGGCTATTGTTCCTGAGAATGTTCATCCACATCAACACCAGGGCTATTGTTCCTGAGAATGATCATCCACATCAACACCTTGGCTATTATTCCTGAGACTGTTCATCCACATCAAAACAAGAGCTATTTTTCCTGAGAATGTTCATCCAAATCAACACCAGGGCTATTGTTCCTGAGAATGGTGATCGACATCAACACGAGAGTTATTGTTCCTGAGAATGTTCATGCACCTCAACACCAGGACTGTTGTTCCTGAGACTGTTCATCCACATCAACACCCGAACCATTGTTCCTGAGAGTGTTCATCCATATCAAAACCAGGGCTATTGTTCCTGAAAATGTTCATCCACATCAACACCAGGGCTATTTTTCCTGAGAATGTTCATCCACATCAACACAGGGACTATTGTTCCTGAGACTGTACATCCACATCAACACCAGGGCTATTGTTCCTGAGACTGTTCATTCTCATTAACACAAGAGCTATTATCCCTGAGACCGTTTATCCACATCAACACCAGGGCTATTGTTCCTGAGAATGTTCATGCACATCAACACCAGTGCTATTGTTCCTGAGACTGTTCATCCACATCAACACCAGGGCTATTGTTCCTGAGGATGTTCATTCACAGCAACACCAGGGCTATTGTTCCTGAGACTGTTCATCCACGTCAACACCAGGGCTATTGTTCATAAGACTGTTCAGCCACATAAACACCAGAACTATTGTTCCTGAGACTGTACATCCACATCAACACCAGGGCTATGTTCCTGAGACTGTTCATCCACATCAACACCAGAGCTGTTGTTCCTGAGACTGTTCATCCACATCAAAACCAGGGCTATTTTTCCTGAGAATGTTCATCCACATCAACACCAGGACTATTGTTCCTGAGAATGTTCATCCACATCAACACCTTGGCTATTGTTCCTGAGAATGTTCATCCACATCATCACCAGTGCTATTGTTCCTGAGAATGTTCATGTTGATCAACACCAGGACTATTGTTCCTGAGATTGTTCATCCACATCAACAACTTGGCTATTGTTCCAGAGAATGTTCATCCACATCAAGAACGGGGCTATTGTTCCAGGAAATGTTCATGCACAGCAACACCAGGGCTATTGTTCCTGAGAATGTTGATCCACATCAACACGAGAGTTATTGTTCCTGAGACTGTTCATCCACATCAACACAAGGGCTATTGTTCCTGAGAATGTTCATCCACATCAACACGAGGGCTATTGTTCCTGAGAATGTTCATCCACATCTACACCAGGGCTATTGTTCATGAGACTGTTCATCCACATCAACACCAGAACGATTGTGCCTGAGAATGTTCATCCACATCAAGACCAGGGCTATTGTTCCTGAAAATGTTCATTCACATCGACACCAGGGCTATTGTTCCTGAGAATGTTGATCGACATCAACACGAGAGTTATTGTTCCTGAGAATGTTCATGCACCTCAACACCAGGACTGTTGTTCCTGAGACTGTTCATCCACATCAACACCCGAACCATTGTTCCTGAGACTGTTCATCCATATCAAAACCAGGGCTATTGTTCCTGAAAATGTTCATCCACATCAACACCAGGGCTATTTTTCCTGAGAATGTTCATCCACATCAACACAGGGACTATTGTTCCTGAGACTGTACATCCACATCAACACCAGGGCTATTGTTCCTGAGACTGTTCATTCTCATTAACACAAGAGCTATTATCCCTGAGACCGTTTATCCACATCAACACCAGGGCTATTGTTCCTGAGGATGTTCATCCACATCAACACCAGGGCTATTGTTCCTGAGAATGTTCATGCACATCAACACCAGTGCTATTGTTCCTGAGACTGTTCATCCACATCAACACCAGGGCTATTGTTCCTGAGGATGTTCATCCACAGCAAAACCAGGGCTATTGGTCCTGAGACTGTTCATCCACATAAACACCAGGGCTATTGTTCCTGGGAATGTTCATCCACATCAACACCAGGGCTATTGTTCCTGAGACTGTTCATCCACGTCAACACCAGGGCTATTGTTCATAAGACTGTTTAGCCACAAAAACACCAGAACTATTGTTCCTGAGACTGTACATCCACATCAACACCAGGGCTATGTTCCTGAGACTGTTCATCCACATCAACACCAGAGCTGTTGTTCCTGAGACTGTTCATCCACATCAAAACCAGGGCTATTTTTCCTGAGAATGTTCATCCACATCAACACCAGGACTATTGTTCCTGAGAATGTTCATCCACATCAACACCTTGGCCATTGTTCCTCAGAATGTTCATCCACATCATCACCAGAACTATTGTTCCTGAGAATGTTCATGTTGATCAACACCAGGACTATTGTTCCTGAAAATGTTCATCCACATCAACACCTTGGCTATTGTTCCTGAGAATGTTCATCCACATCAAGAACGGGGCTATTGTTCCAGGAAATGTTCATGCACAGCAACACCAGGGCTATTGTTCCTGAGAATGTTCATCCACATCTACACCAGGGCTATTGTTCATGAGACTGTTCATCCACATCAACACCAGAACGATTGTGCCTGAGAATGTTCATCCACATCAAGACCAGGGCTTTGTTCCTGAAAATGTTCATGCACATCGACACCAGTGCTATTGTTCCTCAGAATGTTGATCCACATCAAAACGAGAGTTATTGTTCCTGAGAATGTTCATCCACATCAACACCAGGGCTATTGTTCCTGAGAATGCTCATCCACATCAACACTAGGGCTATTGTTCCTGAGAATGTTCATCCACATCAACACCAGGGCTATTGTTCATGAGACTGTTCATCGACATCAACACCAGGGCTATTGTTCCTGAGAATGTTCATCCACATCAAAACCAGGGATATTGTTCATGAGAGTATTCATCCACATAAACACCAGGTCTATTGTTCCTGAGACTGTTCATCCACATCAACACCAGGGCTATTGTCCCTGTGTCTGTTCATGCACATCAAAACCAGGGCTATTGTTCCTGAGACTGTTCATTCCCATCAAGACCTGGGCTATTGTTCCTGAGACTGTGAATCCACATCAACACGAGGGTTATTGTTCCTGAGATTGTTCATCCACGTCATCACCAGGGCTATTGTTCCTGAGAATGTTCATGTTGATCAACACCAGGACTATTGTTCTTGAGAATGTTCATCCACATCAACACCTTGGCTATTGTTCCTGAGAATGTTCATCCACATCAAGACCGGGGCTATTCTACCAGGAAATGTTCATGCACATCAACACCAGGGCTATTGTTCCTGAGAATGTTGATCCACATCAACACGATAGTTATTGTTCCTGAGACTGTTCATCCACATCAAGACCAGGGCTATTGTTCCTGAGAATGTTCATCCAAATCAACACGAGGGCTATTGTTCCTGAGAATGTTCATCCACATCTACACCAGGGCTATAGTTCATGAGACTGTTCATCCACATCAACACCAGAACAATTGTGCCTGAGAATGTTCATCCACATCAAGACCAGGGCTATTGTTCCTGAAAATGTTCATGCACATCGACACCAGGGCTATTGTTCCTGAGAATGTTGATCCACATCAACACGAGAGTTATTGTTCCTGAGAATGTTCATGCACCTCAACACCAGGACTGTTGTTCCTGAGACTGTTCATCCACATCAACACCCGAACCATTGTTCCTGAGAGTGTTCATCCATATCAAAACCAGGGCTATTATTCCTGAAAATGTTCATCCACATCAACACCAGGGCTATATTTCCTGAGAATGTTCATGCACATCAACACAGGGACTATTGTTCCTGAGACTGTACATCCACATCAACACCAGGGCTATTGTTCCTGAGAATGTTCATTCTCATTAACACAAGAGCTATTATCCCTGAGACCGTTTATCCACATCAACACCAGGGCTATTGTTCCTGAGGATGTTCATCCACAGCAACAACAGGGCTATTGTTCCAGAGACTGTTCATCCACATCAACACCAGGGCTATTGTTCCTGAGACTGTTCATCAACGTCAACACCAGGGCTATTGTTCCTAAGACTGTTTAGCCACATAAACACCAGAACTATTGTTCCTGAGACTGTACATCCACATCAACACCAGGGCTATTGTTCCTGAGACTGTTCATCCACATCAACACCAGAGCTGTTGTTCCTGAGACTGTTCATCCACATCAAAACCAGGGCTATTTTTCCTGAGAATTTTCATCCTCATCAACACCAGGACTATTGTTCCTGAGAATGTTCATCCACATCAACACCTTGGCTATTGTTCCTGAGAATGTTCATCCACATCAAGAACGGGGATATTGTTCCAGGAAATGTTCATGCACATCAACACCAGGGCTATTGTTCCTGAGAATGTTCATCCACATCTACACCAGAACGATTGTGCCTGAGAATGTTCATCCACATCAACACCAGGGCTATTGTTCCTGAGAATGTTCATCCACATCAACACTAGGGCTATTGTTCATGAGAATGTTCATCCACATCAAAACCAGGGATATTGTTCATGAGAGTAGTCATCCACATAAACACCAGGTCTATTGTTCCTGAGACTGTTCATCCACAGCAACACCAGGGCTATTGTCTCTGTGACTGTTCATGCACATCAAAACCAGGGCTTTTGTTCCTGAGACTGTTCATTCCCATCAAGACCTGGGCTATTGTTCCTGAGACTGTGAATCCACATCAACACGAGGGTTATTGCTCCTGAGACTGTTCATCCACATCAACACCTTGGCTGTTGTTCCTGAGAATGTTCATCCACATAAACACCAGGGCTATTGTTCCTGAGAATGTTTATGTTGATCAACACCAGGACTATTGTTCCTGAGAATGTTCATCCACATCAACACCTTGGCTATTGTTCCTGAGAATGTTCATCCACATCAAGAACGGGGCTATTCATCCAGGAAATGTTCATGCACATCAACACCAGGGCTATTGTTCCTGAGAATGTTGATCCACATCAACACGAGAGTTATTGTTCCTGAGACTGTTCATCCACATCAACACCAGGGCTATTGTTCCTGAGAATGTTCATCCAAATCAACACGAGGGCTATTGTTCCTGAGAATGTTCATCCACATCTACACCAAGGTAATGTTCATGAGACTGTTCATACACATCAACACCAGAACGATTGTGCCTGAGAATGTTCATCCACATCAAGACCAGGGCTATTGTTCCTGAAAATGTTCACTGACATAGACACCAGGGCTATTGTTCCTGAGCATGTTGATCCACATCAACACGAGAGTTATTGTTCCTGAGAATGTTCATCCACATCAACACCAGGGCTATTGTTCCTGAGAATGTTCATCCACATCAACACTAGGGCTATTGTTCCTGAGAATGTTCAGCCACATCAAAACCAGGGATATTGTTCCTGAGAATGTTCATCCACATAAACACCAGGTCTATTGTTCCCGAGACTGTTCATCCACAGCAACACCAGGGCTATTGTCCCTGTGACTGTTCATGTACATCAAAACAAGGGCTATTGTTCCTGAGACTGTTCATTCCCATCAACACCAGGGCTATTGTTCCTGAGAATGTTCATCCACATAAACACCAGGTCTATTGTTCCTGAGACTGTTCATCCACAGCAACACCAGGGCTATTGTCTCTGTGACTGTTCATGCACATCAAAACCAGGGCTATTGTTCCTGAGACTGTTCATTCCCATCAAGACCTGGGCTATTGTTCCTGAGACTGTGAATCCACATCAACACGAGGGTTATTGCTCCTGAGACTGTTCATCCACATCAACACCTTGGCTATTGTTCCTGTGAATGTTCATCCACATCATCACCAGGGCTATTGTTCCTGAGAATGTTCATGTTGTTCAACACCAGGACTATTGTTCCTGAGAATGTTCATCCACATCAAGACCGGGGCTATTCTCCAGGAAATGTTCATGCGCATCAACACCAGGGCTATTGTTACTGAAACTGTTCATCAACGTCAACACCAGGGCTATTGTTCCTCAGACTGTTTAGCCACATAAACACCAGAACTATTGTTCCTGAGACTGTACATCCACATCAAAACCAGGGCTATTGTTCCTGAGAATTTTCATCCACATCAACACCAGGACTATTGTTCCTGAGAATGTTCATCCACATCAACACCTTGGCTATTGTTCCTGAGAATGTTCATCCACATCTACACCAGGGCCATTGTGCATGAGACTGTTCATCCACATCAACACGAGGGCTATTGTTCCTGAGAATGTTCATCCACATCTACACCAGGGCTATTGTTCATGAGACTGTTCATCCACATCAAGACCAGGGCTATTGTTCCTGAAAATGTTCATGCACATCGACACCAGTGCTATTGTTCCTCAGAATGTTGATCCACATCAACACGAGAGTTATTGTTCCTGAGAATGTTCATCCACATCAACACCAGGGCTATTGTTCCTGAGAATGTTCATCCACATCAACACCAGGGCTATTGTTCATGAGACTGTTCGTCCACATCAACACTCGGGCTATTGTTCCTGAGAATGTTCATCCTCATCAAAACCAGGGATATTGTTCATGAGAGTATTCATCCACATAAACACCAGGTCTATTGTTCCTGAGACTGTTCATCCACAGCAACACCAGGGCTATTGTCTCTGTGACTGTTCATGCACATCAAAACCAGGGCTATTGTTCCTGAGAATGTTCATTCCCATCAAGACCTGGGCTATTGCTCCTGAGACTGTTCATCCACATCAACACCTTGGCTGTTGTTCCTGAGAATGTTCATCCACATCATCACCAGGGCTATTGTTCCTGAGACTGTTCATCCACATCAACACCTTGGCTATTGTTCCTGAGAATGTTCATCCACATCAAGAACGGGTCTATTCTTCCAGGAAATGTTCATCCACATCAACACCAGGGCTATTGTTCCTGAGAATGTTGATCCACATCAACACGAGAGTTATTGTTCCTGAGACTGTTCATCCACATCAACACCAGGGCTATTGTTCCTGAGAATGTTCATCCAAATCAACACGAGGGCTATTGTTCCTGAGAATGTTCATCCACATCTACACCAGGGCTATAGTTCATGAGACTGTTCATCCACATCAACACCAGAACAATTGTGCCTGAGAATGTTGATCCACATCAAGACCAGGGCTATTGTTCCTGAGAATGTTCATCCAAATCAACACGAGGGCTATTGTTCCTGAGAATGTTCATCCACATCTACACCAGGGCTATACTTCATGAGACTGTTCATCCACATCAACACCAGAACAATTGTGCCTGAGAATGTTCATCCACATCAAGACCAGGGCTAATGTTCCTGAAAATGTTCATGCACATCGACACCAGGGCTATTGTTCCTGAGAATGTTGATCCACATCAACACGAGAGTTATTGTTCCTGAGAATGTTCATGCACCTCAACACCAGGACTGTTGTTCCTGAGACTGTTCATCCACATCAACACCCGAACCATTGTTCCTGAGAATGTTCATCCACATCAAGACCAGGGCTATTGTTCCTGAGAATGTTCATCCAAATCAACACGAGGGCTATTGTTCCTGAGACTGTACATCCACATCAACACCAGGGCTATTGTTCCTGAGACTGTTCATTCTCATTAACACAAGAGCTATTATCCCTGAGACCGTTTATCCACATCAACACCAGGGCTATTGTTCCTGAGGATGTTCATCCACAGCAACACCAGGGCTATTGTTCCTGAGACTGTTCATCCACATAAACACCAGGGCTATTGTTCCTGGGAATGTTCATCCACATCAACACCAGGGCTATTTTTCCTGAGACTGTTCATCGACGTCAACACCAGGGCTATTGTTCCTAAGACTGTTTAGCCACATAAACACCAGAACTGTTGTTCCTGAGACTGTACATCCACATCAACACCAGGGCTATTGTTCCTGAGACTGTTCATCCACATCAACACCAGAGCTGTTGTTCCTGAGACTGTTCATCCACATCAAAACCAGGGCTATTTTTCCTGAGAATTTTCATCCACATCAACACCAGAACTATTGTTCCTGAGAATGTTCATCCACATCAACACCTTGGCTATTGTTCCTGAGAATGTTCATCCACATCATCACCAGGGCTATTGTTCCTGAGCATGTTCATGTTGATCAACACCAGGACTATTGTTCCTGAGAATGTTCATCCACATCAACACCCTTGGCTATTGTTCCTGAGAATGTTCATCCACATCAAGAACGGGGCTATTGTTCCAGGAAATGTTCATGCACATCAACAACAGGGCTATTGTTCCTGAGAATGTTGATCCACATCAACACGAGAGTTATTGTTCCTGAGACTGTTCATCCACATCAACACCAAGGCTATTGTTCCTGGGAATGTTCATCCACATTAGCACGAGGGCTATTGTTCCAGAGAATGTTCATCCACATCTACACCAGTGCTATTGTTCATGAGACTGTTCATCCACATCAACACCAGAACGATTGTGCCTGAGAATGTTCATGCACATCGACACCAGGGCTATTGTTCCTGAGAATGTTGATCCACATCAACACGAGAGTTATTGTTCCTGAGAATGTTCATGCACCTCAACACCAGGACTGTTGTTCCTGAGACTGTTCATCCACATCAACATACGAATCATTGTTCCTGAGACTGTTCATCCATATCAAAACCAGGGCTATTATTCCTGAAAATGTTCATCCACATCAACACCAGGGCTATTGTTCCTGAGAATGTTCATTCTCATTAACACAAGAGCTATTATCCCTGAGACCGTTTATCCACATCAACACCAGGGCTATTGTTCCTGAGGATGTTCATCCACATCAACACCAGGGCTATTGTTCCTGAGACTGTTCATCAACGTCAACACCAGGGCTATTGTTCCTAAGACTGTTTAGCCACATAAACACCAGAACTATTGTTCATGAGACTGTACATCCACATCAACACCAGGGCTATTGTTCCTGAGACTGTTCATCCACATCAACACCAGAACTGTTGTTCCTGAGACTGTTCATCCACATCAAAACCAGGGCTATTTTTCCTGAGAATTTTCATCCTCATCAACACCAGGACTATTGTTCCTGAGAATGTTCATCCACATCAACACCTTGGCTATTGTTCCTGAGAATGTTCATCCACATCAAGAACGGGGCTATTGTTCCAGGAAATGTTCATGCACATCAACACCAGGGCTATTGTTCCTGAGAATGTTGATCCACATCAACACGAGAGTTATTGTTCGTGAGACTGTTCATCCACATCAACACCAAGGCTATTGTTCCTGAGAATGTTCATCCACATCAACACGAGGGCTATTGTTGCTGAGAATGTTCATCCACATCTACACCAGAACGATTGTGCCTGAGAATGTTCATCCACATCAAGACCAGGGCTATTGTTGCTGAAAATGTTCACTGACATCGACACCAGGGCTATTGTTCCTGAGAATTGTGATCCACATCAACACAAGAGTTATTGTTCCTGAGACTGTTCATCCACATCAACACCAGGGCTATTGTTCCTGAGAATGTTCATCCACATCAACACTCGGGCTATTGTTCCTGAGAATGTTCATCCACATCAAATCCAGGGATATTGTTCCTGAGAATGTTCATCCACATAAACACCAGGTCTATTGTTCCTGAGACTGTTCATCCACAGCAACACCAGGGCTATTGTCCCTGTGACTGTTCATGCACATCAAAACAAGGGCTATTGTTCCCGAGACTGTTCATTCCCATCAAGACCTGGGCTATTGTTCCTGAGACTGTGAATCCACATCAACACGAGGGTTATTGCTCCTGAGACTGTTCATCCACATCAACACCTTGGCTATTGTTCCTGAGAATGTTCATCCACATCATCACCAGGGCTATTGTTCCTGAGAATGTTCATGTTGATCAACACCAGGACTATTGTTCCTGAGAATGTTCATCCACATCAAGACCGGGGCTATTCTCCAGGAAATGTTCATGCACATCAACACCAGGGCTATTGTTCCTGAGAATGTTGATCAACATCAACACGAGAGTTATTGTTCCTGAGACTGTTCATCCACATCAACACCAGGGCTATTGTTCCTGAGAATGTTCATCCACATCAACACCTTGGCTATTGTTCCTGAGAATGTTCATCCACATCAGCACCTTGGCTATTGTTCCTGAGAATGTTCATCCACATCAAGAACGGGGCTATTGTTCCAGGAAATGTACATGCACATCAACACCAGGGCTATTGTTCCTGAGAATGTTCATCCACATCAACACCTTGGCTATTGTTCCTGAGAATGTTCATCCACATCAAGAACGGGGCTATTGTTGTAGGAAATGTACATGCACATCAACACCAGGGCTATTGTTCCTGAGAAAGTTGATCCACATCAACACGAGAGTTATTGTTCCTGAGACTGTTTATCCACATCAACACCAGGGCTATTGTTCCTGAGAATGTTCATCCACATCAACACGAGGGCTATTGTTCCTGAGAATGTTCATCCACATCTACACCAGGGCTATTGTTCATGAGACTGTCCATCCACATCAACACCAGAACGATTGTTCCTGAGAATGTTGATCCACATCAACACGAGAGTTATTGTTCCTGAGACTGTTCATCCACATCAACACCAGGGCTATTGTTCCTGAGAATGTTCATCCACATCAACACCTTGGCTATTGTTCCTGAGAATGTTCATCCACATCATCACCTTGGCTATTGTTCCTGAGAATGTTCATCCACATCAAGAACGGGGCTATTGTTCCAGGAAATGTACATGCACATCAACACCAGGGCTATTGTTCCTGAGAATGTTCATCCACATCAACACCTTGGCTATTGTTCCTGAGAATGTTCATCCACATCAAGAACGGGGCTATTGTTGTAGGAAATGTACATGCACATCAACACCAGGGCTATTGTTCCTGAGAAAGTTGATCCACATCAACACGAGAGTTATTGTTCCTGAGACTGTTTATCCACATCAACACCAGGGCTATTGTTCCTGAGAATGTTCATCCACATCAACACGAGGGCTATTGTTCCTGAGAATGTTCATCCACATCTACACCAGGGCTATTGTTCATGAGACTGTTCATCCACATCAACACCAGAACGATTGTGCCTGAGAATGTTCATCCACATCAAGACCAGGGCTATTGTTCCTGAAAATGTTCATGCACATCGACACCAGGGCTATTGTTCCTCAGAATGTTGATCCACATCAACACGAGAGTTATTGTTCCTGAGAATGTTCATCCACATCAACACCAGGGCTATTGTTCCTGAGAATGTTCATCCACATCAACACCAGGGCTATTGTTCATGAGAATGTTCATCCACATCAAAACCAGGGATATTGTTCATGAGAGTAGTCATCCACATAAACACCAGGTCTATTGTTCCTGAGACTGTTCATCCACAGCAACACCAGGGCTATTGTCTCTGAGACTGTTCATGCACATCAAAACCAGGGCTATTGTTCCTGAGACTGTTCATTCCCATCAAGACCTGCGCTATTGTTCCTGAGACTGTGAATCCACATCAACACGAGGGTTATTGCTCCTGAGACTGTTCATCCACATCAACACCTTGGCTGTTGTTCCTGAGAATGTTCATCCACATCATCACCAGGGCTATTGTTCCTGAGAATGTTTATGTTGATCAACACCAGGACTATTGTTCCTGAGAATGTTCATCCACATCATCACCAGGGCTATTGTTCCTGAGAATGTTTATGTTGATCAACACCAGGACTATTGTTCCTGAGAATGTTCATCCACATCAACACCTTGGCTATTGTTCCTGAGAATGTTCATCCACATCAAGAACGGGGCTATTCTTCCAGGAAATGTTCATGCACATCAACACCAGGGCTATTGTTCCTGAGAATGTTGATCCACATCAACACGAGAGTTATTGTTCCTGAGACTGTTCATCCACATCAACACCAGGGCTATTGTTCCTGAGAATGTCATCCAAATCAACACGAGGGCTATTGTTCCTGAGAATGTTCATCCACATCTACACCAGGGCTATTGTTCATGAGACTGTTCATACACATCAACACCAGAACGATTGTGCCTGAGAATGTTCATCCACATCAAGACCAGGGCTATTGTTCCCGAAAATGTTCATGCACATCAAAACCAGGGATATTGTTCATGAGAGTATTCATCCACATAAACACCAGGTCTATTGTTCCTGAGTCTGTTCATCCACAGCAACACCAGGGCTATTGTCCCTGTGTCTGTTCATGCACATCAAAACCAGGGCTATTTTTCCTGAGACTGTTCATCCAAAGCAACACCTGGGCTATTGTTCCTGAGACTGTGAATCCACATCAACACGAGGGTTATTGCTCCTGAAACTGTTCATCCACATCAACACCTTGGCTATTGTTCCTGAGAATGTTCATCCACGTCATCACCAGGGCTACTGTTCCTGAGAATGTTCATGTTGATCAACACCAGGACTATTGTTCCTGAGAATGTTCATCCACATCAACACCTTGGCTATTGTTCCTGAGAATGTTCATCCACATCAAGACGGGGCTATTCTTCCAGGAAATGTTCATGCACATCAACACCAGGGCTATTGTTCCTGAGAATGTTGATCCACATCAACACCGTGGCTATTGTTCCTGAGAATGTTCATCCACATCATCAGCTTGGCTATTGTTCCTGAGAATGTTCATCCACATCAAGAACGGGGCTATTGTTCCAGGAAATGTGCATGCACATCAACACCAGGGCTATTGTTCCTGAGAATGTTCATCCACATCAACACCTTGGCTATTGTTCCTGAGAATGTTCATCCACATCAAGAACGGGGCTATTGTTCCAGGAAATGTACATGCACATCAACACCAGGGCTATTGTGCCTGAGAAAGTTGATCCACATCAACACGAGAGTTATTGTTCCTGAGACTGTTTATCCACATCAACACCAGGGCTATTGTTCCTGAGAATGTTCATCCACATCAACACGAGGGCTATTGTTCCTGAGAATGTTCATCCACATCTACATCAGGGCTATTGTTCATGAGACTGTTCATCCACATCAACACCAGAACGATTGTGCCTGAGAATGTTCATCCACATCAAGACCAGGGCTATTGTTCCTGAAAATGTTCATGCACATCGACAACAGGGCTATTGTTCCTCAGAATGTTGATCCACATCAACACGAGAGTTATTGTTCCTGAGAATGTTCATCCACATCAACACCAGGGCTATTGTTCCTGAGAATGTTCATCCACATCAACACCAGGGCTATTGTTCATGATAATGTTCATCCACATCAAAACCAGGGATATTGTTCATGAGAGTAGTCATCCACATCAACTCCAGGTCTATTGTTCCTGAGACTGTTCATCCACAGCAACACCAGGGCTATTGTCTCTGTGACTGTTCATGCACATCAAAACCAGGACTTTTGTTCCTGAGACTGTTCATTCCCATCAAGACCTGCGCTATTGTTCCTGAGACTGTGAATCCACATCAACACGAGGGTTATTGCTCCTGAGACTGTTCATCCACATCAGCACCTTGGCTGTTGTTCCTGAGAATGTTCATCCACATCATCACCAGGGCAATTGTTCCTGAGAATGTTTATGTTGATCAACACCAGGACTATTGTTCCTGAGAATGTTCATCCACATCAACACCTTGGCTATTGTTCCTGAGAATGTTCATCCACATCAAGAACGGGGCTATTCTTCCAGGAAATGTTCATGCACATCAACACCAGGGCTATTGTTCCTGAGAATGTTGATCCACATAAACACGAGAGTTATTGTTCCTGAGACTGTTCATCCACATCAACACCAGGGCTATTGTTCCTGAGAGTGTCATCCAAATCAACACGAGGGCTATTGTTCCTGAGAATGTTCATCCACATCTACACCAAGGCTATTGTTCATGAGACTGTTCATACACATCAACACCAGAACGATTGTGCCTGAGAATGTTCATCCACATCAAGACCAGGGCTATTGTTCCTGAAAATGTTCATGCACATCAAAACCAGGGATATTGTTCATGAGAGTATTCATCCACATAAACACCAGGTCTATTGTTCCTGAGTCTGTTCATCCACAGCAACACCAGGGCTATTGTCCCTGTGTCTGTTCATGCACATCAAAACCAGGGCTATTGTTCCTGAGACTGTTCATCCAATGCAACACCTGGGCTATTGTTCCTGAGACTGTGAATCCACATCAACACGAGGGTTATTGCTCCTGAAACTGTTCATCCACATCAACACCTTGGCTATTGTTCCTGAGAATGTTCATCCACGTCATCACCAGGGCTACTGTTCCTGAGAATGTTCATGTTGATCAACACCAGGACTATTGTTCCTGAGAATGTTCATCCACATCAACACCTTGGCTATTGTTCCTGAGAATGTTCATCCACATCAAGACCGGGGCTATTCCACCAGGAAATGTTCATGCACATCAACACCAGGGCTATTGTTCCTGAGAATGTTGATCCACATCAACACGATAGTTATTGTTCCTGAGACTGTTCATCCACATCAAGACCAGGGCTATTGTTCCTGAGAATGTTCATCCAAATCAACACGAGGGCTATTGTTCCTGAGAATGTTCATCCACATCTACACCAGGGCTATACTTCATGAGACTGTTCATCCACATCAACACCAGAACAATTGTGCCTGAGAATGTTCATCCACATCAAGACCAGGGCTAATGTTCCTGAAAATGTTCATGCACATCGATACCAGGGCTATTGTTCCTGAGAATGTTGATCCACATCAACACGAGAGTTATTGTTCCTGAGAATGTTCATGCACCTCAACACCAGGACTGTTGTTCCTGAGACTGTTCATCCACATCAAAACCCGAACCATTGTTCCTGAGACTGTTCATCCATATCAAAACCAGGGCTATTATTCCTGAAAATGTTCATCCACATCAACACCAGGGCTATTTTTCCTGAGAATGTTCATGCACATCAACACAGGGACTATTGTTCCTGAGACTGTACATCCACATCAACACCAGGGCTATTGTTCCTTAGGATGTTCATCCACAGCAACACCAGGGCTATTGTTCCTCAGACTGTTCATCCACATCATCACCTTGGCTATTGTTCCTGAGAATGTTCATCCACATCAAGAACGGGGCTATTGTTCCAGGAAATGTGCATGCACATCAACACCAGGGCTATTGTTCCTGAGAATGTTCATCCACATCAACACCTTGGCTATTGTTCCTGAGAATGTTCATCCACATCAAGAACGGGGCTATTGTTCCAGGAAATGTACATGCACATCAACACCAGGGCTATTGTGCCTGAGAAAGTTGATCCACATCAACACGAGAGTTATTGTTCCTGAGACTGTTTATCCACATCAACACCAGGGCTATTGTTCCTGAGAATGTTCATCCACATCAACACGAGGGCTATTGTTCCTGAGAATGTTCATCCACATCAACACCAGGGCTATTGTTCCTGAGAATGTTCATCCACATCAACACGAGGGCTATTGTTCCTGAGAATGTTCATCCACATCGACACCAGGGCTATTGTTCCTCAGAATGTTGATCCACATCAACACGAGAGTTATTGTTCCTGAGACTGTTTATCCACATCAACACCAGGGCTATTGTTCCTGAGAATGTTCATCCAAATCAACACGAGGGCTATTGTTCCTGAGAATGTTCATCCACATCTACACCAAGGCTATTGTTCATGAGACTGTTCATACACATCAACACCAGAACGATTGTGCCTGAGAATGTTCATCCACATCAAGACCAGGGCTATTGTTCCTGAAAATGTTCATGCACATCAAAACCAGGGATATTGTTCATGAGAGTATTCATCCACATAAACACCAGGTCTATTGTTCCTGAGTCTGTTCATCCACAGCAACACCAGGGCTATTGTCCCTGTGTCTGTTCATGCACATCAAAACCAGGGCTATTGTTCCTGAGACTGTTCATCCAAAGCAACACCTGGGCTATTGTTCCTGAGACTGTGAATCCACATCAACACGAGGGTTATTGCTCCTGAAACTGTTCATCCACATCAACACCTTGGCTATTGTTCCTGAGAATGTTCATCCACGTCATCACCAGGGCTACTGTTCCTGAGAATGTTCATGTTGATCAACACCAGGACTATTGTTCCTGAGAATGTTCATCCACATCAACACCTTGGCTATTGTTCCTGAGAATGTTCATCCACATCAAGACCGGGGCTATTCCACCAGGAAATGTTCATGCACATCAACACCAGGGCTATTGTTCCTGAGAATGTTGATCCACATCAACACGATAGTTATTGTTCCTGAGACTGTTCATCCACATCAAGACCAGGGCTATTGTTCCTGAGAATGTTCATCCAAATCAACACGAGGGCTATTGTTCCTGAGAATGTTCATCCACATCTACACCAGGGCTATAGTTCATGAGATTGTTCATCCACATCAACACCAGAACAATTGTGCCTGAGAATGTTCATCCACATCAAGACCAGGGCTAATGTTCCTGAAAATGTTCATGCACATCGATACCAGGGCTATTGTTCATGAGAATGTTGATCCACATCAACACGAGAGTTATTGTTCCTGAGAATGTTCATGCACCTCAACACCAGGACTGTTGTTCCTGAGACTGTTCATCCACATCAAAACCCGAACCATTGTTCCTGAGACTGTTCATCCATATCAAAACCAGGGCTATTATTCCTGAAAATGTTCATCCACATCAACACCAGGGCTATTTTTCCTGAGAATGTTCATGCACATCAACACAGGGACTATTGTTCCTGAGACTGTACATCCACATCAACACCAGGGCTATTGTTCCTTAGGATGTTCATCCACAGCAACACCAGGGCTATTGTTCCTCAGACTGTTCATCCACATAAACACCAGGGCTATTGTTCCTGGGAATGTTCATCCACATCAACACCAGGGCTATTGTTCCTGAGACTGTTCATCAACGTCAACACCAGGGCTATTGTTCCTAAGACTGTTTAGATACATAAACACCAGAACTATTGTTCCTGAGACTGTACATCCACATCAAAACCAGGGCTATTGTTCCTGAGAATTTTCATCCACAACAACACCTTGGCTATTGTTCCTGAGAATGTTGATCCACATCAACACCAGGGCTATTGTTCCTGAGAATGTTCATCCACATCTACACCAGTGCTATTGTTCATGAGACTGTTCATCCACATCAAAACCAGAACGATTGTGCCTGAGAATGTTCATCCACATCAAGACCAGGGCTATTGTTGCTGAAAATGTTCACTGACATAGACACCAGGGCTATTGTTCCTGAGCATGTTGATCCACATCAACACGAGAGTTATTGTTCCTGAGAATGTTCATCCACATCAACACCAGGGCTATTGTTCCTAAGAATGTTCATCCACATCAACACTAGGGCAATTGTTCCTGAGAATGTTCAGCCACATCAAAACCAGGGATATTGCTCCTGAGAATGTTCATCCACATAAACACCAGGTCTATTGTTCCCGAGACTGTTCATCCACAGCAACACCAGGGCTATTGTCCCTGTGACTGTTCATGCACATCAAAACAAGGTCTATTGTTCCTGAGACTGTTCATTCCCATCAAAACCTGGGCTATTGTTCCTGAGACTGTGAATCCACATCAACACGAGGGTTATTGCTCCTGAGACTGTTCATCCACATCAACACCTTGGCTATTGTTCCTGAGAATGTTCATCCACATCATCACCAGGGCTACTGTTCCTGAGAATGTTCATGTTGATCAACACCAGGACTATTGTTCCTGAGAATGTTCATCCACATCAACACCTTGGCTATTGTTCCTGAGAATGTTCATCCACATCAAGACCGGGGCTATTCTACCAGGAAATGTTCATGCACATCAACACCAGGGCTATTGTTCCTGAGAATGTTGATCCACATCAACACGAGAGTTGTTGTTCCTGAGACTGTTCATCCACATCAACACCAGGGCTATTGTACCTGAGAATGTTCATCCACATCAACACCTTGGCTATTGTTCCTGAGAATGTCATCCACATCATCACCTTGGCTATTGTTCCTGAGAATGTTCATCCACATCAAGAACTGGGCTATTGTTCCAGGAAATGTACATGCACATCAACACCAGGGCTATTGTTCCTGAGAATGTTGATCCACATCAACACGAGAATTATTGTTCCTGAGACTGTTCATCTACATCAACACCAGGGCTATTGTTCCTGAGAATGTTCATCCACATCAACACCTTGGCTATTGTTCCTGAGAATGTTCATCCACATCAAGACCGGGGCTATTCTACCAGGAAATGTTCATGCACATCAACACCAGGGCTATTGTTCCTGAGAATGTTGATCCACATCAACACGAGAGTTATTGTTCCTGAGACTGTTCATCCACATCAACACCAGGGCTATTGTTCCTGAGAATGTTCATCCACATCAACACGAGGGCTATTATTCCTGAGAATGTTCATCCACATCTACACCAGGGCTATTGTTCATGAGACTGTTCATCCATATCAACACCAGAACAATTGTGCCTGAGAATGTTCATCCACATCAAGTCCAGGGCTATTGTTCCTGAAAATGTTCATGCAGATCGACACCAGGGCTATTGTTCCTCAGAATGTTGATCCACATCAACACGAGAGTTATTGTTCCTGAGAATGTTCATCCACATCAACACCAGAACTATTGTTAATGAGAATGTTCATCCACATCAGCACCAGCACGATTGTTCCTGAGACTGTTCATCCACATCAACACCAGGGCTATTGTTCCTGAGACTGTTCATCCACAGCAACACCAGGGCTATTGTCTCTGTGACTGTTCATGCACATCAAAACCAGGACTATTGTTCCTGAGACTGTTCATTCCCATCAAGACCTGGGCTATTGTTCCTGAGACTGTAAATCCACATCAACACGAGGGTTATTGCTCCTGAGACTGTTCATCCACATCAACACCTTGGCTATTGTTCCTGTGAATGTTCATCCACATCATCACCAGGGCTATTGTTCCTGAGAATGTTCATGTTGTTCAACACCAGGACTATTGTTCCTGAGAATGTTCATCCACATCAAGACCGGGGCTATTCTTCCAGGAAATGTTCATGCACATCAACACCAGGGCTCTTGTTCCTGAGACTGTTCATCAACGTCAACACCAGGGCGATTGTTCCTCAGACTGTTTAGCCACATAAACACCAGAACTATTGTTCCTGAGACTGTTCGTCCACATCAACACCAGGGTTATTGTTCCTGAGAATGTTCATCCACATCAAAACCAGGGATATTGTTCATGAGAGTATTCATCCACATAAACACCAGGTCTATTGTTCCTGAGACTGTTCATCCACAGCAACACCAGGGCTATTGTCTCTGTGACTGTTCATGCACATCAAAACCAGGGCTATTGTTCCTGAGACTGTTCATTCCCATCAAGACCTGGGCTATTGTTCCTGAGACTGTGAATCCACATCAACACGAGGGTTATTGCTCCTGAGACTGTTCATCCACATCAACACCTTGGCTGTTGTTCCTGAGAATGTTCATCCACATCATCACCAGGGCTATTGTTCCTGAGAATGTTCATGTTGATCAACACCAGGACTATTGTTCCTGAGAATGTTCATCCACATCAACACCTTGGCTATTGTTCCTGAGAATGTTCATCCACATCAAGAACGGGGCTATTCTTCCAGGAAATGTTCATGCACATCAACACCAGGGCTATTGTTCCTGAGAATGTTGATCCACATCAACACGAGAGTTATTGTTCCTGAGACTGTTCATCCACATCAACACCAGGGCTATTGTTCCTGAGAATGTTCATCCAAATCAAATCGAGGGCTATTGTTCCTGAGAATGTTCATCCACATCTACACCAGGGCTATAGTTCATGAGACTGTTCATCCACATCAACACCAGAACAATTGTGCCTGAGAATGTTGATCCACATCAAGACCAGGGCTATTGTTCCTGAGAATGTTCATCCAAATCAACACGAGGGCTATTGTTCCTGAGAATGTTCATCCACATCTACACCAGGGCGATAGTTCATGAGACTGTTCATCCACATCAACACCAGAACAATTGTGCCTGAGAATGTTCATCCACATCAAGACCAGGGCTAATGTTCCTGAAAATGTTCATGCACATCGACACCAGGGCTGTTGTTCCTGAAAATGTTGATCCACATCAACACGAGAGTTATTGTTCCTGAGAATGTTCATGCACCTCAACACCAGGACTGTTGTTCCTGAGACTGTTCATCCACATCAACACCCGAACCATTGTTCCTGAGAATGTTCATCCACATCAAGACCAGGGCTATTGTTCCTGAGAATGTTCATCCAAAACAACACGAGGGCTATTGTTCCTGAGACTGTACATCCACATCAACACCAGGGCTATTGTTCCTGAGACTGTTCATTCTCATTAACACAAGAGCTATTATCCCTGAGACCGTTTATCCACATCAACACCAGGGCTATTGTTCCTGAGGATGTTCATCCACAGCAACACCAGGGCTATTGTTCCTGAGACTGTTCATCCACATAAACACCAGGGCTATTGTTCCTGGGAATGTTCATCCACATCAACACCAGGGCTATTGTTCCTGAGACTGTTCATCGACGTCAACACCAGGGCTATTGTTCCTAAGACTGTTTAGCCACATAAACACCAGAACTATTGTTCCTAAGACTGTACATCCACATCTACACCAGGGCTATTGTTCCTGAGACTGTTCATCCACATCAACACCAGAGCTGTTGTTCCTGAGACTGTTCATCCACATCAAAACCAGGGCTATTTTTCCTGAGAATTTTCATCCACATCAACACCAGGACTATTGTTCCTGAGAATGTTCATCCACATCAACAACATGGCTATTGTTCCTGAGAATGTTCATCCACATCATCACCAGGGCTACTGTTCCTGAGAATGTTCATGTTGATCAACACCAGGACTATTGTTCCTGAGAATGTTCATCCACATCAACACCTTGGCTATTGTTCCTGAGAATGTTCATCCACATCAAGAACGGGGCTATTGTTCCAGGAAATGTTCATGCACATCAACAACAGGGCTATTGTTCCTGAGAATGTTGATCCACATCAACACGAGAGTTATTGTTCCTGAGACTGTTCATCCACATCAACACCAAGGCTATTGTTCCTGAGAATGTTCATCCACATCTACACCAGTGCTATTGTCCATGAGACTGTTCATCCACATCAACACCAGAACGATTGTGCCTGAGAATGTTCATCCACATCAAGACCCGGGCTATTGTTGCTGAAAATGTTCACTGACATCGACACCAGGGCTATTGTACCTGAGAATGTTGATCCACATCAACACGAGAGTTATTGTTCCTGAGAATGATCATCCACATCAACACCAGTGCTATTGTTCCTGAGAATGTTCATCCACATCAACACTAGGGCTATTGTTCCTGAGAACGTTCATCCACATCAACACCAGGTCTATTGTTCCTGAGACTGTTCATCCACAGCAACACCAGGGCGATTGTCCCTGTGACTGTTCATGCACATCAAAACAAGGGCTATTGTTCCTGAGACTGTTCATTCCCATCAAGACCTGGGCTATTGTTCCTGAGACTGTGAATCCACATCAACACGAGGGTTATTGCTCCAGAGACTGTTCATCCACATCAACACCTTGGCTATTGTTCCTGAGAATGTTCATCCACATCATCACCAGGGCTATTGTTCCTGAGAATGTTCATGTTGATCAACACCAGGACTATTGTTCCTGAGAATGTTCATCCACATCAACACCTTGGCTATTGTTCCTAAGAATGTTCAATCACATCAAGACCGGGGCTATTCGTCCAGGAAAAGTTCATGCACATCAACACCAGGGCTATTGTTCCTGAGAATGTTGATCCACATCAACACGAGAGTTATTGTTCCTGAGACTGTTCATCCACATCAACACCAGGGCTATTGTTCCTGAGAATGTTCATCCAAATCAACACGAGGGCTATTGTTCCTGAGAATGTTCATCCACATCTACACCAGGGCTATTGTTCATGAGACTGTTCATCCACATCAACACCAGAACGATTGTGCCAGAGAATGTTCATCCACATCAAGACCAGGGCTATTGTTCCTGAAAATGTTCATGCACATCGACACCAGGGCTATTGTTCCTGAGAATGTTGATCCACATCAACACGAGAGTTATTGTTCCTGAGACTGTTCATCCACTTCAACTCCAGGGCTATTGTTCCTGAAAATGTTCATCCACATCAAAACCAGGGATATTGTTCATGAGAGTATTCATCCACAAAAACAGCAAGTCTATTGTTCCTGAGACTGTTCATCCACAGCAACACCAGGACTATTGTCCCTGTGACTGTTCATGCACATCAAAACCAGGGCTATTGTTCCTGAGACTGTTCATTCCCATCAAGACCTGGGCTATTGTTCCTGAGACTGTGAATCCACATCAACACGAGGGTTATTGCTCCTGAGACTGCTCATCCACATCAACACCAGGGTTGTTGTTCCTGAGAATTTCCATCCACATCAACACCATTGCTATTGTTCATGCGACTGTTCATCCACATCAATACCAGGGCTACTGTTCCTAAGACAGTTTAGCCACATAAACACCAGAACTATTGTTCCTGAAACTGTTCATCCACATCAACACCAGGGCTATTGATCCTGAGACTGTTCATCCACATCAACACCAAGGCTATTGTTCCTAAGATTGTTTAGCCACATAAACACCAGAACTATTGTTCCTGAGACTGCCATCCACATCAACACCAGGGCTATTTTTCCTGAGACTGTTCATCCACATCAACACCAAGGCTATTGTTCCTCAGACTGTTTCGCCACATAAACACCAGAACTATTGTTCCTGAGACTGTTCATCCACTTCAACACCAGGGCTATTGTTCCTGAGAATGTTCATCCACATCAACACCTTGGCTATTGTTCCTGAGAATGTTCATCCACATCAACACCAGGGCTATTGTTCCTGAGAATGATCATCCACATCAACACCTTGGCTATTGTTCCTGAGACTGTTCATCCACATCAAAACAAGAGCTATTTTTCCTGAGAATGTTCATCCAAATCAACACCAGGGCTATTGTTCCTGAGAATGTTGATCCAAATCAACACGAGAGTTATTGTTCCTGAGACTGTTCATCCACATCAACACCAGGGCTATTGTTCCTGAGACTGTTCATCCACAGCAACACCAGGGCTATTGTTCCTGAGAATGTTCATCCACATCAAAACCAGGGCTATTGTTCCTGAGACTATTCATCCACAGAAACACCATGTCCATTGTTCCTCAGAGTGTTCCTCCACAGCAACACCAGGGCGATTGTCCCTGTGACTGCTCATGCACATCAAACCAGGGCTATTGTTCCTGTGACTGTTCATTCCCATCAAGACCTGGGCTATTGTTCCTGAGACATTGAATCCACATCAACCCGAGGGTTATTTATCCTGAGACTGTTCATCCACATCAACACCAGGGCTGTTTTTCCTGAGAATTTCCATCCACATGAAAACCAGGGCTATTGTTCCTGAGACTGTTAATCCATATCAATACAGGAGCAATTGTTCCTGAGAATGTTCATCCACATCAATCTGGGCTTTTCTTTCGGAGTAATTTCATCCACATCAACACCAGGACCATTGTTCCTGAGACTGTTCATCCATATCAATAACAGGGCTATTGTTCCGGAAATTGATCATCCACATCAACACCAGGGCAATTGTTCCTGAGAATGCTTATCCGCATCAACACCAAAGCTATTGTTCCTGAGACACTTCATCCACATCAACACCAGAACTATTGTTCCTGAGACTGTTCATCCACATCAACTCCAGGGCTATTGTTCCTGATATTGTTCATTCCCATCAAAACCAGGGCTATTGTTTCTGACACTGCTCATCCACATCAACACCAGAACAATTGTTCCTGAGACTGTTCATCCTTATCAACAACAAGGCTATCGTTCCTTTAAATGTTTAACCACATCAACACCAGGGCTATTGTTCCTGAGAATGTTCATCCACATCAACACATGGGCTATTGTTCCTGAGACTGTTCATTGACATCAACATCAGGGCTATTGTTGCTGAGACTGTTCATCCACGTCAACACCAGAACTATTGTTCCTGAGACTGTTCATCCATATCAACATGAGGGCTATTGTTCCTGAAAATTTTCATCCTCATCAACACCAGGTCTATTGTTCCTGAGACTGTTCATACAAGTCAACACCAGGGCTATTGTTCCTGAGACTGTTGATTCCCATCAACACCAGGGCTATTGTTCCAGAGACTGTTAATCCATAACAACACCAAAGCTATTGTTCCTGAGACTGTTCATCCACATCAAGACCAGAACTATTGTTCCTGAGACTGTTCATCCACATGAACATCAAGGCGATTGTTCCTGAGACTGCTCATCCACATCAACACCAGGGCTATTTTTCCTGAGACTGCTCATCCACATCAACACCAGAACAATTGTTCCTGAGACTGTTCATCCACAACAAAACCAGGGCTATTTTTCCTTAGACTGTTCAACCACATCAACATCAGGGCTATTCTTCCTGAGACTGTTCATCTATATCAATATCAGGACTATTGTTCCTGAGACTGTTCATCAACATCAGCACCAGGGATATTGTTCCTGAAATTGTGCATCCACATCAACACCAGAGCCATTGTATCTGAGAATGTTCATCCATATCAGCACCAGGTCTATTGTTACCATAAATGTTCATCTACATCAACACCAGGGCTATTGTTCCTGAGGCTTTTCATCCACATCAACACCAGGGCTATTTTTCATGAGAATGGTCATCAATATCAACACCAGGACTATTGTCCCTGAGACTGTTCATTTTCATCATCACCAGGGCTATTATTCCTGAGACTGTTCATCCACATCAACACCAGGGCTACTGTACACGAGGCTGTTCATCCATATCAACACCAGGGCTATTGTTATTGAGACTGTTCATCCACATCAGCACCAGTGCTATTTTTGCTGCGACTGTTCATACACATCAACACCAGGGCTATTTTTCCTGAGATGGTTCATCCACATCAGCACCAGGGCTATTGTACCTGATACTCTTCATCGACATCAAGACCAGGACTATTGTTCCTTAGACTGTTCATCCACGTCAACATCAGGGCTATTGTTCCTGAGACTTTTCATCCAAATCACCACCAGGGCTATTGTTCCTGAGACTGTTCATCCACATCAACTCCAGGGCTTTTGTTCCTGAAATTGTTCATGCACATCAACACCAGGGCTATTGCTCCTGAGACTGATCATCCATATTAGAACGAGGGCTATTGTTCCTGAGACTGTTCATCCACGTCAACACCAGAACTATTGTTCCTGAGACTGCTCATCCATATCAACATGAGGGCTATTGTTCCTGAAAATGTTCATCCTCATCAACACCAGGTCTATTGTTCCTGAGACTGTTCATCCAAGTCAACACCAGGGCTATTGTTCCTGAGACTGTTGATTCCCATCAACACCAGGGCTATTGTTCCAGAGATTGTTAATCCATAACAACACCAAAGCTATTGTTCCTGAGACTGTTCATCCACATCAACACCAGAACTATTGTTCCTGAGACTGTTCATCCACATGAACATCAAGGCGATTGTTCCTGAGACTGCTCATCCACATCCAAACCAGGGCTATTTTTCCTGAGACTGCTCATCCACATCAACACCAGGGCTATTGTTCCTGAGACTGTTCATTGACATCAACATCAGGGCTATTGTTCCTGAGACTGCTCATCCACATCAACACCAGGGCTCTTGTTCCTGAGACTTTTCATCCACATCAACACCAGGGCTATTTGTCATGAGAATGGTCATCAATATCAACACCAGGACTATTGTTTCTGAGACTGTTCATTTTCATCATCACCAGGGCTATTGTTCCTGAGACTGTTCATCCACATCAACTCCAATGCTACTGTACACGAGACTGTTCATCCATATCAACACCAGAGCTATTGTTATTGAGACTGTTCATCCACATCAGCACCAGGGCTATTTTACCTGAGATGGTTCATCCACATCAGCACCAGGGCTATTGTACCTGATACTCTTCATCGACATCAAGACCAGGACTATTGTTCCTTGGACTGTTCGTCCACGTCAACATCAGGGCTATTGTTCCTGAGACTGTTCATCCATATCACCACCAGGGCTATTGTTCCTGAGACTGTTCATCCACATCAACTCCAGGGCTGTTGTTCCTGAAATTGCTCATGCACATCAACACCAGGGCTATTGCTCCTGAGACTGTTCATCCATTTCAAAACCAGGGCTATTGTTCCTGAGACTGTTCATCCACGTCAACACCAGAACTATTGTTCCTGAGACTGTTCATCCATATCAACATGAGGACTATTGTTCCTGAAAATGTTCATCCTCATCAACACCAGGTCTATTGTTCCTGAGACTGTTCATACAAGTCAACACCAGGGCTATTGTTCCTGAGACTGTTGATTCCCATCAACACCAGGGCTATTGTTCCAGAGACTGTTAATCCATAACAACACCAAAGCTATTGTTCCTGAGACTGTTCATCCACATCAAGACCAGAACTATTGTTCCTGAGACTGTTCATCCACATGAACATCAAGGCGATTGTTCCTGAGACTGCTCATCCACATCAACACCAGGGCTATTTTTCCTGAGACTGCTCATCCACATCAACACCAGAACAATTGTTCCTGAGACTGTTCATCCTCATCAACACCAGGGCTATTGTTCCTGAGACTGTTCATCCACATCAACATCAGGGCTATTGTTCCTGAGACTGTTCATCCACAACAAAACCAGGGCTATTTTTCCTGAGACTGTTCACCCACATCAACATCAGGGCTATTGTTCCTGAGACTGTTCATCCACATCAACACCAGGGCTATTCTTCCTGAGACTGTTCATCGATATCAATATCAGGACTATTGTTCCTGAGACTGTTCATCAACATCAGCACCAGGGATATTGTTCCTGAAATTGTTCATCCACATCAACACCAGAGCCATTGTATCTGAGAATGTTCATCCATATCAGCACCAGGTCTATTGTTACCATAAATGTTCATCTACATCAACACCAGGGCTATTGTTCCTGACACGGCTCATCCACATCAACACCAGAACAATTGTTCCGGAGACTGTTCATCCATATCAACACCAAGGCTATCGTTCCTGAAAATGTTTATCCACATTAACACCAGGGCTATTGTACCTGAGAATGTTCATCCACATCAACACCAGGGCGATTGTTCCTGAGAATGTTCATTCACATCAAAAAAAGGGCTATTGTTCCTTAGACTGTTCATCCCCATCAACACCAGGACTATTGTTCCTGAGACTGCTCATCCACATCAACACCAGGGATCTTGTTCCTGAGACTGTAAATCCATATCAACACAAGAGCTCTTGTTCCTGAGACTGATCATCCACATCAACACCAGGGCTCTAGTTCCTGAGACAGATAATCCATTTCAACACCAGGGCTATTGTTCCTGAGAAATTTCATCCACATCAACACCAGGACCCTTGATGCTGAGACTGTTCATCCACATCCACAAGAGGGCTATTGTTCCTGAAATTGTTCATCCACATCAACACCAGGGCTAATGTTCCTGAGAATGTTTATCCTGATTAACACCAAAGCTTTTGTACTTGAGATTCTGTCGCGACATCAACACCAGGGCTATTGCTCCTGTGAATGTTCGTCCACATCAACACCAGGACTGTAGTTCCTGAGACTGTTCATCCACATCAACACCAGGGCTATTGTTCCTTAGACTGTTCATACCCATCAACACTAGGGATATTGTTCCTGAGACTGTTCATCCACATCAACACCAGGGCTATTTTCCCTGAGACAGTTAGAATTAGAATATTACAGCGCAGTACAGGCCCTTCGGCCCTCGATGTTGCGCCGATCATCTGACCTACACTATTCCATTTACATCCATATGTCTATCCAATGACCACTTAAATGCCCTTAAAGTTGGCGAGTCTACTACTGTTGCAGGCAGGGCTTTCCACGCCCCTACTACTCTCTGCGTAAAGAAACTACCTCTGACATCTGTCCTATATCTTTCACCCCTCAACTTAAAGCTATGTCCCCTCGTGTTTGCCATCCTCATCCGAGGAAAAAGACTCTCACTATCCACCCTATCTAACCCTCTGATTATCTTGTATGTCTCTATTAAGTCACCTCTCCTCCTCCTTCTCTCTAACGAAAACAACCCCAAGTCCCTCAGCCTTTCCTCGTAAGACCTTCCTTCCATACCAGGCAACATCCTAGTAAATCTCCTCTGCACCCTTTCCAAAGCTTCGACATCCTTCCTATAATGCGGTGACCAGAACTGCACGCAATACTCCAGGTGCGGTCTCACCAGAGTTTTGTACAGCTGCATCATGACCCCGTGGCTCTGAAACTCGATCCCCCTACTAATAAAGGCTAACACACCATATGCCTTCTTAACAGCCCTATTAACCTGGGTAGCAACTTTCAGGGATTTATGTACCTGGATACCAAGATCTCTCTGCTCATCTACACTACCAAGAATCTTCCCATTAGCCCAGTACTCTGCATTGCTGTTACTCCTTCCAAAGTGAATCACCTCACACTTCTCCGCATTAAACTCAATTTGCCATCTCTCAGCCCAGCTCTGCAGCCTATCTATGTCCCTCTGTACCCTACAACACCCTTCGACACTATCCACAACTCCACCGACCTTCGTGTCATCCGCAAATTTACTAACCCACCCTTCTACACCCTCATCCAGGTCGTTTATAAAAATGACAAACAGCAGTGGCCCCAAAACAGAACCTTGCGGTACACCACTAGTAACTAAACTCCAGGATGAACATTTGCCATCAACCACCACCCTCTGTCTTCTTTCAGCTAGCCAATTTCTGATCCAAAGCTCTAAATCACCTTCAACCCCATACTTGCGTATTTTCTGCAATAGCCTACCGTGGGGAACCTTATCAAACGCCTTACTGAAATCCATATACACCACATCCACGGCTTTACCCTCATCCACCTGTTTGGTCACCTTCTCGAAAAACTCAATAAGGTTTGTGAGGCACGACCTACCTTTCACAAAACCGTGCTGACTATCGCAAATGAACTTATTCTTTTCAAGATGATTATAAATCCTGTCTCTTATAACCTTTTCCAACATTTTACCCACAACCGAAGTAAGGCTCACAGGTCTATAATTACCAGGGCTGTCTCTACTCCCCTTCTTGAACAAGGGGACAACATTTGCTATCCTCCAGTCCTCCGGCACTACTCCTGTCGACAATGACGACTTGAAGATCAACAACAACGGCTCTGCAATCTCCTCCCTGGCTTCCCAGAGAATCCTAGGATAAATCCCATCTGGCCCAGGGGACTTATCTATTTTCACTCTTTCCAAAATTGCTAACACCTCCTCCTTGTGAATCTCCATCCCATCTAGCCTAGTAGCCTGAATCTCAGTATTCTCCTCGGCAACATTTTCTTTCTCTACTGTAAATACTGACGAAAAATATTCATTTAACGCTTCCCCTATCTCCTCTGATTCCGCACACAACTTCCCACTACTATCCTTGATTGGCCCTGTTCTATCTCTTATCATTCGTTTATTCCTGATATACCTATAGAAAGCCTTAGGGTTTTCTTTGATCCTATCCGCCAATGACTTCTCGTGTCCTCTCCTTGCTCTTCTTAGCCCTCCCTTTAGATCCTTCCTGGCTAGCTTGTAACTCTCAAGCGCCCTAACTGAGCCTTCACGTCTCATCCTAACATAAGCCGCCCTCTTCCTCTTGACAAGCGCTTCAACTTCTTGAGTAAACCACGGCTCCCTTGCTCGACAACTTCCTCCCTGCCTGACAGGTACATACTTATCAAGGACACGCATTAGCTGCTCCTTGAATAAGCTCCACATTTCGTTTGTGCCCATCCCCTGCAGTTTCCTTCCCCATCCTACACATCCTAAATCTTGCCTAATCGCGTCATAATTTCCTTTCCCCCAGCTATAATTCTTGCCCTGCGGTATATACCTGTCCCTGCCCATCGTTAAGGTAAACCTAACCGAATTGTGATCACTATCGCCAAAGTGCTCACCTACATCTAAATCGAACACCTGGCCGGGTTCATTACCCAGTACCAAATCCAATGTGGCATCGCCCCTGGTTGGCCTGTCCACATACTGTGTCAGAAAACCCTCCTGCACACACTGGACAAAAACAGACCCATCTAAAGTACTCGAACTATAGTATTTCCAGTCAATATTTGGAAAGTTAAAGTCCCCCATAACCACTACCCTGTTACTCTCGCTCCTGTCGAGAATCATCTTCGCTATCCTTTCCTCTACATCTCTGGAACTATTCGGAGGTCTATAGAAAACTCCCAACAGGGTGACCTCTCCTCTCCTGTTTCTAACCTCGGCCCATACTACCTCAGTAGACGAGTCCTCAAACGTCCTTTCTGCCGCTGTAATACTTTCCTTGATTAACAATGCCACACCCACCCCCCCCCCCCCTCTTTTACCCTCTTCTCTGTTCTTTCTGAAACATCTAAATCCCGGAACATGCAACATCCATTCCTGCCCCTGCTCTACCCATGTCTCCGAAATGGCCACAACATCAGGATCCCAGGTACCAACCCATGCTGCAAGCTCACCCACCTTATTCCGGATGCTCCTGGCGTTGAAGTAGACACACTTTAAACCAAGTTCATGCTATGCCAGTGCCCTCTTGCGTCCCTGTAACCTTATCCCCTACCTCACTACTCTCAACAGCCTGTACACTGGCACTGCAATTTAGGTTCCCATTCCCCTGCTGATTTAGTTTAAACCCCCCCGAAGAGCACTAACAAATCTCCCCCCCAGGATATTGGTACCCCTCTGGTTCAGGTGAAGACCATCCTGTTTGTAGAGGTGCCACCTACCCCAGAAAGAGCCCCAATTATCCAGGAAACCAAAACCCTCCCTCCTACACCATCCCTGCAGCCACGTGTTCAACTCCTCTCTCTCCCTATTCCTCTCTTCGCTAGCACGTGGCACAGGCAACAACCCAGAGATAACAACTCTGGTTGTTCTCGCTCTAAGCTTCCACCCTAGCTCCCTGAATTTCTGCCTTAAATCCCCATCTCTCTTCCTACCTATGTCGTTGGTGCCTATGTGGACCACGACTTGGGGGTGCTCCCCCTCCCCCTTAAGGATCCCAAAAACACGATCGGAGACATCACGTACCCTGGCACCTGGGAGGCAACACACCAACCGTGAGTCTCTCTCGTTCCCACAGAACCTCCTATCTGTTCCCCTAACTATGGAGTCCCCAATGACTAATGCTCTGCTCCTCTTCCCTTTTCCCTTCTGAGCAACAGGGACAGACTCTGTGCCAGAGACCTGCACCCCATTGCTTACCCCTGGTAAGTCGTCCCCCCCAACAGTATCCAAAACGGTATACCTGTTGTTGAGGGAAACGGCCACAGGGGATCCCTGCACTGCCTGCTGGTTCCCTTTCCTTCCCCTGACGGGAACCCATCCACATCAACACCAGGGCTATTGTTCCTGAGACTGTTCATCCACATCAACACCAGGACTATTGTTCCTGAGACTTTTCACCCACATTAACACCAGGGCTAGTGATCCTGAGACTGTTCATCCACTTCAACAGCAGGGCTATTGTTACTGAGACTGTTCATCCACATGAACATCAGGGCTATTGTACCTGAGAATGTTCATCCACATCAACACCAGGGCTGTTGTTCCTGAGATTGTTCATCCACGTCAACACTAGGACTATTGTTCCTGAAACTGTTCATCGACATCAACACTAGGGCTATTTTCCCTGAGACAGTTCATCCACATCAACACCAGGGCTATCGTTCCTGAGACTGTTCAACCACATCAACACCAGGACTATTGTTACTGAGACTGCTCATCCACATCAACACCAGGGATCATGTTCCTGAGACTGTAATTCCATATCAACACAAGAGCTCTTGTTCCTGAGACTGATCATCCACATCAACAACAGGGCTCTTGTTCCTGAGACTGTTAATCCATATCAACACCAGGGCTATTGTTCCTAAGAAATTTCATCCACATCAACACCAGGGCTATTGTTCCTGAGAATGTTTATCCAGATCAACACCAAAGCTTTTGTTCCTGAGACTCTGTCGCGACATCAGCACCAGGACTATTGCTCCTGAGAATGTTCGTCCAAATCAACACCAGGACTATAGTTCCTGAGACTGTTCATCCACATCAACACCAGGGCTATTGTTCCTTAGACTGTTCATACCCATCAACACGAGGGATATTGTTCCTGAGACTGTTCATCCACATCAACACCAGGGCTATTGTTCATGAGACTGTTCATCCATATCAACACCAGAGCCATTGTTCCTGAGACTGTTCACCCAAATCAACACCACGCCTATTGTTCCTGAGTCTGTTCATCCACTTCAACAGCAGGGCTATTGTTCCTGAGACTGTTCATCCACATCAACACCAGGTCTATTGATCCTGGAAATGTTCATCCACATGAACAGCAGGTCTATTCTTCCTGAGAATGTTCATTTACATCAACACCAGGGCTTTTTTTCCTGAGAATGTTCATTCCCATCAAAACCAATTCTATTCTTCCTGAGACTGTTCATCCACATCAACACCAGGGCTATTGTTCCTGAGACTGTTCATTCACAGCAACACCAGGGCTATTGTTCCTGAGACTGTTCATCCTGATTAACACCAAAGCTTTTGTACTTGAGATTCTGTCGAGACATCAACACCAGGGCTATTGCTCCTGTGAATGTTCGTCCACATCAACACCAGGACTATAGTTCCGGAGACTGTTCATCCACATCAACACCAGGGCTATTGTTCCTTCGACTGTTCATACCCATCAACACTAGGGATATTGTTCCTGAGACTGTTCATCCACATCAACACCAGGGCTATTTTCCCTGAGACAGTTCATCCACATCAACACCAGGGCTATTGTTCCTGAGACTGTTCATCCACATCAACACCATGACTATTGTTCCTGAGACTTTTCACCCACATCAACACCAGGGCTAGTGATCCTGAGACTGTTCATCCACTTCAACAGCAGGGCTATTGTTCCTGAGACTGTTCATCCACATGAATATCAGGGCTATTGTAACTGAGAATGATCAACCAACTCAACACCAGGGATCATGTTCCTGAGACTGTAATTCCATATCAACACAAGAGCTCTTGTTCCTGAGACTGATCATCCATATCAACACCAGGGCTATTGTTCCTAAGAAATTTCATCCACATCAATACCAGGGCTATTGTTCCTGAGAATGTTTATCCAGATCAACACCAAAGCTTTTGTTCCTGAGACTCTGTCGCGACATCAACACCAGGACTACTGCTCCTGAGAATGTTCGTCCAAATCAACACCAGGACTATAGTTCCTGAGACTGTTCATCCACATCAACACCAGGGCTATTGTTCCTTGGACTGTTCATACCCATCAACACTAGGGATATTGTTCCTGAGACTGTTCATCCACATCAACACCAGGGCAATTGTTCATGAGACTGTTCATCCAGATCAACACCAGAGCCATTGTTCCTGAGACTGTTCACCCAAATCAACACCACGGCTATTGTTCCTGAGTCTGTTCACCCACATCAACACCAGGGCTATTGCTCCTGAGAATGTTCATCCACTTCAACAGCAGGGCTATTGTTCCTGAGACTGTTCATCCACATCAACACCAGGTCTATTGATCCTGGAAATATTCATCCACATGAACAGCAGGTCTATTCTTCCTGAGAATGTTCATTTACATCAACACCAGGGCTTTTTTTCCTGAGAATGTTCATTCCCATCAAAACCAATTCTATTATTCCTGAGACTGTTCATCCACATCAACACCAGGGCTATTGTTCCTGAGACTGTTCATTCACAGCAACACCAGGGCTATTGTTCCTGAGACTGTTCATCCTGATTAACACCAAAGCTTTTGTACTTGAGATTCTGTCGAGACATCAACACCAGGGCTATTGCTCCTGTGAATGTTCGTCCACATCAACAACAGGACTATAGTTCCTGAGACTGTTCATCCACATCAACACCAGGGCTATTGTTCCTTAGACTGTTCATACCCATCAACACTAGGGAAATTATTCCTGAGACTGTTCATCCACATCAACACCATGACTATTGTTCCTGATACTTTTCACCCACATCAACACCAGGGCTAGTGATCCTGAGACTGTTCATCCACTTCAACAGCAGGGCTATTGTTCCTGAGACTGTTCATCCACATGAACATCAGGGCTATTGTACCTGAGAATGTTCAACCAACTCAACACCATGGCTGTTGTTCCTGAGATTGTTCATCCACGTCAACACTAGGACTATTGTTCCTGAAACTGTTCATCGACATCAACACCAGGGCTATTTTCCCTGAGACAGTTCATCCACATCAACACCAGGGCTATCGTTCCTGAGACTGTTCAACCACATCAACACCAGGACTATTGTTACTGAGACTGCTCATCCACATCAACACCAGGGATCATGTTCCTGAGACTGTAATTCCATATCAACACAAGAGCTCTTGTTCCTGAGACTGATCATCCACATCAACAACAGGGCTCTTGTTCCTGAGACTGTTAATCCATATCAACACCAGGGCTATTGTTCCTAAGAAATTTCATCCACATCAACACCAGGTCCATTGATGCTGAGACTGTTCATCCACATCCACAAGAGGGCTATTGTTCCTGAAAATGTTCATCCACATCAACACCAGGGCTATTGTTCCTGAGAATGTTTATCCAGATCAACACCAAAGCTTTTGTTCCTGAGACTCTGTCGCGACATCAACACCAGGACTATTGCTCCTGAGAATGTTCGTCCAAATCAACACCAGGACTATAGTTCCTGAGACTGTTCATCCACATCAACACCAGGGCTATTGTTCCTTAGACTGTTCAGACCCATCAACACTAGGGATATTGTTCCTGAGACTGTTCATCCACATCAACACGAGGGTTATTGTTCATGAGACTGTTCATCCATATCAACACCAGAGCCATTGTTCCTGAGGCTGTTCACCCAAATCAACACCACGCCTATTGTTCCTGAGACTGTTCACCCACATCAACACCAGGGCTATTGCTCCTGAGAATGTTCATCCACATCAACACCAGGTCTATTGATCCTGGAAATGTTCATCCACATGAACAGCAGGTCTATTCTTCCTGAGAATGTTCATTTACATCAACACCAGGGCTTTTTTACCTGAGAATGTTCATTCCCATCAAAACCAATTCTATTCTTCCTGAGACTGTTCATCCACATCAACACCAGGGCTATTGTTCCTGAGACTGTTCATTCACAGCAACACCAGGGCTATTGTTCCTGAGACTGTTCATCCTGATTAACACCAATGCTTTTGTACTTGAGATTCTGTCGAGACATCAACACCAGGGCTATTGCTCCTGTGAATGTTCGTCCGTATCAACACCAGGACTATAGTTCCTGAGACTGTTCATCCAGATCAACACCAGGGATATTGTTCCTCAGACTGTTCATACCCATCAACACTAGGGATATTGTTCCTGAGACTGTTCATCCACATCAACACCAGGGCTATTTTCCCTGAGACAGTTCATCCACATCAACACCAGGGCTATTGTTCCTGAGACTGTTCATCCACATCAGCACCATGACGATTGTTCCTGAGACCTTTCACCCACATCAACACCAGGGCTAGTGATCCTGAGACTGTTCATCCACTTCAACAGCAGGGCTATTGTTCCTGAGACTGTTCATCCACATGAACATCAGGGCTATTGTACCTGAGAATGTTCAACCTCTTCAACACCATGGCTGTTGTTCCTGAGATTGTTCATCCACGTCAACACTAGGACTATTGTTCCTGAAACTGTTCATCGACATCAACACCAGGGCTATTTTCCCTGAGACAGTTCATCCACATCAACACCAGGGCTATCGTTCCTGAGACTGTTCAACCACATCAACACCAGGACTATTGTTACTGAGACTGCTGATCCACATCAACACCAGGGATCTTGTTCCTGAGACTGTAATTCCATATCAACACAAGAGCTCTTGTTCCTGAGACTGATCATCCACAACAACACCAGGGCTCTTGTTCCTGAGACTGTTAATACATATCAACACCAGGGCTTTTGTTCCTAAGAAATTTCATCCACATCAACACCAGGTCCATTGACGCTGAGACTGTTCATCCACATCCACAAGAGGGCTATTGTTCCTGAAAATGTTCATCCACATCAACACCAGGGCTATTGTTCCTGAGAATGTTTATCCAGATCAACACCAAAGCATTTGTTCCTGAGACTCTGTCGCGAAATCAACACCAGGACTATAGTTCCTGAGACTGTTCATCCACATCAACACCAGGGCTATTGTTCCTTAGACTGTTCATACCCATCAACACTAGGGATATTGTTCCTGAGAAAGTTCATCCACATCAACACTAGGGCTATTATTCATGAGACTGTTCATCCATATCAACACCAGAGCCATTGTTCCTGAGACTGTTCACCCAAATCAACACCACGCCTATTGTTCCTGAGACTGTTCACCCACATCAACACTAGGGCTATTGATCCTGGAAATGTTCATCCACATGAACAGCAGGTCTATTCTTCCTGAGAATGTTCATTTACATCAACACCAGGGCTTTTTTTTCCAGAGAATGTTCATTCCCATCAAAACCAATTATATTATTCCTGAGACTGTTCATCCACATCAACACCAGGGCTATTGTTCCTGAGACTGTTCAATCACAGCAACACCAGGGCTATTGTTCCTGAGACTGTTCATCCACATAAACACCAGGGCTATTGTCCCTGAGACTGGTCATCCACATCAACACCAGGGCTAATGTTCCTGAGATTGTTCATCCAGATCAACATCAGGGTTATTTTTCCTGAGACTCTTCATCCACATCAGCACCAGGACTGTTGTTCCTGAGACTGTTCATTCACATCAACACCAGGGATATTGTTACTGAGACAGTTCATCCACATCAGCACCAGGGCGATTGTTCCTGAGACTGTTCAGCCAGCTCAACACCAGGGCTGTTGTTCCTCACACGGTTCATCTACATCAACACCAGGGCTCTTGTTCCTGAGACTGTTCATCCACATCAACACCAAGACTATTGTTCCTGAGCCTGTTCATCCACATCAGCACCAGGGCTATTGTTGCTGCGACTGTTCATACTCATCAACACATTGGCGATTGTTCCTGACACTGTTCTTCCACATCAGCATCAGGACTATTGCTCCTGAGAATGTTCATCCACTTCAACACCAGGGCTATTGTTCCTGAGAATGTTCATCCACATCAACAAAAGGGCTATTGTTCCGGAGAATGTTCATCCACATCAACAGCAGGGCTATTGTTCCTGAGACTGTTAATCCATTTCAACACCAGGGCTATTGTTCCTGAGAAATGTCATCCAAATCAACACCAGGACCATTGATGCTGAGACTGTTCATCCACATCCACAAGAGGGCTATTGCTCCTGAGAATGTTTATCCTGATTAACACCAAAGCTTTTGTACTTGAGACTCTGTCGCGACATCAACACCAGGGCTACTGCTCCTGTGAATGTTTGTCCACATCAACACCAGGACTATAGTTCCTGAGACTGTTCATCCACATCAACACCAGGGCTATTGTTCATGAGACTGTTCATCCACTTCAACAGCAGGGCTATTGTTCCTGAGACTGTTCATCCACATGAACATCAGGGCTATTGTTCCTGAGACTGCTCATCCACATCAACACCAGGGCTATTTTTCCTGAGACTTTTCACCCACATCAACACCAGGGCTAGTGATCCTGAGACTGTTCATCCACTTCAACAGCAGGGCTATTGTTCCTGAGACTGTTCATCCACATCAACACGAGGGCTCTGTTCCTGAGACGGTTCATGACCAACAACATCAGGGCTATTGTTTCTGAGACTGTTCATCCACAACAACACCAGGGCTATTTTTCCTGAGACTGTTCACCCACATCAACACCAGGGCTATTGATCCTGAGACTGTTCATTCACTTCAAAACCAGGGCTATTGTTCCTGAGACTCTTCATCCACATCAACACCAGGGCTACTGTTCCTGAGAATGTTTATACACATCAACACCAAAGCTATTGTTCTGAGACTCTTCATCCACATCAACACCAGGGCTATTGTTCCTGAGACTGTTCATCCATATCATTACCAGAGCTATTGTTCCTCAGACTGTTCATGCAGATCAACACCAGGGCTATTGTTCCTGAGACTGTTCACCCACATCAACATCAGGGATATTGTTCCTGAGACTGTTCATCCACATCAACATCAGGGCTATTGTTCCTGAGACTGTTCATCCACATCAACACCATGGCTACTGTTCCTGAAAATGTTCATCCACATGAACACCAGCGCTATTGTTCCTGAGACTGTTCTCCCACATCAACACCAGGCCTATCGTTCCTGAGACTGTTCATCAACATCAACACGAGGGCTGTGGTTCCTGAGAATGTTCATTCCCATCAAAACCAGGGCTATTGTTCCTGAGAGTGTTCATCCACATCAGCACCAGGGCTATTGTTCCTGAGACTGTTCATTCCCATCATAACCAGGGCTATTGTTCCTGAGACTCTTCATGCAGATCAACACCAGGGCTATTGTTCCTGAGACTGTTCACCCACATGAACATCAGGGATATTGTTCCTGAGACTGTTCATCCACATCAACATCAGGGCTATTGTTCCTGAGACTGTTCAAACACATCAACACCAGGGCTATTGTTGCTGAGAATTTCCATTACCATCAAAACTAGGCCAAGTGTTCCTGAGACTGTTCATCCACATCTACACCAGGGCTATTGTTCCTGAGAATGTTCATCCATATCAACACCAGAGCTATTGTTCCTGAGACTGCACAACCACATCAACAACAGGGCTATTGTTCCTGAGACTTTTCACCCACATCAACACCAGGGCTATTGATCTTGGGACTCTTCATCCACATCAACACCAGGACTATTGCTCCTGCGACCGTTCATCCACATCAACACCAGGGCTATTGTTCCTCACACTGTTCAGCCACATCAACACCAGGGCTATTGTATCTGAGACTGTTCATTCACATCAATTCCAGTGCTATAGATGCTGAGACTGTTCATCCACATCAACACCAGTGCTATGTTTCCTGTGACTGTTCATCCACATCCACACCAGGGCTATTGTTCCTCACACTGTTAATCCATATTAACACCAGGGCTATTTTTACTGAGAATGTTCATTACCATCAAAACTAGGCCAATTGTTCCTGAGACTGTTCATCCACATCTCCACCAGGGCTATTGTTCCTGGGACTGATCATTCCCATCAACATCAGGGCTATTGTTCCTGAGAATGTTCATCCATATCAACACCAGAGCTATTGTTCCTGAGACTGTTAATCCACATCAACACCAGGGCCATTGTTCTTGATACTGATCACCCACATCTACACCAGGGCTATTGATCTTGGGACTCTTCATCCACATCAACACCAGGGCTACTGTTCCTGAGAATGTTTATCCACATCAACACCAAAGCTATTGTTCTTGAGACTCTTCATCCACATCAACAACAGGGCTATTGTTCCTGAGACTGTTCATCCACATTAACACCAGGGCTATTGTTCCTGAGTCTGTTCATTCCCATCAACACTAGGACAATTGTTTCTTAGACTGTTCATCCACATCAACACCAGGGCTATAGTTCCTGAGACTGTTCATCCACATCAACACCATGGCTATTGTTCCTGAACATGTTCATCCACATCAACACCAGGGCTATTGTTCCTGAGACTGTTCACCCACATCAACACCAGGCCTATCGTTCCTGAGACTGTTCATCCACATCAACACCAGGGCTATGGTTCCTGAGAATGTTCATTCCCATCAAAACAAGGGCTATTGTTCCTGAGAATGTTCATCCAAATCAGCACCAGGGCTATTGTTCCTGAGTCTGTTCATCCACATCAACACCAGGGCTATTGTTTCCGAGACTGTTAATCCATATCAACAATAGAGCTATTGCTCCAGGGACTGTTCATCCACAGCAACAACAGGGTTGTTGTTCCTGAGACTGTTCATCCACATCAACACCAGGGCTATTCTTACTGAGAATGTTCATTACCATCAAAACTTGGCCGATTGTTCCTGAGACTGTTCATCCACATCTACACCAGGGCTATTGTTCCTGAGACTGATCATTCCCATCAACACCAGGGCTGTTGTTCCTGAGAATGTTCATCCATATCAACTCCAGAGCTTTTGTTCCTGAGACTGTTCATCCACATCAACACCAGGGCTATTGTTCCTGCGACTGTTCATCCACAGCAACAACTGGGCTATGGTTCCTGAAATTCTTCATCGAGATCAACACCAGGCCTACTGTTCCTGAGACTGTTCACCCACATCAACACCAGGGCTATTGTTGCTGAATCTGTTCATCCATATCAACACCAGGACAATTGCTCCTGCGAGTGTTCATCGACAGCAACAACTGGGCTATTTTTCCTGAAATTCTTCATCCACATCAACACCAGGCCTACTGTTCCTGAGACTGTTCACCCACATCAACACCAGGGCTATTGTTGCTGAATCTGTTCATCCACATCAACACCAGTGCTATAGTTCCTGACACTGTTCATCCACATCAACAGCAGGACTACTGTTCCTGAGACTGTACATCCACATCAGCACCAGGACTACTGTTACTGAGAATGTTCATCCACATCAACACCAGGACTATTGTTCCTGAGCCTGTTCATCCACATCAGCACAAGGACTATTGTTCCTGAGACAGTTCATCCACATCAACACCAGATCTTTATTCCTGACAGTGTTCATCCACATCAACACCAGGATTATTGTTCCTGACACTGTTCATTCACATCAGCGCCAGAGCTTTGTCCCTGAGAGTGTTCATCCACATGAACACCAGAGCTATTGTTCCTGAGAATGTTCATCAACATCAACACCAGGGCTTTTGTTCCTCACACTGTTCATCAACATCAATAACCAGGACTATCGTTCCTGAGACTGTTCATCCACATCAGCACCAGGGCTATTGTTGCTGAGTCAGTTCATCTACATCAACACCAGGGCTATTGTTCCTGACACTTTTCTCCTCATCAACAGCAGGGCTATTGTTCCTGAGACTGTTCATCCACATCAGCACAAGGAATATTGTTCCTGAGACTGTTCATCCACAATCAACACCCGGGCTAATGTTCCTGAGATTGGTCATCCAGATCAACACCAGGTCTATTGCTCCTGAGACTGTTCATCCACATCAACACCATGGCTATTGTTCCTGAAAATGTTCATCCACATCAACACCAGGGCTATTGTTCCTGAGACTGTTCATCCACATCAACACCCGGGCTAATGTTCCTGAGATTGTTCGTCCAGAGCAACACCAGGTCAAATGTTCCTGAGACTATTCACCCACATCAACACCAGGCCCATCGTTCCTGAGACTGCTCATCCACATCAACACCATGGCTGTTGTTCCTGAAAATGTTCATCCACATCAACATCAGGGCTATTGTTCCTGAGACTGTTCACCCACATCAACACCAGACCTATCGTTCCTGAGACTGTTCATCCACATCAACACCATGGCTATTGTTCCTGAATATGTTCATCAACATCAACACCAGGGCTATTGTTCCTGAGACTGTTCATCCACATAAACACCAGTGCTATGGTTCCTGAGCATGTTCATTCCCATCAAAACCAGGGCTATTGTTACTGAGAATGATCATCCACATCAGCACCAGGGCTGTTGTTCCTGAAATTTCAATCCCATCAACACCAGGGCTATGGTTCCCGAGACTGTTAATCCATCTCAACACCATAGCTATTACTCCAGAGATTGTTCATCCACATCAACAACAGGGCTGTTGTTCCCGAGACTGTTCATCCACATCAACACCAGGGCTATTGTTACTGAGAATGTTCATTGCCATCAAAACTAGGCCTATTGTTCCTGAGACTGTTCATCCATATCTACACCAGGGCTATTGTTCCTGAGACTGATCATTCCCATCAACACCAGGGCTATTGTTCCAGAGAATGTTCATCCATATCAACACCAGAGCTATTGTTTGTGAGACTGTTCATCCACATCAACACCAGGGCTATTGTTCCTGAGACTGTTCACCCACATCAAAACCAGGGCTATTGTTCCTGAGACTGTTCACCCACATCAACACCAGGGCTATTGATGTTGGGACTCTTCATCCACATCAACACCAGGACTATTGCTCCTGCGACTGTTCATCCACATCAACACCAGGGCTATTGTTCCTCACACTGTTCAGCCACATCAACACCAGGGCTATTGTTCCTGAGATCGTTCATTCACATCAACACAAGGGCTATAGTTGCTAAGATTGTTCATCCACATCAACACCAGGGCTATTGTTCCTCACACTGTTCTTCCACATCAGCACCAGGAATATTGTTCCTGAGATTGTTCATCCATATCAACACCAGAGCTTTCTTCCTGAGACTGTTCATCCACATCAACACCAGGACTATTGTTCCTGAGACTGTTCATCCACATCAACACCAGGGCTATTGTTGCTGAGACTTTATATCCAGTTCAACACCAGGGCTACTGTTCCTGAGACTGTTCATCCACTTCAGCACCAGGACTTTTGTTCCTGAGAATGTTCATCCACATCAACACTAGAGCTATGTTCCTGAAACAGCTCATCCACATCATCACCAGGATTATTGTTCCTGAGACTGTTCATCCACATCAACACAAGGGCTATTGTTCCAGAGATTGTTCATCCACATCAACACCAGGGCTACTGTTCCTGAGACGGTTCATCCACATCAACACCAGGGCTATTGTTTCTGTGATTGTTCATCCACTTCAACACCAGGGCTATTGTTCCTGAGACTCTTCATCCACATCAGCACCTGGGCTATTGTTCCTGAGATTGTTCATCAACATTAACACCATGGCTATTCTTCCTGACATTGTTCAACCACATCAACACCAGGGCTATTGTTCCTGAGATTGTTCATCAACATTAACACCATGGCTATTCTTCCTGACATTGTTCAACCACATCAACACCAGGGCTATTGTTCCTGAGATTGTACATTCACATCAACACCAGGGCTATTGTTCCTGAGACTGTTCATGCACAACAACACGAGGGCTATTCTAACTGCGAATGTTCATTACCATCAAAACTAGGCCAACTGTTCCTGAGACTGTTCATCCACATCTACACCAGGGCTATTGTTCCTGAGACTGATCATTCCCATCAACACCAGGGCTATTGTTCCTGAGAATGTTCATCCATATCAACACCAGAGCTATTGTTCCTGATACTGATCACCCACATCTACACCAGGGCTATTGATCTTGGGACTCTTCATCCACATCAACACCAGGGCTACTGTTCCTTTGTATGTTTATCCACATTAGCACCAAAGCTATTGTTCCTGAGACTCTTCATCCACATCAACACCAGGTCTATTGTTCCTGAGACTGTTCATCCACATCAACACCCGGGCTAATGTTCCTGAGATTGTTCGTCCAGAGCAACACCAGGTCAATTGTTCCTGAGACTGTTCACCCACATCAACACCAGGCCCATCGTTCCTGAGACTGCTCATCCACATCAACACCATGGCTGTTGTTCCTGAAAATGTTCATCCACATCAACACCAGGGCTATTGTTCCTGATACTGATCACCCACATCTACACCAGGGCTATTGATCTTGGGACTCTTCATCCACATCAACACCAGGGCTCCTGTTCCTTTGTATGTTTATCCACATCAACACCAAAGCTATTGTTCCTGAGACTCTTCATCCACATCAACACCAGGGCTATTGTTCCTGAGACTGTTCATCCACATCAACACCAGGGCTATTGTTCCTGAGTCTGTTCATTCCCATCAACACTAGGACAATTGTTCCTTAGACTGTTCATCCACATCAACACCAGGGCTATAGTTCATGAGACTGTTCATCCATATCATTACCAGATATATTTTTCCTGGGACTGTTAACATAGAACATAGAACATAGAACATACAGCACAGAACAGGCCCTTCGGCCCACAATGTTGTGCCGATCCTTTGTCCTCTGTCAAGGACAATTTAATCTATACCCCATCATTCTCCTTTATCCATATACCTATCCAAAAGCCTTTTGAAAGTCCCTAAAGTTTCTGACTCAACAACTTCCCCGGGCAAGGCATTCCATGCCTCGACCACTCTCTGGGTAAAGAACCTTCCCCTGACATCCCCCTTATATCTCCCACCCTTCACCTTAAATTTATGACCCCTTGTAACGCTTTGCTCCACCCGGGGAAAAAGTTTCTGACTGTCTACCCTATCTATTCCCCTGATCATCTTATAAACCTCTATCATGTCACCCCTCATCCTTCTTCTTTCTAATGAGAAGAGGCCTAGAATGTTCAGCCTTTCCTCGTAAGACTTATTCTCCATTCCAGGCAACATCCTGGTAAATCTCCTCTGCACCCTCTCCAAGGCTTCCACATCCTTCCTAAAATGAGGCGACCAGAACTGCACACAGTACTCCAAATGAGGCCTTACCAAGGTCCTGTACAGCTGCATCATCACCTCACGGCTCTTAAATTCAATCCCTCTGCTAATGAACGCTAACACCCCATATGCCTTCTTCACAGCCCTATCCACTTGAGTTGCAACTTTCAATGATCTATGCACATAGACCCCAAGGTCTCTCTGCTCCTCCACATGCCCAAGAACCCTACCGTTAACCCAGTATTTTGCATTCATGTTTGTCCTTCCAAAATGGACGACCTCACACTTTTCAGGGTTAAACTCCATCTGCCACTTTTCAGCCCAGCACTGCAACCTATCCAAGTCCCTTTGCAGACGACAATAGCCCTCCTCGGTATCCACAACTCCACCAACCTTTGTATCATCTGCAAATTTACTGACCCACCCTTCGACTTCCTCATCCAAGTCGTTAATAAAAATCACAAACAGGAGAGGACCCAGAACTGATCCCTGCGGCACGCCACTGGTAACTGGGCTCCAGGCTGAGTATTTACCATCTAAGACCACTCTCTGCCTTCTATCAGTTAGCCAATTCTTAATCCAACTGGCCACATTCCCCACTATCCCATGCCTCCTGACTTTCTCCATAAGTCTACCATGGGGGACCTTATCAAATGCCTTACTAAAATCCATGTACACCACATCCACTGGTTTACCCTCATCCACTTGCTTGGTCACCTGCTCAAAGAATTCAATCAGGCTTGTGAGGCAAGACCTACCCCTCACAAAACCGTGCTGACTGTCCCGAATCAAGCAGTGTCTTTCCAGATGCTCAGAAATCCTATCCCTCAGCACCTTTTCCATCAACTTGCCTACCACCGAAGTAAGACTAACTGGCCTGTAATTCCCAGGGTTGTTCCTATTCCCTTTCTTGAACAGGGGCACAACATTTGCCACCCTCCAATCACCTGGTACCACCCCCGTCAGCAGAGAAGATGAAAAGATCATTGCCAGCGGCTCTGCAATTTCATCCCTTGCTTCCCATAACATCCTTGGATATACCCCGTCAGGCCCGGGAGACTTGTCTATCTTCAAGTTATTCAAAAACCCCAACACATCTTCCCTCCTAACGAGCACTTCCTCGAGCTTACCAGTCTGCTTCCCACCGTCCTCTTCAGTAATACACCCCTTCTCATTCGTAAATACCGAAGAGAAGTACTCATTCAAAACCTCACTTATCTCTTCCGGCTCAACACACAGTCTCCCGCTATTGTCCTTGACCGGACCTATGGTCCCCCTAGTCATCCTCATATTTCTGACATACGCGTAAAAGGCCTTGGGGTTTTCTTTTATCCTACCCGCCAAGCATTTTTCATGCCCTCTCTTAGCTCTCCTAATCCCTTTCTTCAGATCCTTCCTGGCCATCTTGTATCCCTCCAGAGCTATGCCTGTGCCCTTTTTCCTCAACTTTATATACGCATCCTTCTTCTTCCTAACAAGACTCTCAACCTCTCTTGTCAACCACGGTTCCCTCACATGACCATCCCTTCCCTGTCTGACAGGGACATGCTTATCAATGGCCCCTACTATCTGCTCCTTGAAAAAGTTCCACATTTCGACCGTGCCCTTCCCTGCCAGCATATGCTCCCAACTTATGCTCCTCAGTTCCTGCCTGACAGCATCATATCTACCCTTCCCCCAATTGTAAACCTTGCCCTGTTGCACATACCTATCCCTCTCCATTACCACAGTGAATGCTACAGAATTGTGATCACTATCTCCAAAGTGCTCGCCCACCAACAGCTCTATCACTTGCCCTGGTTCATTACCTAGTACCAAATCCAATATTGCCTCCCCTCTGGTCGGGCAGTCTACATACTGAGTCAGAAAAGCTTCCTGGACATACTGCACAAACACTACCCCATCCAAACTATTCGATCTAAAGAGTTGCCAATCAATATTTGGGAAGTTGAAATCCCCCATAATTACTACCCTGTGACTTCTGCTCCTTTCCAAAATCTGTTTCCCAATCTGCTCTTCCACCTCCCTGCTGCTATTGGGGGGCCTATAGGAAACTCCCATCAAGGTGACTGCTCCTTTCCTGTTCCTGACCTCAACCCACAGTGCCTCAGTCGGCAGATCCTCCTCGAAAATTCTTTCAGCAGTTGTTACACTATTTCTAACTAACAATGCCACCCCCCCACCTCTTTTACCACCATTCCTAATCTTATGAAAACATCTATAACCAGGTACCTCCAAAAACCATTCCTCCCCCTCACCTATCCACGTTTCAGTGATGGCCACAACAACGTAGTCCCAAGTGCCCATCCACGCCTTCAATTCACTCACCTTATTCCTGATGCTTCTTGCGTTGAAGTATACGCACTTTAACCCTTCTCCGTGCCCATCTGTCCTCTGTGACAGTGCTACCTTCCCCAATACCTCACTACACTCTTTGTCTTTCTGAGTGGACCCACTGGTCCCTGGATTACAAGTCCGGTTCCCATCCCCCTCCCAAACTAGTTTAAACCCTCCCGAACAGTACTAGCAAACCTCCCTCCCAGGATATTGGTGCCCCTCTGGTTCAGATGCAGCCCGTCCTGTTTGAACAGGTCCCATCTTCCCCAGAATGCAGTCCAATTATCCAAGAACTGGAAGCCCTCCCTCCTACACCATTCCTGCAGCCACGTGTTCAGCTGTGCTCTCTCCCTATTCCTAGCCTCACTATCACGTGGCGCCGGCAACAAACCAGAGATAACAACTCTGTCCGTCCGAGCTTTCAGCTTCCAGCCTAACTCCCTAAACTCACTTCTAACATCTGTGCCACCCTTCCTTCCTACGTCGTTGGTGCCAATGTGCACCACGACCTCTGGCTGCTCCCCCTCCCCTTTAAGGATCCTGAAGACGCGATCACAAACATCACGGACCCTGGCACCAGGGAGGCAACAAACCATCCGTGCGTCTCGCCTGCGCCCACAGAACCGCCTGTCCGTACTCCTCACCATCGAGTCCCCGATGACTAGTGCTCTCCCATTCTCCCTCCTTCCCTTCTGAGCCACAGTGCAGGACCCCGTGCCAGAGGCCCGGTCACTGCAGCCTGCCCCCGATAGGCCGTCCCCCCCAACAGTATCTAAAACTGTATACTTGTTGTTGAGGGGAACGACCACAGGAGATCCCTGCACTGACCTCTTCCCACCTCTAACTGTTACCCAGCTGCCTTTGATTTGTGGAGTAACGACCTCCGTGTAGCTTCTATCTATCAACCCCTCAGCTTCCCGAATGATCCTCAGTTCATCCAGCTCCAGCTCCAATTCCCTAACACGGTCTGATAGGAGCTGGAGACGGATGCACTTCCAGCAGGTGAAGTCGGCAGGGCCACCGGAGGTTTCCCTCACCTCGAACATTCTGCAGGAGGAGCATCCACATCAACACCAGGGCTACTGTTTCTGTGATTGTTCATCCAGATCAACATCAGGGCTATTGTTCCTGAGACTGTTCATCCACATCAACACCATGGCTATTGTTCCTGAACATGTTCATCCACATCAACACCAGGGCTATTGTTTCTGAGACTGTTCACCCACATCAACACCATGCCTATCGTTCCTGAGACTGTTCATCCACATCAACACCAGGGCTATGGTTCCTGAGAATGTTCATTCCCATCAAAACAAGGGCTATTGTTCCTGAGAATGTTCATCCACATCAGCACCAGGGCTATTGTTCCTGAGTCTGCTCATTCCAATCAACACCAGGACTATTGTTCCCGAGACTGTTAATCCATCTCAACAATAGAGCTATTGCTCCAGGGACTGTTCATCCACAGCAACAACAGGGCTGTTGTTCCTGAGACTGCTCATCCACATCAACACCAGGGCTATTCTTACTGAGAATGTTCGTTACCATCAAAACTAGGCCTATTGTTCCTGAGACTGTTCATCCACATCTACACCAGGGCTATTGTGCTGATACTGATCATTCCCATCAACACCAGGGCTGTTGTTCCTGAGAATGTTCATCCACATCAACACCAGGGCTATTGTTGCTGAGACTTTATATCCAGTTCAACACCAGGACTACTGTTCCTGACACTGTTCTTCCACTTCAGCAATAGGACTATAGTTCCTGAGACTGTTCATCCACTTCAGCACCAGAGCTATTGTTCCTGAGACTGTTCATCCACATCAACACCCGGGCTAATGTTCCTGAGATTGTTCGTCCAGAGCAACACCAGGTCAATTGTTCCTGAGACTGTTCACCCACATCAACACCAGGCCCATCGTTCCTGAGACTGCTCATCCACATCAACACCAGGACTATTGTTCCAGAGACTGTTCATCCACATCAACACCAGGGCTATTGTTCCTGAGATTGTTCATCCACATCAACACCAGGGCTATTGTTCCTGAGACGGTTCATCCACATCAACACAAGGGCTATTGTTCCAGAGATTGTTCATCCACATCAACACCAGGGCTACTGTTCCTGAGACGGTTCATCCACATCAACACCAGGGCTATTGTTTCTGTGATTGTTCATCCACCTCAACACCAGGGCTATTGTTCCTGAGACTCTTCATCCACATCAGCACCTGGGCTATTGTTCCTGAGATTGTTCATCAACATTAACACCATGGCTATTCTTCCTGACATTGTTCAACCACATCAACACCAGGGCTATTGTTCCTGAGATTGTTCATCAACATTAACACCATGGCTATTCTTCCTGACATTGTTCAACAACATCAACACCAGGGCTATTGTTCCTGAGATTGTTCATTCACATCAACACCAGGGCTATTGTTCCTGAGTCTGTTCATGCACAACAACACGAGGGCTATTGTTACTGCGAATGTTCATTACCATCAAAACTAGGCCAACTGTTCCTGAGACTGTTCATCCACATCTACACCAGGGCTATTGTTCCTGAGACTGATCATTCCCATCAACACCAGGGCTATTGTTCCTGAGAATGTTCATCCATATCAACACCAGAGCTATTGTTCCTGAGACTATTTATTCCCATCAACACCAGGGCTATTGTTCCTGATACTGATCACCCACATCTACACCAGGGCTATTGATCTTGGGACTCTTCATCCACATCAACACCAGGGCTACTGTTCCTTTGTATGTTTATCCACATCAACACCAAAGCTATTGTTCCTGAGACTCTTCATCCACATCAAAACCAGGGCTATTGTTCCTGAGACTGTTCATCCACATCAACACCCGGGCTAATGTTCCTGAGATTGTTCGTCCAGAGCAACACCAGGTCAATTGTTCCTGAGACTGTTCACCCACATCAACACCAGGCCCATCGTTCCTGAGACTGCTCATCCACATCAACACCATGGCTGTTGTTCCTGAAAATGTTCATCCACATCAACACCAGGGCTATTGTTCCTGATACTGATCACCCACATCTACACCAGGGCTATTGATCTTGGGACTCTTCATCCACATCAACACCAGGGCTCCTGTTCCTTTGTATGTTTATCCACATCAACACCAAAGCTATTGTTCCTGAGACTCTTCATCCACATCAACACCAGGGCTATTGTTCCTGAGACTGTTCATCCACATCAACACCAGGGCTATTGTTCCTGAGTCTGTTCATTCCCATCAACACTAGGACAATTGTTCCTTAGACTGTTCATCCACATCAACACCAGGGCTATAGTTCATGAGACTGTTCATCCATATCATTACCAGATATATTTTTCCTGGGACTGTTCATCCAGATCAACATCAGTGCTATTGTTCCTGAGACTGTTCATCCACATCAACACCATGGCTATTGTTCCTGAACATGTTCATCCACATCAACACCAGGGCTATTGTTCCTGAGACTGTTCACCCGCATCAACACCATGCCTATCGTTCCTGAGACTGTTCATCCACATCAACACCAGGGCTATGGTTCCTGAGAATGTTCATTCCCATCAAAACAAGGGCTATTGTTCCTGAGAATGTTCATCCACATCAGCACCAGGGCTATTGTTCCTGAGTCTGCTCATTCCAATCAACACCAGGACTATTGTTCCCGAGACTGTTAATCCATATCAACAATAGAGCTATTGCTCCAGGGACTGTTCATCCACAGCAACAACAGGGCTGTTGTTCCTGAGACTGCTCATCCACATCAACACCAGGGCTATTCTTACTGAGAATGTTCGTTACCATCAAAACTAGGCCTATTGTTCCTGAGACTGTTCATCCACATCTACACCAGGGCTATTGTGCTGATACTGATCATTCCCATCAACACCAGGGCTGTTGTTCCTGAGAATGTTCATCCACATCAACACCAGGGCTATTGTTGCTGAGACTTTATATCCAGTTCAACACCAGGACTACTGTTCCTGACACTGTTCTTCCACTTCAGCAATAGGACTATAGTTCCTGAGACTGTTCATCCACTTCAGCACCAGGACTTTTGTTCCTGAGAATGTTCATCCACATCAACACCAGAGCTATGTTCCTGAAACTGCTCATCCACATCAACACCAGGACTATTGTCCCAGAGACTGTTCATCCACATCAACACCAGGGCTATTGTTCCTGAGATTGTTCATCCACATCAACACCAGGGCTATTGTTCCTGAGACGGTTCATCCACATCAACACCAGGGCTATTGTTTCTGAGATTGTTCATCCACATCAACACCAGGGCTATTGTTCCTGAGACTCTTCATCCACATCAGCAACTGGGCTATTGTTCCTGAGACTGGACATCCACATCAACACCAGGGCTATTGTTCCTGAGATTGTTCATCAACATTAACACCATGGCTATTCTTCCTGACGTTGTTCATCCACATCAACACCAGGGCTATTGTTCCTGAGATTGTTCATTCACAACAACACGAGGGCTATTGTTACTGAGAATGTTCATTACCATCAAAACTAGGCCAATTGTTCCTGAGACTGTTCATCCACATCTACACCAGGGCTATTGTTCCTGAGACTGATCATTCCCATCAACACCAGGGCTATTGTTCCTGAGAATGTTCATCCATATCAACACCAGAGCTATTGTTCCTGAGACTGTTCATCCACCTCAACACCAGGGCTATTGTTCCTGATACTGAGCACCCACATCTACACCAGGGCTGTTGATCTTGGGACTCTTCATCCACATCAACACCAGGGCTACTGTTCCTTTGTATGTTTATCCACATCAACACCAAAGCTATTGTTCCTGAGACTCTTCATCCACATCAACACCAGGGCTGTTGTTCCTGAGACTGTTCATCCACATCAACACCAGGGCTATTGTTCCTGAGTCTGTTCATTCCCATCAACACTGGGACAATTGTTCCTTAGAGTGTTCATCCACATCAACACCAGGGCTATACTTCATGAGACTGTTCATCCATATCATTACCTGATATATTTTTCCTGTGACTGTTCATCCAGATCAACATCAGGGCTATTGTTCCTGAGACTGTTCATCCACATCAACACCATGGCTATTGTTCCTGAACATGTTCATCCACATCAACACCAGGGCTATTGTTCCTGAGACTGTTCCCCCACATCAACACCATGCCTATCGTTCCTGAGACTGTTCATCCACATCAACACCAGGGCTATGGTTCCTGAGAATGTTCATTCCCATCAAAACAAGGGCTATTGTTCCTGAGAATGTTCATCCACATCAGCACCAGGGCTATTGTTCCTGAGTCTGTTCATTCCCATCAACACCAGGACTATTGTTCCCGAGACTGTTAATCCATATCAACAATAGAGCTATTGCTCCAGAGACTGTTCATCCACATCAAAACCAGGGCTATTGTTCCTGAGACTGTTTATCTCCATCAAAACCAGGGCTATTGTTCCTGAGACTGTTCATCCACATCAATAGCAGGGCTCTTGTTCCTGAGACTGTTCACCCACATCAACACCAGGGCTATTGTTCCTTATACTGTTCATCCACATAAACACCAGGGCTACTGTTCCTGAGACTGTTCATCCACATCAACACCAGGGCTATTGTTCCTGAGATTGGTCATCCACATCAACACCAGGGCTATTGTTCCTGAGACTGTTCATCCACATCAATAGCAGGGCTCTTGTTCCTGAGACTGTTCATCCACATCGAAACCAATGCTATTGTTCCTGAGACTGTTCATCCACATCAACAACAGGGCTATTGTTCTTGAGACTGTTCATCCACATCAATAGCAGGGCTCTTGTTCCTGAGACTGTTCATCCACATCAACACCAGGGCTATAGTTCCTGAGACGGTTCATCCACATCAAACCCAGGGCTATTGTTCCAGAGACTGTTCATCCACATCAATAGCTGAGCTCTTGTTCCTGAGACTGTTCATCCACATCAACACCAGGGCTATTGTTCCTGAGACTGTTCATCCACATCAACACCAGGGCTATTGTGCCAGAGACTGTTCATCCACATCAACAACAGTGCTATTGTTCCTGAGACTGTTCATCCACATCAACACCAGGGCTAGTTTTCCTGAGACTGTTCATCCACATCAAAACCAGGGCTATTGTTCCTGAGACTGTTCATCCACATCAATAGCAGGGCTATTGTTCCAGAGACTGTTCATCCACATCAAAATCAGGGATATTGTTCCTGAGACTGTTCATTGACATCAAAACCAGGGCTATTGTTCCTGGGACTGTTCATCCACATCAATAGCAGGGCTCTTGTTCCTGAGACTGTTCATCCACATCAACACCAGGGCTTTTGTTACTGAGACTGTTCATCCACATCAAAACCAGGGCTATTGTTCCTGAGACTGTTCATCCACATCAATAGCAGGGCTCTTGTTCCTGAGACTGTTCATCCACATCAAAACCAGGGCTATTGTTCCTGATACTGTTCATCCACATCAACACCAGGACTATTGTTCCTGAGACTGTTCATCCACATCAATAGCAGGGCTCTTGTTCCTGAGATTGTTCATCCACATCGAAACCAATGCTATTGTTCCTGAGACTGTTCATCCACATCAACAACAGGGCTATTGTTCTTGAGACTGTTCATCCACATCAATAGCAGGGCTCTTGTTCCTGAGACTGTTCATCCACATCAACACCAGGGCTATTGTTCCTGAGACGGTTCATCCACATCAAATCCAGGGCTATTGTTCCAGAGACTGTTCATCCACATCAATAGCAGGGCTCTTGTTCCTGAGACTGTTCATCCACATCAACACCAGGGCTATTGTTCCTGAGACTGTTCATCCACATCAACACCAGGGTTCTTGTTCCTGAGACTGTTCATCCACATCAACACCAGGGCTATTGTTCCAGAGACTGTTCATCCACATCAACAACACTGCTATTGTTCCTGAGACCGTTCATCCACATCAACACCAGTGCTATTATTCCTGAGACTGTTCATCCACATCAAAACCAGGGCTATTGTTCCAGAGAATGTAATTCCACATCAATGGCAGAGCTCTTGTTCCTGAGAATGTTCATCCACATCAAAACCAGGGCTATTGTTCCTGAGACTGTTTATCTACATCAAAACCAGGGCTATTGTTCCTGAGACTGTTCATCCACATCAACACCAGTGCTCTTGTTCCTGAGACTGTTCATCCACTTCAACACCTGGACTATTGTTCCTGAGACTGTTCATCCACATCAATAGCAGGGCTCTTGTTCCTGAGACTGTTCATCCACATCAAAACCAGGGCTATTGTTCCTGAGACTGTTTATCTACATCAAAACCAGGGCTATTGTTCCTGAGACTGTTTATCTGCATCAAAACCAGGGCTATTGTTCCTGAGACTGTTCATCCACATCAACACCAGTGCTACTGTTCCTGAGACTGTTCATCCACATCAAAACCAGGGCTATTGTTCCTGAGACTGTTTATCTCCATCAAAACCAGGGCTCTTGTTCCTGAGACTGTTCATCCACATCAACACCAGGGCTATTGTTCCTGAGACTGTTCATCCACATCAACACCAGGGCTATTGTTCCTTATACTGTTCATCCACATCAACACCAGGGCTATTGTTCCTGAGACTTTTCATCCACATCACCACCAGGGCTATTGTTCCTGAGATTGTTCATCCACATCAACACCAGGGCTATTGTTCCTGAGACTGTTCATCCACATCAATAGCAGGGCTCTTCTTCCTGAGACTGTTCATCCACATCGAAACCAATGCTATTGTTCCTGAGACTGTGCATCCACATCAACAACAGGGCTATTGTTCTTGAGACTGTTCATTCACATCAATAGCAGGGCTCTTGTTCCTGAGACTGTTCATCCACATCAACACCAGGGCTATTGTTCCTGAGACGGTTGATCCACATCAAACCCAGGGCTATTGTTCCAGAGACTGTTCATCCACATCAATAGCAGAGCTCTTGTTCCTGAGACTGTTCATCCACATCAACACCAGGGCTATTGTTCCTGAGACTGTTCATCCACATCAACACCAGGGCTGTTGTTCCAGAGACTGTTCATCCACATCAACAACAGTGCTATTGTTCCTGAGACTGTTCATCCACATCAACACCAGGGCTAGTGTTCCTGAGACTGTTCATCCACATCAAAACCAGGGCTATTGTTCCTGAGACTTTTTATCTCCATCAAAACCAGCGCTCTTGTTCTTGAGACTGTTCATCCACATCAACACCAGGGCTGTTGTTCCTGAGACTTTTCATCCACATCAAAACCAGGGCTATTGTTCCTGAGACTGTTCATCCACATCATTAGCAGGGTTCTTGTTCCTTAGACTGTTAATCCACATCAACAACAAGGCTATTGTTCCTGAGACTGTTCATCCACATCAAAACCAGGGCTATTGTTCCTGAGACTGTTCATCCACATCAATAGCAGGGCTATTGTTCCAGAGACTGTTCAACCACATCAAAATCAGGGATATTGTTCCTGAGACTGTTCATCGACATCAAAACCAGGGCTATTGTTCCTGAGACTGTTCATCTACATCAATAGCAGGGCTCTTGTTCCTGAGACTGTTCATCCACATTAACACCAGGGCTATTGTTAATGAGACTGTCCATCCATATCAAAACCAGGGCTATTGATCCTGAGACTGTTCATCCACATCAATAGCAGGGCTCTTGTTCCTGAGACTGTTCATCCACATCAACACCAGGGCTATTGTTACTGATACTGTTCATCCACATCAACACCAGGACTATTGTTCCTGAGACTGTTCATCCACATCAATAGCAGGGCTCTTGTTCCTGAGACTGTTCATCGACATCGAAACCAATGGTATTGTTCCTGTGACAGTTCATCCACATCAACAACAGGGCTATTGTTCTTGAGACTGTTCATCCACATCAATAGCAGGGCTATTGTTCCTGAGAATGTTTATCTACATCAAAACCATCGCTATTGTTCCTGAGACTGTTCATCCACATCAACACCAGTTCTATTGTTCCTGAGACTGTTCATCCACATCAACACCTGGACTATTGTTAATGAGACTGTCCATCCATATCAAAACCAGGGCTATTGATCCTGAGACTGTTCATCCACATCAATAGCAGGGCTCTTGTTCCTGAGACTGTTCATCCACATCAACACCAGGGCTATTGTTACTGATACTGTTCATCCACATCAACACCAGGACTATTGTTCCTGAGACTGTTCATCCACATCAATAGCAGGGCTCTTGTTCCTGAGACTGTTCATCGACATCGAAACCAATGGTATTGTTCCTGTGACAGTTCATCCACATCAACACCAATGCTATTTTTCCTGAGACTGTTCATCCACATCAACACCTGGACTATTGTTCCTGAGACTGTTAATCCACATCAATAGCAGGGCTCTTGTTCCTGAGACTGTTCATCCACATCAAAACCAGGGCTATTGTTCCTGAGACTGTTTATCTACATCAAAACCAGGGCGATTGTTTCAGAGACTGTTCATCCACATCAACACAAGTGCTATTGTTCCTGAGACTGTTCATCCACATTAACACCAGGGCTATTGTTAATGAGACTGTCCATCCATATCAAAACCAGGGCTATTGATCCTGAGACTGTTCATCCACATCAATAGCAGGGCTCTTGTTCCTGAGACTGTTCATCCACATCAACACCAGGGCTATTGTTACTGATACTGTTCATCCACATCAACACCAGGACTATTGTTCCTGAGACTGTTCATCCACATCAATAGCAGGGCTCTTGTTCCTGAGACTGTTCATCGACATCGAAACCAATGGTATTGTTCCTGTGACAGTTCATCCACATCAACACCAATGCTATTTTTCCTGAGACTGTTCATCCACATCAACACCTGGACTATTGTTCCTGAGACTGTTAATCCACATCAATAGCAGGGCTCTTGTTCCTGAGACTGTTCATCCACATCAAAACCAGGGCTATTGTTCCTGAGACTGTTTATCTACATCAAAACCAGGGCGATTGTTTCAGAGACTGTTCATCCACATCAACACAAGTGCTATTGTTCCTGAGACTGTTCATCCACATCAACACCAGGGCTATTGTTCCTGATACTGTTCATCCACATCAACACCAGGACTATTGTTCCTGAGACTGTTCATTCAAATGAATAGCAGGGCTCTTGTTCCTGAGACTGTTCATCCACATCGAAACCAATGCTATTGTTCCTGAGACTGTTCATCCACATCAACAACAGGGCTATTGTTCTTGAGACTGTTCATCCACATCAATAGCAGGGCTCTTGTTCCTGAGACTGTTCATCCACATCAACACCAGGGCTATTGTTCCTGATACTGTTCATCCACATCAACAACAGGACTATTGTTCCTGAGACTGTTCATCCACATCAATAGCAGGGCTCTTGTTCCTGAGACTGTTCATCGACATCGAAACCAATGGTATTGTTCCTGTGACTGTTCATCCACATCAACAACAGGGCTATTGTTCTTGAGACTGTTCATCCACATCAATAGCAGGGCTATTGTTCCTGAGACTGTTTATCTACATCAAAACCATCGCTATTGTTCCTGAGACTGTTCATCCACATCAACACCAGTGCTATTGTTCCTGAGACTGTTCATCCACATCAACACCTGGACTATTGTGCCTGAGACTGTTCATCCACATCAACACCAATGCTATTTTTCCTGAGACTGTTCATCCACATCAACACCTGGACTATTGTTCCTGAGACTGTTCATCCACATCAATAGCAGGGCTCTTGTTCCTGAGACTGTTCATCCACATCAAAACCAGGGCTATTGTTCCTGAGACTGTTTATCTACATCAAAACCAGGGCGATTGTTTCAGAGACTGTTCATCCACATCAACACAAGTGCTATTGTTCCTGAGACTGTTCATCCACATCAACACCAGGGCTATTGTTCCTGAGACTGTTCATTCAAATGAATAGCAGGGCTCTTGTTCCTGAGACTGTTCATCCACATCGAAACCAATGCTATTGTTCCTGAGACTGTTCATCCACATCAACAACAGGGCTATTGTTCTTGAGACTGTTCATCCACATCAATAGCAGGGCTCTTGTTCCTGAGACTGTTCATCCACATCAACACCAGGGCTATTGTTCCTGAGACGGTTCATCCACATCAAATCCAGGGCTATTGTTCCAGAGACTGTTCATCCACATCAATAGCAGAGCTCTTGTTCCTGAGACTGTTCATCCACATCAACACCAGGGCTATTGTTCCTGAGACTGTTCATCCACATCAAAACCAGGGCTGTTGTTCCTGAGACTGTTTATCTCCATCAAAACCAGGGCTCTTGTTCCTGAGACTGTTCATCCACATCAACACCAGGGCTATTGTTCCTGAGACTGTTCATCCACATCAACACCAGGGCTATTGTTCCTTATACTGTTCATCCACATCAACACCAGGGCTATTGTTCCTGAGACTGTTCATCCACATCAACACCAGGGCTATTTTTCCTGAGATTGTTCATCCACATCAACACCAGGGCTATTGTTCCTGAGACTGTTCATCCACATCAATAGCAGGGCTCTTGTTCCTGAGACTGTTCATCCACATCGAAAGCAATGCTATTGTTCCTGAGACTGTTCATCCACATCAACAACAGGGCTATTGTTCTTGAGACTGTTCATCCACATCAATAGCAGGGCTCTTGTTCCTGAGACTGTTCATCCACATCAACACCAGGGCTATTGTTCCTGAGACGGTTCATCCTCATCAAACCCAGGACTATTGTTCCAGAGACTGTTCATCCACATCAAAAGCAGAGCTCTTGTTCCTGAGACTGTTCATCCACATCAACACCAGGGCTATTGTTCCTGAGACTGTTCATCCACATCAACACCAGGGCTATTGTTCCAAAGACTGTTCATCCACATCAACAACAGTGCTATTGTTCCTGAGACTGTTCATCCACATCAACACCAGGGCTAGTGTTCCTGAGACTGTTCATCCACATCAAAACCAGGGCTATTGTTCCTGAGACTTTTTATCTCCATCAAAACCAGGGCTCTTGTTCTTGAGACTGTTCATCCACATCAACACCAGGGCTATTGTTCCTGAGACTGTTCATCCACATCAAAACCAGGGCTATTGTTCCTGAGACTGTTCATCCACATCAATAGCAGGGCTCTTGTTCCTGAGACTGTTAATCCACATCAACAACAAGGCTATTGTTCCTGAGACTGTTCATCCACATCAAAACCAGGGCTATTGTTCCTGAGACTGTTCATCCACATCAATAGCAGGGCTATTGTTCCAGAGACTGTTCATCCACATCAAAATCAGGGCTATTGTTCCTGAGACTGTTCATCGACATCAAAACCAGGGCTATTGTTCCTGAGACTGTTCATCCACATCAATAGCAGGGCTCTTGTTCCTGAGACTGTTCATCCACATCAACACCAGGGCTATTGTTACTGAGAGTGTTCATCCACATCAAAACCAGGGCTATTGTTCCTGAGACTGTTCATCCACATCAATAGCAGGGCTCTTGTTCCTGAGACTGTTCATCGACATCGAAACCAATGGTATTGTTCCTGAGACTGTTCATCCACATCAACAACAGGGCTATTGTTCTTGAGACTGTTCATCCACATCAATAGCAGGGCTCTTGTTCCTGAGACTGTTCATCCACATCAACACCAGGGCGATTGTTCCTGAGACGGTTCATCCACATCAAATCCAGGGCTATTGTTCCAGAGACTGTTCATCCACATCAATAGCAGGGCTCTTGTTCCTGAGACTGTTCATCCACATCAACACCAGTGCTATTGTTCCTGAGACTGTTCATCCACATCAACACCAGGGCTATTCTTCCTTATACTGTTCATCCACATCAACACAAGGGCTATTGTTCCTGAGATTGCTCATCCACATCAACACCAGGGCTAATGTTCCTGACACTGTTCATCCACATCAACACCAGGGCTATTGTTCCTGAGACTGTTCATCCACATCAACAACAAAGCTCCTGTTCCTGAGACTGTTCATCCACATCAAAACCAGGGCTATCCTCCTGAGACTGTTAATCCACATCAATAGCAGGGCTATTGTTCCTGAGACTGTTCATCCACATCAAAACCAGGGCTATTGTTCCTGAGACAGTTCATCCACATCAAAACCAGGGCTATTGTTCCTGAGACTGTTCATCCACATCAATAGCAGGGCTCTTGTTCCTGAGACTGTTCATCCACATCAACACCAGGGCTATAGTTCCTGAGACTATTCATCCACATCGACACAAGGACTATTGTTCCTGAGACTGTTCATCCACATCAATAGCAAGGCTCTTGTTCCTGAGACAGTTCATCCACATCGAAACCAGTGCTATTGTTCCTGAGATTGTTCGTCCACAACAAAACCAGGGCTATTGTTCCTGAGACTGTTCATCCACATCAATAGCAGGGCTCTTGTTCCTGAGACAGTTCATCCACATCGAAACCAGTGCTATTGTTCCTGAGATTGTCCATCCACAACAAAACCAGGGCAATTGTTACAGAGACTGTTCATCCACATCAACACCTGGACTGTTGTTCCTGAGACTGTTCATCCACATCAACAGCAGGGCTCTTGTTCCTGAGACTGTTCATCCACATCGAAACCAGGGCTATTGTTCCTGAGATTGTTCATCCACATCAACACCAGGGCTCTTGTTCCTGAGACTGTTCATCCACATCAACAGCAGGGCTCTTGTTCCTGAGACTGTTCATCCACATCAACACCAGGGCTATTGTTCCTGAGACGGTTCATCCACATCAAAACCAGGGCTATTGTTCCAGAGACTGTTCATCCACATCAATAGCAGAGCTCTTGTTCCTGAGACTGTTCATCCACATCAACACCAGGGCAATTGTTCCTGAGACTGTTCATCCACATCAAAACCAGGGCTATTGTTCCTGAGACTGTTTATCTCCATCAAAACCAGGGCTCTTGTTCCTGAGACTGTTCATCCACATCAACACCAGGGCTATTGTTCTTGAGACTGTTCATCCAGATCAATAGCAGGGCTCTTGTTCCTGAGACTGTTCATCCACATCAACACCAGGGCTATTGTTCCTTATACTGTTCATCCACTTCAAAACCAGGGCTATTGGTCCTGAGTCTGTTCATCCACATCAATAGCAGGGCTCTTGTTCCTGAGACTGTTCATCCACATCAACACCAGGGCTATTGTTCCTGAGACTGTTCATCCACATCAAAACCAGGGCTAGTGTTCCTGAGACTGTTCATCCACATCAATAGCAGGGCTCTTGTTCCTGAGACAGTTAATCGACATCAACAACAAGGCTATTGTTCCTGAGACTGTTCATCCACATCAAAACCAGGGCTATTGTTCCTGAGACTGTTCATCCTCATCAATAGCAGGGCTATTGTTCCTGAGACTGTTCATCCACATCAAATCCAGGGCTATTGTTCCTGAGAATGTTCATAGACAACAAAACCAGGGCTATTGTTCCTGAGACTGTTCATCGACATCAATAGCAGGGCTCTTGTTCCTGAGACTGTTCATTCACATCAAAACCAGGTCTCTTGTTCCTGAGACTGTTTATCTACATCAAAACCAGGGCTATTGTTCCTGAGACTGTTCATCCACATCAACACCAGTGCTATTGTTCCTGAGACTGTTCATCCACATCAACACCTGGACTATTGTTCCTGAGACTGTTCATCCACATCAATAGCAGGGCTATTGTTCCTGAGACTGTTCATCCACATCAAAACCAGGGCTATTGTTCCTGTGAATGATCATCCACAACAAAACCAGGGCTATTGTTCCTGAGACTGTTCATCCACATCAATAGCAGGGCTCTTGTTCCTGAGACTGTTCATCCACATCAAAACCAGGTCTATTGTTCCTGAGACTGTTTATCTACATCAAAACCAGGGCTATTGTTCCTGAGACTGTTCATCCACATCAACACCAGTGCTATTGTTCCTGAGACTGTTCATCCACATCAACACCTGGACTATTGCTCCTGAGACTGTTCATCCACATCAATAGAAGGGCTCTTGTTCCTGAGACTGTTCATCCACATCGAAACCAGGGCTATTGTTCCAGAGACTGTTTATCTACATCAAAACCAGGGCTATTCTTCCTGAGACTGTTCATCCACATCAACGCCAATGCTATTGTTCCTGAGACTGTTCATCCACATCAGCACCTGGACTAATGATCCTGAGACTGTTCATCCACATCAATAGCAGGACTATTGTTCCTGAGACTGTTCATCCACATCAAAACCAGGGCTATTGTTCCTGAGAATTTTCATCCACAATAAAACCAGGGCTATTGTTCCTGAGACTGTTCATCCACATCAATAGCAGGGCTCTTGTTCCTGAGACTGTTCATCCACATCAAAACCAGGGCTATTCTTCCTGAAACTGTTTATCTACATCAAAACCAGGGCTATTGTTCCTGAGACTGTTCATCCACATCAACACCAGTGCTATTGTTCCTGAGACTGTTCATCCACATCAACACCTGGACTATTGTTCCTCAGACTGTTCATCCACATCAATAGCAGGGCTCTTGTTCCTGAGACTGTTCATCCACATCGAAACCAGGGCTATTGTTCCTGAGATTGTTCATCCACATCAACTCCAGGGCTCTTGTTCCTGAGACTGTTCATCCACATCAACAACAGGGCTATTGTTCTTGAGACTGTTCATCGAGATCAATAGCAGGGCTCTTGTTCCTGAGACTGTTCATCCACATCAACACCAGGGTTATTGTTCCTGAGACGGTTCATCCACATCAAAACCAGGGCTATTGTTCCAGAGACTGTTCATCCACATCAATAGCAGAGCTCTTGTTCCTGAGACTGTTCATCCACATCAACACCAGGGCAATTGTTCCTGAGACTGTTCATCCACATCAAAACCAGGGCTATTGTTCCTGAGACTGTTTATCTCCATCAAAACCAGGGCTCTTGTTCCTGAGACTGTTCATCCACATCAACACCAGGGCTATTGTTCCTGAGACTGTTCATCCACATCAACACCTGGACTATTGTTCCTGAGACTGTTCATCCACATCAATAGCAGGGCTCTTGTTCCTGAGACTGTTCATCCACATCAAAACCAGGGCTATTGTTCCTGAGACTGTTTATCTACATCAAAACCAGGGCTATTGTTCCTGAGACTGTTCATCCACATCAACACCAGTGCTATTGTTACTGAGACTGTTCATCCACATCAACACCTGGACTATTGTTCCTGAGACTGTTCATCCACATCAACACCAGTGCTATTGTTCCTGAGACTGTTCATCCACATCAACACCTGGACTATTGTTCCTGAGACTGTTCATCCACATCAATAGCAGGGCTCTTGTTCCTGAGACTGTTCATCCACATCAAAACCAGGGCTGTTGTTCCTGAGACTGTTTATCTACATCAAAACCAGGGCTATTCTTCCTGAGACTGTTCATCCACATCAACGCCAGTGCTATTGTTCCTGAGACTGTTCATCCACATCAACACCTGGACTATTGTTCCTGAGACTGTTCATCCACATCAATAGCAGGACTATTGTTCCTGAGACTGTTCATCCACATCAAAACCAGGGCTATTGTTCCTGAGAATGTTCATCCACAACAAAACCAGGGCTATTGTTCCTGAGACTGTTCATCCACATCAATAGCAGGGCTCTTGTTCCTGAGACTGTTCATCCACATCGAAACCAGGGCTATTGTTCCTGAGATTGTTCATCCACATCAACTCCAGGGCTCTTGTTCCTGAGACTGTTCATCCACATCAACACCAGGGCTATTGTTCCTGAGAAGGTTCATCCACATAAAAACCAGGGCTATTGTTCCAGAGACTGTTCATCCACATCAATAGCATTGCTCTTGTTCCTGAGACTGTTCATCCACATCAACACCAGGGCAATTGTTCTTGAGACTGTTCATCCACATCAAAACCAGGGCTATTGTTCCTGAGACTGTTTATCTCCATCAAAACCAGGGCTCTTGTTCCTGAGACAGTTCATCCACATCAACACCAGGGCTATTGTTCCTGAGACTGCTCATCCACATCAACACCTGGACTATTGTTCCTGAGACTGTTCATCCACATCAATAGCAGGGCTCTTGTTCCTGAGACTGTTCATCCACATCAAAACCAGGGCTATTGTTCCTGAGACTGTTTATCTTCATCAAAACCAGGGCTATTGTTCCTGAGACTGTTCATCCACATCAACACCAGTGCCATTGTTCCTGAGACTGTTCATCCACATCAACACCTGGACTATTGTTCCTGAGACTGTTCATCCACATCAATAGCAGGGCTATTGTTCCTGAGACAGTTCATCCACATCAAAACCTGGGCTATTGTTCCTGAGAATGTTCATCCACAACAAAACCAGGGCTATTGTTCCTGAGACTGTTCATCCACATCAATAGCATGGCTCTTGTTCCTGAGACTGTTCATCCACATCAAAACCAGGGCTATTGTTCCTGAGACTGTTTATCTACATCAAAACCAGGGCTATTGTTTCTGAGACTGTTCACCCACATCAACACCAGTGCTATTGTTCCTGAGACTGTTCTTCCACATCAACACCTGGACTATTGTTCCTGAGACTGTTCATCCACATCAGTAGCAGGGCTTTTGTTCCTGAGACTGTTCATCCACATCAAAACCAGGGCTATTGTTCCTGTGACTGTTTATCTACATCAAAACCAGGGCTATTGTTCCTGAGACTGTTTATCTACATCAAAACCAGGGCTATTGTTCCTGAGACTGTTCATCCACATCAACACCAGTGCTCTTGTTCCTGAGACTGTTCATCCACATCAACACCTGGACTATTGTTCCTGAGACTGTTCATCCACATCAACACCAGTGCTATTGTTCCTGAGACTGTTCATCCACATCAACACCTGGACTATTGTTCCTGAGACTGTTCATCCACATCAATAGCAGGGCTCTTGTTCCTGAGACTGTTCATCCACATCAACACCTGGACTATTGTGCCTGAGACTGTTCATCCACATCAACACCAGTGCTATTTTTCCTGAGACTGTTCATCCACATCAAAACCAGGGCTATTGTTCCTGAGACTGTTTATCTACATCAAAACCAGGGCTATTGTTTATGAGACTGTTCATCCACATCTACAGCAGTGCTATTGTTCCTGAGACTGTTCATCCACATCAACACCTGGACTATTGTTCCTGAGACTGTTCATCCACATCAAAACCAGGTCTATTGTTCCTGAGACTGTTCATCCACATCAATAGCAGGGCTTTTTTTCCTGAGACTGTTCATCCACATCAACACCAGGGCTATTTTTACTGAGACTGTTCATCCACATAAAAACCAGGGCTATTGTTCCTGAGACTGTTCATCCACATCAATAGCAGGGCTCTTGTTCCTGAGACTGTTCATCCACATCAACACCAGGGCTATTGTTCCTGATACTGTTCAACCACATCAACACCAGGACTATTGTTCCTGAGACTGTTCATTCAAATCAATAGCAGGGCTCTTGTTCCTGAGACTGTTCATCCACATCGAAACCAATGCTATTGTTCCTGAGACTGTTCATCCACATCAACAACAGGGCTATTGTTCCTGAGACGGTTCATCCACATCAAATCCAGGGCTATTGTTCCAGAGACTGTTCATCCACATCAATAGCAGAGCTCTTGTTCCTGAGACTGTTCATCCACATGAACACCAGGGCTATTGTTCCTGAGACGGTTCATCCACATCAAATCCAGGGCTATTGTTCCAGAGACTGTTCATCCACATCAATAGCAGAGCTCTTGTTCCTGAGACTGTTCATCCACATCAACACCAGGGCTATTGTTCCTGAGACTGTTCATCCACATCAAAACCAGGGCTATTGTTCCTGAGACTGTTTATCTCCATCAAAACCAGGGCTCTTGTTCCTGAGACTGTTCATCCACATCAACACCAGGGCTATTGTTCCTGAGACTGTTCATCCACATCAACACCAGGGCAATTGTTCCTTATACTGTTCATCCACATCAACACCAGGGCTATTGTTCCTGAGACTGTTCATCCACATCAACACCAGTGCTATTGTTCCTGAGACTGTTCATCCACATCAACACCTGGACTATTGTTCCTGAGACTGTTCATCCACATCAATAGCAGGGCTATTGTTCCTGAGACTGTTCATCCACATCGAAACCTGGGCTATTGTTCCTGAGAATGTTCATCCACAACAAAACCAGGGCTATTGTTCCTGAGACTGTTCATCCACATCAATAGCAGGGCTCTTGTTCCTGAGACTGTTCATCCACATCAAAACCAGGGCTATTGTTCCTGAGACTGTTTATCGACATCAAAACCAGGGCTATTGTTCCTGAGACTGTTCATCCACATCAACACCAGTGCTATTGTTCCTGAGACTGTTCATCCACATCAACACCTGGACTATTGTTCCTGAGACTGTTCATCCACATCAATAGCAGGGCTCTTGTTCCTGAGACTGTGCATCCACATCAAAACCAGGGCTATTGTTCCTGAGACTGTTTATCTACATCAAAACCAGGGCTATTGTTCCTGAGACTGTTTATCTAAATCAAAACCAGGGCTATTGTTCCTGAGACTGTTCATCCACATCAACACCAGTGCTATTGTTCCTGAGACTGTTCATCCACATCAACACCTGGACTATTGTTCCTGAGACTGTTCATCCACATCAACACCAGTGCTATTGTTCCTGAGACTGTTCATCCACATCAACACCTGGACTATTGTTCCTGAGACTGTTCATCGACATCAATAGCAGGGCTCTTGTTCCTGAGACTGTTCATCCACATCGAAACCAGGGCTATTGTTCCTGAGACTGTTTATCTACATCAAAACCAGGGCTATTCTTCCTGAGACTGTTCATCCACATCAACGCCAGTGCTATTGTTCCTGAGACTGTTCATCCACATCAAAAGCAGGACTATTGTTCCTGAGACTGTTCATCCACATCAAAACCGCGGCTATTGTTCCTGAGACTGTTCATCCACATCAATAGCAGAGCTCTTGTTCCTGAGACTGTTCATCCACATCAACACCAGGGCTATTGTTCCTGAGACTGTTCATCCACATCAACACCAGGGCTATTGTTCCAAAGACTGTTCGTCCACATCAACAACAGTGCTATTGTTCCTGAGACTGTTCATCCACATCAACACCAGGGCTAGTGTTCCTGAGACTGTTCATCCACATCAAAACCAGGGCTATTGTTCCTGAGACTTTTTATCTCCACCAAAACCAGGGCTCTTGTTCTTGAGACTGTTCATCCACATCAACACCAGGGCTATTGTTCCTGAGACTGTTCATCCACAGGAAAACCAGGGCTATTGTTCCTGAGACTGTTCATCCACATCAATAGCAGGGCTCTTGTTCCTGAGACTGTTAATCCACATCAACAACAAGGCTATTGTTCCTGAGACTGTTCATCCACATCAAAACCACGGCTATTGTTCCTGAGACGGTTCATCCACATCAAACCCAGGGCTATTGTTCCAGAGACTTTTCATCCACATCAATAGCAGAGCTCTTGTTCCTGAGACTGTTCATCCACATCAACACCAGGGCTATTGTTCCTGAGACTGTTCATCCACATCAACACCAGGGCTATTGTTCCAAAGACTGTTCGTCCACATCAACAACAGTGCTATTGTTCCTGAGACTGTTCATCCACATCAACACCAGGGCTAGTGTTCCTGAGACTGTTCATCCACATCAAAACCAGGGCTATTGTTCCTGAGACTTTCTATCTCCATCAAAACCAGGGCTCTTGTTCTTGAGACTGTTCATCCACATCAACACCAGGGCTATTGTTCCTGAGACTGTTCATCCACATCAAAACCAGGGCTATTGTTCCTGAGACTGTTCATCCACATCAATAGCAGGGCTCTTGTTCCTGAGACTGTTAATCCACATCAACAACAAGGCTATTGTTCCTGAGACTGTTCATCCACATCAAAACCAGGGCTATTGTTCCTGAGACTGTTCATCCACATCAATAGCAGGGCTATTGTTCCAGAGACTGTTCATCCACATCAAAATCAGGGCTATTGTTCCTGAGACTGTTCATCGACATCAAAACCAGGGCTATTGTTCCTGAGACTGTTCATCCACATCAATAGCAGGGCTCTTGTTCCTGAGACTGTTCATCCACATCAACACCAGGGCTATTGTTACTGAGACTGTTCATCCACATCAAAACCAGGGCTATTGTTCCTGAGACTGTTCATCCACATCAGTAGCAGGGCGCTTGTTCCTGAGACTGTTCATCCACATCAACACCAGGGCTATTGTTCCTGATACTGTTCATCAACATCAACACCAGGACTATTGTTGCTGAGACTGTTCATCCACATCAATAGCAGGGCTCTTGTTCCTGAGACTGTTCATCGACGTCGAAACCAATGGTATTGTTCTTGAGACTGTTCATCCACATCAATAGCAGGGCTCTTGTTCCTGAGACTGTTCATCCACATCAACACCAGGGCGATTGTTCCTGAGACGGTTCATCCACATCAAATCCAGGGCTATTGTTCCAGAGACTGTTCATCCACATCAATAGCAGAGCTCTTGTTCCTGAGACTGTTCATCCACATCAACACCAGGGCTATTATTCCTGAGACTGTTCATCCACATCAAAACCAGGGCTATTGTTCCTGAGACTGTTTATCTCCATCAATTGCAGGGCTCTTGTTCCTGAGACTGTTCATCCACATCAACACCAGTGCTATTGTTCCTGAGACTGTTCATCCACATCAACACCAGGGCTATTGTTCCTGAGACTGTTCATCCACATCAACACCAGGGCTATTGTTCCTGAGATTGCTCATGCACATCAACACCAGGGCTAATGTTCCTGACACTGTTCATCCACATCAACACCAGGGCTATTGTTCCTGAGACTGTTCATCCACATCAACAACAAAGCTACTGTTCCTGAGACTGTTCATCCACATCAAAACCAGGGCTATCCTCCTGAGACAGTTAATCCATATCAATAGCAGGGCTATTGTTCCTGAGACTGTTCATCCACATCAAAACCAGGGCTATTGTTCCTGAGACAGTTCATCCACATCAAAACCAGGGCAATTGTTCCTGAGACTGTTCATCCACATCAATAGCAGGGCTCTTGTTCCTGAGACTGTTCATCCACATCAACACCAGGGCTATAGTTCCTGAGACTGTTCATCCACATCGACACAAGGACTATTGTTCCTGAGACTGTTCATCCACATCAATAGCAAGGCTCTTGTTCCTGAGACAGTTCATCCACATCGAAACCAGTGCTATTGTTCCAGAGATTGTTCATCCACAACAAAACCAGGGCTATTGTTCCTGAGACTGTTCATCCACATCAATAGCAGGGCTCTTGTTCCTGAGACAGTTCATCCACATCGAAACCAGTGCTATTGTTCCTGAGATTGTTCATCCACAACAACACATGGACTATTTTTCCTGAGACTGTTCATCCACATCAATAGCAGGGCTCTTGTTCCTGAGACTGTTCATCCACATCGAAACCAGGGCTATTGTTCCTGAGATTGTTCATCCACAACAACACCAGGGCTCTTGTTCCTGAGACTGTTCATCCACATCAACAACAGGGCTCTTGTTCCTGAGACTGTTCATCCACATCAACACCAGGGCTATTGTTCCTGAGACGGTTCATCCACATCAAAACCAGGGCTATTGTTCCAGAGACTGTTCATCCACATCAATAGCAGAGCTCTTGTTCCTGAGACTGTTCATCCACATCAACACCAGGGCAATTGTTCCTGAGACTGTTCATCCACATCAAAACCAGGGCTATTGTTCCTGAGACTGTTTATCTCCATCAAAACCAGGGCTCTTGTTCCTGAGACTGTTCATCCACATCAACACCAGGGCTATTGTTCTTGAGACTGTTCATCCAGATCAATAGCAGGGCTCTTGTTCCTGAGACTGTTCATCCACATCAACACCAGGGCTATTGTTCCTTATACTGTTCATCCACATCAAAACCAGGGCTATTGGTCCTGAGTCTGTTCATCCACATCAATAGCAGGGCTCTTGTTCCTGAGACTGTTCATCCACATCAACACCTGGACTATTGTTCCTTATACTGTTCATCCACATCAAAACCAGGGCTATTGGTCCTGAGACTGTTCATCCACATCAATAGCAGGGCTCTTGTTCCTGAGACAGTTAATCGACATCAACAACAAGGCTATTGTTCCTGAGACTGTTCATCCACATCAAAACCAGGGCTATTGTTCCTGAGACTGTTCATCCACATCAATAGAAGGGCTATTGTTCCTGAGACTGTTCATCCACATCAAATCCAGGGCTATTGTTCCTGAGAATGTTCATCCACAACAAAACCAGGGCTATTGTTCCTGAGACTGTTCATCCACATCAATAGCAGGGCTCTTGATCCTGAGACTGTTCATCCACATCAATCGCAGGGCTCTTGTTCCTGAGACTGTTCATTCACATCAAAACCAGGGCTATTGTTCCTGAGACTGTTTATCTACATCAAAACCAGGGCTATTGTTCCTGAGACTGTTCATCCACATCAACACCAGTGCTATTGTTACTGAGACTGTTCATCCACATCAAAACCAGGGCTATTGTTCCTGAGACTGTTCATCCACATCAATAGCAGGGCTCTTGTTCCTGAGACTGTTCATCCACATCAACACCAGGGCTATTGTTCCTGATACTGTTCATCCACATCAACACCAGGACTATTGTTCCTGAGACTGTTCATTCAAATCAATAGCAGGGCTCTTGTTCCTGAGACTGTTCATCCACATCGAAACCAATGCTATTGTTCCTGAGACTGTTCATCCACATCAACAACAGGGCTATAGTTCCTGAGACGGTTCATCCACATCAAATCCAGGGCTATTGTTCCAGAGACTGTTCATCCACATCAATAGCAGAGCTCTTGTTCCTGAGACTGTTCATCTACATCAAAACCAGGGCTATTGTTCCTGAGACGGTTCATCCACATCAAATCCAGGGCTATTGTTCCAGAGACTGTTCATCCACATCAATAGCAGAGCTCATGTTCCTGAGACTGTTCATCCACATCAACACCAGGGCTATTGTTCCTGAGACTGTTCATCCACATCAAAACCAGGGCTATTGTTCCTGAGACTGTTTATCTCCATCAAAACCAGGGCTCTTGTTCCTGAGACTGTTCATCCACATCAACACCAGGGCTATTGTTCCTGAGACTGTTCATCCACATCAACACCAGGGCTATTGTTCCTTATACTGTTCATCCACATCAACACCAGGGCTATTGTTCCTGAGACTGTTCATCCACATCAACACCAGTGCTATTGTTCCTGAGACTGTTCATCCACATCAACACCTGGACTATTGTTCCTGAGACTGTTCATCCACATCAAAACCACGGCTATTGTTCCTGAGACGGTTCATCCACATCAAACCCAGGGCTATTGTTCCAGAGACTGTTCATCCACATCAATAGCAGAGCTCTTGTTCCTGAGACTGTTCATCCACATCAACACCAGGGCTATTGTTCCTGAGACTGTTCATCCACATCAACACCAGGGCTATTGTTCCAAAGACTGTTCGTCCACATCAACAACAGTGCTATTGTTCCTGAGACTGTTCATCCACATCAACACCAGGGCTAGTGTTCCTGAGACTGTTCATCCACATCAAAACCAGGGCTATTGTTCCTGAGACTTTTTATCTCCATCAAAACCAGGGCTCTTGTTCTTGAGACTGTTCATCCACATCAACACCAGGGCTATTGTTCCTGAGACTGTTCATCCACATCAAAACCAGGGCTATTGTTCCTGAGACTGTTCATCCACATCAATAGCAGGGCTCTTGTTCCTGAGACTGTTAATCCACATCAACAACAAGGCTATTGTTCCTGAGACTGTTCATCCACATCAAAACCAGGGCTATTGTTCCTGAGACTGTTCATCCACATCAATAGCAGGGCTATTGTTCCAGAGACTGTTCATCCACATCAAAATCAGGGCTATTGTTCCTGAGACTGTTCATCGACATCAAAACCAGGGCTATTGTTCCTGAGACTGTTCATCCACATCAATAGCAGGGCTCTTGTTCCTGAGACTGTTCATCCACATCAACACCAGGGCTATTGTTACTGAGACTGTTCATCCACATCAAAACCAGGGCTATTGTTCCTGAGACTGTTCATCCACATCAGTAGCAGGGCGCTTGTTCCTGAGACTGTTCATCCACATCAACACCAGGGCTATTGTTCCTGATACTGTTCATCCACATCAACACCAGGACTATTGTTGCTGAGACTGTTCATCCACATCAATAGCAGGGCTCTTGTTCCTGAGACTGTTCATCGACATCGAAACCAATGGTATTGTTCTTGAGACTGTTCATCCACATCAATAGCATGGCTCTTGTTCCTGAGACTGTTCATCCACATCAACACCAGGGCGATTGTTCCTGAGACGGTTCATCCACATCAAATCCAGGGCTATTGTTCCAGAGACTGTTCATCCACATCAATAGCAGAGCTCTTGTTCCTGAGACTGTTCATCCACATCAACACCAGGGCTATTGTTCCTGAGACTGTTCATCCACATCAAAACCAGGGCTATTGTTCCTGAGACTGTTTATCTCCATCAATTGCAGGGCTCTTGTTCCTGAGACTGTTCATCCACATCAACACCAGTGCTATTGTTCCTGAGACTGTTCATCCACATCAACACCAGGGCTATTGTTCCTTATACTGTTCATCCACATCAACACCAGGGCTATTGTTCCTGAGACTGTTCATCCACATCAACACCAGGGCTATTGTTCCTGAGATTGCTCATGCACATCAACACCAGGGCTAATGTTCCTCACACTGTTCATCCACATCAACACCAGGGCTATTGTTCCTGAGACTGTTCATCCACATCAACAACAAAGCTACTGTTCCTGAGACTGTTCATCCACATCAAAACCAGGGCTATCCTCCTGAGACAGTTAATCCATATCAATAGCAGGGCTATTGTTCCTGAGACTGTTCATCCACATCAAAACCAGGGCTATTGTTCCTGAGACAGTTCATCCACATCAAAACCAGGGCAATTGTTCCTGAGACTGTTCATCCACATCAATAGCAGGGCTCTTGTTCCTGAGACTGTTCATCCACATCAACACCAGGGCTATAGTTCCTGAGACTGTTCATCCACATCGACACAAGGACTATTGTTCCTGAGACTGTTCATCCACATCAATTGCAAGGCTCTTGTTCCTGAGACAGTTCATCCACATCGAAACCAGTGCTATTGTTCCAGAGATTGTTCATCCACAACAAAACCAGGGCTATTGTTCCTGAGACTGTTCATCCACATCAATAGCAGGGCTCTTGTTCCTGAGACAGTTCATCCACATCGAAACCAGTGCTATTGTTCCTGAGATTGTTCATCCACAACAACACCTGGACTATTTTTCCTGAGACTGTTCATCCACATCAATAGCAGGGCTCTTGTTCCTGAGACTGTTCATCCACATCGAAACCAGGGCTATTGTTCCTGAGATTGTTCATCCACATCAACACCAGGGCTCTTGTTCCTGAGACTGTTCATCCACATCAACAACAGGGCTCTTGTTCCTGAGACTGTTCATCCACATCAACACCAGGGCTATTGTTCCTGAGACGGTTCATCCACATCAAAACCAGGGCTATTGTTCCAGAGACTGTTCATCCACATCAATAGCAGAGCTCTTGTTCCTGAGACTGTTCATCCACATCAACACCAGGGCAATTGTTCCTGAGACTGTTCATCCACATCAAAACCAGGGCTATTGTTCCTGAGACTGTTTATCTCCATCAAAACCAGGGCTCTTGTTCCTGAGACTGTTCATCCACATCAACACCAGGGCTATTGTTCTTGAGACTGTTCATCCAGATCAATAGCAGGGCTCTTGTTCCTGAGACTGTTCATCCACATCAACACCAGGGCTATTGTTCCTTATACTGTTCATCCACATCAAAACCAGGGCTATTGGTCCTGAGTCTGTTCATCCACATCAATAGCAGGGCTCTTGTTCCTGAGACTGTTCATCCACATCAACACCAGGGCTATTGTTCCTTATACTGTTCATCCACATCAAAACCAGGGCTATTGGTCCTGAGACTGTTCATCCACATCAATAGCAGGGCTCTTGTTCCTGAGACAGTTAATCGACATCAACAACAAGGCTATTGTTCCTGAGACTGTTCATCCACATCAAAACCAGGGCTATTGTTCCTGAGACTGTTCATCCACATCAATAGAAGGGCTATTGTTCCTGAGACTGTTCATCCACATCAAATCCAGGGCTATTGTTCCTGAGAATGTTCATCCACAACAAAACCAGGGCTATTGTTCCTGAGACTGTTCATCCACATCAATAGCAGGGCTCTTGATCCTGAGACTGTTCATCCACATCAATAGCAGGGCTCTTGTTCCTGAGACTGTTCATTCACATCAAAACCAGGGCTATTGTTCCTGAGACTGTTTATCTACATCAAAACCAGGGCTCTTGTTCCTGAGACTGTTCATCCACATCAACACCAGTGCTATAGTTACTGAGACTGTTCATCCACATCAAAACCAGGGCTATTGTTCCTGAGACTGTTCATCCACATCAATAGCAGGGCTCTTGTTCCTGAGACTGTTCATCCACATCAACACCAGGGCTATTGTTCCTGATACTGTTCATCCACATTAACACCAGGACTATTGTTCCTGAGACTGTTCATTCAAATCAATAGCAGGGCTCTTGTTCCTGAGACTGTTCATCCACATCGAAACCAATGCTATTGTTCCTGAGACTGTTCATCCACATCAACAACAGGGCTATAGTTCCTGAGACGGTTCATCCACATCAAATCCAGGGCTATTGTTCCAGAGACTGTTCATCCACATCAATAGCAGAGCTCTTGTTCCTGAGACTGTTCATCTACATCAAAACCAGGGCTATTGTTCCTGAGACGGTTCATCCACATCAAATCCAGGGCTATTGTTCCAGAGACTGTTCATCCACATCAATAGCAGAGCTCATGTTCCTGAGACTGTTCATCCACATCAACACCAGGGCTATTGTTCCTGAGACTGTTCATCCACATCAACACCAGGGCTATTGTTCCTTATACTGTTCATCCACATCAACACCAGGGCTATTGTTCCTGAGACTGTTCATCCACATCAACACCAGTGCTATTGTTCCTGAGACTGTTCATCCACATCAACACCTGGACTATTGTTCCTGAGACTGTTCATCCACATCAATAGCAGGGCTATTGTTCCTGAGACTGGTCATCCACATCAAAACCTGGGCTATTGTTCCTGAGAATGTTCATCCACAACAAAACGAGGGCTATTGTTCCTGAGACTGTTCATCCACATCAATAGCAGTGCTCTTGTTCCTGAGACTGTTCATCCACATCAAAACCAGGGCTATTGTTCCTGAGACTGTTTATCTACATCAAAACCAGGGCTGTTGCTCCTGAGACTGTTCATCCACATCAACACCAGTGCTATTGTTCCTGAGACTGTTCATCCACATCAACACCTGGACTATTGTTCCTGAGACTGTTCATCCACATCAATAGCAGGGCTCTTGTTCCTGAGACTGTGCATCCACATCAAAACCAGGGCTATTGTTCCTGAGACTGTTTATCTACAGCAAAACCAGGGCTATTGTTCCTGAGACTGTTCATCCACATCAACACCAGGGCTATTGTTCTTGAGACTGTTCATCCAGATCAATAGCAGGGCTCTTGTTCCTGAGACTGTTCATCCACATCAACACCAGGGCAATTGTTCCTTATACTGTTCATCCACATCAAAACCAGGGCTATTGGTCCTGAGTCTGTTCATCCACATCAACACCAGTGCTATAGTTACTGAGACTGTTCATCCACATCAAAACCAGGGCTATTGTTCCTGAGACTGTTCATCCACATCAATAGCAGGGCTCTTGTTCCTGAGACTGTTCATCCACATCAATACCAGGGCTATTGTTCCTGATACTGTTCATCCACATCAACACCAGGACTATTGTTCCTGAGACTGTTCATTCAAATCAATAGCAGGGCTCTTGTTCCTGAGACTGTTCATCCACATCGAAACCAATGCTATTGTTCCTGAGACTGTTCATCCACATCAACAACAGGGCTATAGTTCCTGAGACGGTTCATCCACATCAAATCCAGGGCTATTGTTCCAGAGACTGTTCATCCACATCAATAGCAGAGCTCTTGTTCCTGAGACTGTTCATCTACATCAAAACCAGGGCTATTGTTCCTGAGACGGTTCATCCACATCAAATCCAGGGCTATTGTTCCAGAGACTGTTCAACCACATCAATAGCAGAGCTCATGTTCCTGAGACTGTTCATCCACATCAACACCAGGGCTATTGTTCCTGAGACTGTTCATCCACATCAAAACCAGGGCTATTGTTCCTGAGACTGTTTATCTCCATCAAAACCAGGGCTCTTGTTCCTGAGACTGTTCATCCACATCAACACCAGGGCTATTGTTCCTGAGACTGTTCATCCACATCAACACCAGGGCTATTGTTCCTTATACTGTTCATCCACATCAACACCAGGGCTATTGTTCCTGAGACTGTTCATCCACATCAACACCAGTGCTATTGTTCCTGAGACTGTTCATCCACATCAACACCTGGACTATTGTTCCTGAGACTGTTCATCCACATCAATAGCAGGGCTATTGTTCCTGAGACTGGTCATCCACATCAAAACCTGGGCTATTGTTCCTGAGAATGTTCATCCACAACAAAACGAGGGCTATTGTTCCTGAGACTGTTCATCCACATCAATAGCAGGGCTCTTGTTCCTGAGACTGTTCATCCACATCAAAACCAGGGCTATTGTTCCTGAGACTGTTTATCTACATCAAAACCAGGGCTGTTGCTCCTGAGACTGTTCATCCACATCAACACCAGTGCTATTGTTCCTGAGACTGTTCATCCACATCAACACCTGGACTATTGTTCCTGAGACTGTTCATCCACATCAATAGCAGGGCTCTTGTTCCTGAGACTGTGCATCCACATCAAAACCAGGGCTATTGTTCCTGAGACTGTTTATCTACATCAAAACCAGGGCTATTGTTCCTGAGACTGTTTATCTACATCAAAACCAGGGCTATTGTTCCTGAGACTGTTCATCCACATCAACACCAGTGCTATTGTTCCTGAGACTGTTCATCCACATCAACACCTGGACTATTGTTCCTGAGACTGTTCATCCACATCAACACCAGTGCTATTGTTCCTGAGACTGTTCATCCACATCAAAAGCAGGGCTATTGTTCCTGAGACAGTTCATCCACATCAAAACCAGGGCAATTGTTCCTGAGACTGTTCATCCACATCAATAGCAGGGCTCTTGTTCCTGAGACTGTTCATCCACATCAGCACCAGGGCTATAGTTCCTGAGACTGTTCATCCACATCGACTCAAGGACTATTGTTCCTGAGACTGTTCATCCACATCAATAGCAAGGCTCTTGTTCCTGAGACAGTTCATCCACATCGAAACCAGTGCTATTGTTCCAGAGATTGTTCATCCACAACAAAACCAGGGCTATTGTTCCTGAGACTGTTCGTCCACATCAATAGCAGGGCTCTTGTTCCTGAGACAGTTCATCCACATCGAAACCAGTGCTATTGTTCCTGAGATTGTTCATCCACAACAAAACCAGGGCAATTGTTCCAGAGACTGTTCATCCACATCAACACCTGGACTATTGTTCCTGAGACTGTTCATCCACATCAATAGCAGGGCTCTTGTTCCTGAGACTGTTCATCCACATCGAAACCAGGGCTATTGTTCCTGAGATTGTTCATCCACATCAACACCAGGGCTCTTGTTCCTGAGACTGTTCATCCACATCAACAACAGGGCTCTTGTTCCTGAGACTGTTCATCCACATCAACACCAGGGCTATTGTTCCTGAGACGGTTCATCCACATCAAAACCAGGGCTATTGTTCCAGAGACTGTTCATCCACATCAATAGCAGAGCTCTTGTTCCTGAGACTGTTCATCCACATCAACACCAGGGCAATTGTTCCTGAGACTGTTCATCCACATCAAAACCAGGGCTATTGTTCCTGAGACTGTGTATCTCCATCAAAACCAGGGCTCTTGTTCCTGAGACTGTTCATCCACATCAACACCAGGGCTATTGTTCTTGAGACTGTTCATCCAGATCAATAGCAGGGCTCTTGTTCCTGAGACTGTTCATCCACATCAACACCAGTGCTATTGTTCCTTATACTGTTCATCCACATCAAAACCAGGGCTATTGGTCCTGAGTCTGTTCATCCACATCAATAGCAGGGCTCTTGTTCCTGAGACTGTTCATCCACATCAACACCAGGGCTATTGTTCCTGAGACTGTTCATCCACATCAAAACCGGGGCTATTGTTCCTGAGACTGTTCATCCACATCAATAGCAGGGCTCTTGTTCCTGAGACAGTTAATCGACATCAACAACAAGGCTATTGTTCCTGAGACTGTTCATCCACATCAAAACCAGGGCTATTGTTACTGAGACTGTTCATCCACATCAATAGAAGGGCTATTGTTCCTGAGACTGTTCATCCACATCAAATCCAGGGCTATTGTTCCTGAGAATGTTCATCCACAACAAAACCAGGGCTGTTGTTCCTGAGACTGTTCATCCACATCAATAGCAGGGCTCTTGATCCTGAGACTGTTCATCCACATCAATAGCAGGGCTCTTGTTCCTGAGACTGTTCATTCACATCAAAACCAGGGCTATTGTTCCTGAGACTGTTTATCTACATCAAAACCAGGGCTATTGTTCCTGAGACTGTTCATCCACATCAACAGCAGTGCTATTGTTACTGAGACTGTTCATCCACATCAAAACCAGGGCTATTGTTCCTGAGACTGTTCATCCACATCAATAGCAGGGCTCTTGTTCCAAGAGACTGTTCATCCACATCAACACCAGGGCTATTGTTCCTGATACTGTTCATCCACATCAACACCAGGACTATTGTTCCTGAGACTGTTCATTCAAATCAATAGCAGGGCTCTTGTTCCTGAGACTGTTCATCCACATCGAAACCAATGCTATTGTTCCTGAGACTGTTCATCCACATCAACAACAGGGCTATTTTTCCTGAGACAGTTCATCCACATCAAATCCAGGGCTATTGTTCCAGAGACTGTTCATCCACATCAATAGCAGAGCTCCTGTTCCTGAGACTGTTCATCTACATCAAAACCAGGGCTATTGTTCCTGAGACGGTTCATCCACATCAAATCCAGGGCTATTGTTCCAGAGACTGTTCATCCACATCAATAGCAGAGCTCTTGTTCCTGAGACTGTTCATCCACATCAACACCAGGGCTATTGTTCCTGAGACTGTTCATCCACATCAAAACCAGGGCTATTGTTCCTGAGACTGTTTATCTCCATCAAAACCAGGGCTCTTGTTCCTGAGACTGTTCATCCACATCAACACCAGGGCTATTGTTCCTGAGACTGTTCATCCACATCAACACCAGGGCTATTGTTCCTTATACTGTTCATCCACATCAACACCAGAGCTATTGTTCCTGAGACTGTTCATCCACATCAACACCAGTGCTATTGTTCCTGAGACTGTTCATCCACATCAACACCTGGACTATTGTTCCTGAGACTGTTCATCCACATCAATAGCAGGCCTATTGTTCCTGAGACTGTTCATCCACATCAAAACCTGGGCTATTGTTCCTGAGAATGTTCATCCACAACAAAACCAGGGCTATTGTTCCTGAGACTGTTCATCCACATCAATAGCAGGGCTCTTGTTCCTGAGACTGTTCATCCACATCAAAACCAGGGCTATTGTTCCTGAGACTGTTTATCTACATCAAAACCAGGGCTATTGTTCCTGAGACTGTTCTTCCACATCAACACCAGTGCTATTGTTCCTGAGACTGTTCATCCACATCAACACCTGGACTATTGTTCCTGAGTCTGTTCATCCACATCAATAGCAGGGCTCTTGTTCCTGAGACTGTGCATCCACATCAAAACCAGGGCTATTGTTCCTGAGACTGTTTATCTACATCAAAACCAGGGCTATTGTTCCTGAGACTGTTTATCTACATCAAAACCAGGGCTATTGTTCCTGAGACTGTTCATCCACATCAACACCAGTGCTATTGTTCCTGAGACTGTTCATCCACATCAACACCTGGACTATTGTTCCTGAGACTGTTCATCCACATCAACAACAGTGCTATTGTTCCTGAGACTGTTCATCCACATCAACACCTGGACTATTGTTCCTGAGACTGTTCATCGACATCAATAGCAGGGCTCTTGTTCCTGAGACTGTTCATCCACATCGAAACCAGGGCTATTGTTCCTGAGACTGTTTATCTACATCAAAACCAGGGCTATTCTTCCTGAGACTGTTCATCCACATCAACGTCAGTGCTATTGTTCCTGAGACTGTTCATCCACATCAACACCAGTGCTATTGTTCCTGAGACTGTTCATCCACATCAAAACCACGGCTATTGTTCCTGAGACGGTTCATCCACATCAAACCCAGGGCTATTGTTCCAGAGACTGTTCATCCACATCAATAGCAGAGCTCTTGTTCCTGAGACTGTTCATCCACATCAACACCAGGGCTATTGTTCCTGAGACTGCTCATCCACATCAACACCAGGGCTATTGTTCCAAAGACTGTTCGTCCACATCAACAACAGTGCTATTGTTCCTGAGACTGCTCATCCACATCAACACCAGGGCTAGTGTTCCTGAGACTGTTCATCCACATCAAAAAGAGGGCTATTGTTCCTGAGACTTTTTATCTCCATCAAAACCAGGGCTCTTGTTCTTGAGACTGTTCATCCACATCAACACAAGGGCTATTGTTCCTGAGACTGTTCATCCACATCAAAACCAGGGCTATTGTTCCTGAGACTGTTCATCCACATCAATAGCAGGGCTCTTGTTCCTGAGACTGTTAATCCACATCAACAACAAGGCTATTGTTCCTGAGACTGTTCATCCACATCAAAACCAGGGCTATTGTTCCTGAGACTGTTCATCCACATCAATAGCAGGGCTATTGTTCCAGAGACTGTTCATCCACATCAAAATCAGGGCTATCGTTCCTGAGACTGTTCATCGACATCAAAACCAGGGCTATTGTTCCTGAGACTGTTCATCCACATCAATAGCAGGGCTCTTGTTCCTGAGAGTGTTCATCCACATCAACACCAGGGCTATTGTTACTGACACTGTTCATCCACATCAAAACCAGGGCTATTGTTCCTGAGACTGTTCATCCACATCAATAGCAGGGCTCTTGTTCCTGAGACTGTTCATCCACATCAACACCAGGGCTATTGTTCCTGATACTGTTCATCCACATCAACACCAGGACTATTGTTCCTGAGACTGTTCATCCACATCAATAGCAGGGCTCTTGTTCCTGAGACTGTTCATCGACATCGAAACCAATGGTATTGTTCTTGAGTCTGTTCATCCACATCAATAGCAGGGCTCTTGTTCCTGAGACTGTTCATCCACATCAACACCAGGGCGATTGTTCCTGAGACGGTTCATCTACATCAAATCCAGGGCTATTGTTCCAGAGACTGTTCATCCACATCAAAACCAGGGCTATTGTTCCTGAGACTGTTTATCTCCATCAAAACCAGGGCTCTTGTTCCTGAGACTGTTCATCCACATCAACACCAGGGCTATTGTTCCTGAGACTGTTCATCCACATCAACACCAGTGCTATTGTTCCTGAGACTGTTCATCCACATCAACACCTGGACTATTGTTCCTGAGACTGTTCATCCACATCAATAGCAGGCCTATTGTTCCTGAGACTTTTCATCCACATCAAAACCTGGGCTATTGTTCCTGAGAATGTTCATCCACAACAAAACCAGGGCTATTGTTCCTGAGACTTTTCATCCACATCAATGGCAGGGCTCTTGTTCCTGAGACTGTTCATCCACATCAAAACCAGTGCTATTGTTCCTGAGACTGTTTATCTACATCAAAACCAGGGCTATTGTTCCTGAGACTGTTCATCCACATCAACACCAGTGCTATTGTTCCTGAGACTGTTCATCCACATCAACACCTGGACTATTGTTCCTGAGACTGTTCATCGACATCAATAGCAGGGCTCTTGTTCCTGAGACTGTTCATCCACATCGAAACCAGGGCTATTGTTCCTGAGACTGTTTATCTACATCAAAACCAGGGCTATTCTTCCTGAGACTGTTCATCCACATCAACGTCAGTGCTATTGTTCCTGAGACTGTTCATCCACATCAACACCAGTGCTATTGTTCCTGAGACTGTTCATCCACATCAAAACCACGGCTATTGTTCCTGAGACGGTTCATCCATATCAAACCCAGGGCTATTGTTCCAGAGACTGTTCATCCACATCAATAGCAGAGCTCTTGTTCCTGAGACTGTTCATCCACATCAACACCAGGGCTATTGTTCCTGAGACTGCTCATCCACATCAACACCAGGGCTATTGTTCCAAAGACTGTTCGTCCACATCAACAACAGTGCTATTGTTCCTGAGACTGCTCATCCACATCAACACCAGGGCTAGTGTTCCTGAGACTGTTCATCCACATCAAAAAGAGGGCTATTGTTCCTGAGACTTTTTATCTCCATCAAAACCAGGGCTCTTGTTCTTGAGACTGTTCATCCACATCAACACAAGGGCTATTGTTCCTGAGACTGTTCATCCACATCAAAACCAGGGCTATTGTTCCTGAGACTGTTCATCCACATCAATAGCAGGGCTCTTGTTCCTGAGACTGTTAATCCACATCAACAACAAGGCTATTGTTCCTGAGACTGTTCATCCACATCAAAACCAGGGCTATTGTTCCTGAGACTGTTCATCCACATCAATAGCAGGGCTATTGTTCCAGAGACTGTTCATCCACATCAAAATCAGGGCTATCGTTCCTGAGACTGTTCATCGACATCAAAACCAGGGCTATTGTTCCTGAGACTGTTCATCCACATCAATAGCAGGGCTCTTGTTCCTGAGAGTGTTCATCCACATCAACACCAGGGCTATTGTTACTGACACTGTTCATCCACATCAAAACCAGGGCTATTGTTCCTGAGACTGTTCATCCACATCAATAGCAGGGCTCTTGTTCCTGAGACTGTTCATCCACATCAACACCAGGGCTATTGTTCCTGATACTGTTCATCCACATCAACACCAGGACTATTGTTCCTGAGACTGTTCATCCACATCAATAGCAGGGCTCTTGTTCCTGAGACTGTTCATCGACATCGAAACCAATGGTATTGTTCTTGAGTCTGTTCATCCACATCAATAGCAGGGCTCTTGTTCCTGAGACTGTTCATCCACATCAACACCAGGGCGATTGTTCCTGAGACGGTTCATCTACATCAAATCCAGGGCTATTGTTCCAGAGACTGTTCATCCACATCAAAACCAGGGCTATTGTTCCTGAGACTGTTTATCTCCATCAAAACCAGGGCTCTTGTTCCTGAGACTGTTCATCCACATCAACACCAGGGCTATTGTTCCTGAGACTGTTCATCCACATCAACACCAGTGCTATTGTTCCTGAGACTGTTCATCCACATCAACACCTGGACTATTGTTCCTGAGACTGTTCATCCACATCAATAGCAGGCCTATTGTTCCTGAGACTTTTCATCCACATCAAAACCTGGGCTATTGTTCCTGAGAATGTTCATCCACAACAAAACCAGGGCTATTGTTCCTGAGACTTTTCATCCACATCAATGGCAGGGCTCTTGTTCCTGAGACTGTTCATCCACATCAAAACCAGTGCTATTGTTCCTGAGACTGTTTATCTACATCAAAACCAGGGCTATTGTTCCTGAGACTGTTCATCCACATCAACACCAGTGCTATTGTTCCTGAGACTGTTCATCCACATCAACACCTGGACTATTGTTCCTGAGACTGTTCATCCACATCAATAGCAGGGCTCTTGTTCCTGAGACTGTGCATCCACATCAAAACCAGGGCTATTGTTCCTGAGACTGTTTATCTACATCAAAACCAGGGCTATTGTTCCTGAGACTGTTTATCTACATCAAAACCAGGGCTATTGTTCCTGAGACTGTTCATCCACATCAACACCAGTGCTATTGTTCCTGAGACTGTTCATCCACATCAACACCTGGACTATTGTTCCTGAGACTGTTCATCCACATCAACACCAGTGCTATTGTTCCTGAGACTGTTCATCCACATCAACACCTGGACTATTGTTCCTGAGACTGTTCATCGACATCAATAGCAGGGCTCTTGTTCCTGAGACTGTTCATCCACATCGAAACCAGGGCTATTGTTCCTGAGACTGTTTATCCACATCAAAACCAGGGCTATTCTTCCTGAGACTGTTCATCCACATCAACGCCAGTGCTATTGTTCCTGAGACTGTTCATCCACATCAATAGCAGGGCTATTGTTCCTGAGACTGTTCATCCACATCAAAACCACGGCTATTGTTCCTGAGACGGTTCATCCACATCAAACCCAGGGCTATTGTTCCAGAGACTGTTCATCCACATCAATAGCAGAGCTCTTGTTCCTGAGACTGTTCATCCACAAAAACACCAGGGCTATTGTTCCTGAGACTGCTCATCCACATCAACACCAGGGCTATTGTTCCAAAGACTGTTCGTCCACATCAACAACAGTGCTATTGTTCCTGAGACTGTTCATCCACATCAACACCAGGGCTAGTGTTCCTGAGACTGTTCATCCACATCAAAACCAGGGCTATTGTTCCTGAGACTTTTTATCTCCATCAAAACCAGGGCTCTTGTTCTTGAGACTGTTCATCCACATCAACACCAGGGCTATTGTTCCTGAGACTGTTCATCCACATCAAAACCAGGGCTATTGTTCCTGAGACTGTTCATCCACATCAAAACCAGGGCTATTGTTCCTGAGACTGTTCATCCACATCAATAGCAGGGCTATTGTTCCAGAGACTGTTCATCCACATCAAAATCAGGGCTATTGTTCCTGAGACTGTTCATCGACATCAAAACCAGGGCTATTGTTCCTGAGACTGTTCATCCACATCAATAGCAGGGCTCTTGTTCCTGAGACTGTTCATCCACATCAACACCAGGGCTATTGTTACTGAGACTGTTCATCCACATCAAAACCAGGGCTATTGTTCCTGAGACTGTTCATCCACATCAATAGCAGGGCTCTTGTTCCTGAGACTGTTCATCCACATCAACACCAGGGCTATTGTTCCTGATACTGTTCATCCACATCAACACCAGGACTATTGTTCCTGAGACTGTTCATCCACATCAATAGCAGGGTTCTTGTTCCTGAGACTGTTCATCGACATCGAAACCAATGGTATTGTTCTTGAGACTGTTCATCCACATCAATAGCAGGGCTCTTGTTCCTGAGACTGTTCATCCACATCAACACCAGGGCGATTGTTCCTGAGACTGTTCATCCACATCAAAACCAGGGCTATTGTTCCTGAGACTGTTTATCTCCATCAATTGCAGGGCTCTTGTTCCTGAGACTGTTCATCCACATCAACACCAGTGCTATTGTTCCTGAGAATGTTCATCCACATCAACACCAGGGCTATTGTTCCTTATACTGTTCATCCACATCAACACCAGGGCTATTGTTCCTGAGACTGTTCATCCACATCAACACCAGGGCTATTGTTCCTGAGATTGCTCATGCACATCAACACCAGGGCTAATGTTCCTGACACTGTTCATCCACATCAACACCAGGGCTATTGTTCCTGAGACTGTTCATCCACATCAACAACAAAGCTACTGTTTCTGAGACTGTTCATCCACATCAAAACCAGGGCTATTCTCCTGAGACAGTTAATCCATATCAATAGCAGGGCTATTGTTCCTGAGACTGTTCATCCACATCAAAACCAGGGCTATTGTTCCTGAGACAGTTCATCCACATCAAAACCAGGGCAATTGTTCCTGAGACTGTTCATCCACATCAATAGCAGGGCTCTTGTTCCTGAGACTGTTCATCCACATCAACGCCAGGGCTATAGTTCCTGAGACTGTTCATCCACATCGACACATGGACTATTGTTCCTGAGACTGTTCATCCACATCAATAGCAAGGCTCTTGTTCCTGAGACAGTTCATCCACATCGAAACCAGTGCTATTGTTCCAGAGATTGTTCATCCACAACAAAACCAGGGCTATTGTTCCTGAGACTGTTCATCCACATCAATAGCATGGCTCTTGTTCCTGAGACAGTTCATCCACATCGAAACCAGTGCTATTGTTCCTGAGATTGTTCATCCACAACAAAACCAGGGCAATTGTTCCAGAGACTGTTCATCCACATCAACACCTGGACTATTGTTCCTGAGACTGTTCATCCACATCAATAGCAGGGCTCTTGTTCCTGAGACTGTTCATCCACATCGAAACCAGGGCTATTGTTCCTGAGATTGTTCATCCACATCAACACCAGGGCTCTTGTTCCTGAGACTGTTCATCCACATCAACAACAGGGCTCTTGTTCCTGAGACTGTTCATCCACATCAACACCAGGGCTATTGTTCCTGAGACTGTTCATCCACATCAAAACCAGGGCTATTGTTCCAGAGACTGTTCATCCACATCAATAGCAGAGCTCTTGTTCCTGAGACTGTTCATCCACATCAACACCAGGGCAATTGTTCCTGAGACTGTTCATCCACATCAAAACCAGGGCTCTTGTTCCTGAGACTGTTCATCCACATCAACACCAGGGCTATTGTTCTTGAGACTGTTCATCCAGATCAATAGCAGGGCTCTTGTTCCTGAGACTGTTCATCCACATCAACACCAGGGCTATTGTTCCTTATACTGTTCATCCACATCAAAACCAGGGCTATTGGTCCTGAGTCTGTTCATCCACATCAATAGCAGGGCTCTTGTTCCTGAGACTGTTCATCCACATCAACACCAGGGCTATTGTTCCTGAGACTGTTCATCCACATCAAAACCAGGGCTATTGTTCCTGAGACTGTTCATCCACATCAATAGCAGGGCTCTTGTTCCTGAGACAGTTAATCGACATCAACAACAAGGCTATTGTTCCTGAGTCTGTTCATCCTCATCAAAACCAGGGCTATTGTTCCTGAGACTGTTCATCCACATCAATAGAAGGGCTATTGTTCCTGAGACTGTTCATCCACATCAAATCCAGGGCTATTGTTCCTGAGAATGTTCATCCACAACAAAACCAGGGCTATTGTTCCTGAGACTGTTCATCCACATCAATAGCAGGGCTCTTGTTCCTGAGACTGTTCATCCACATCAATAGCAGGGCTCTTGTTCCTGAGACTGTTCATTCACATCAAAACCAGGGCTATTGTTCCTGAGACTGTTTATCTACATCAAAACCAGGGCTCTTGTTCCTGAGACTGTTTATCTACATCAAAACCAGGGCTCTTGTTCCTGAGACTGTTCATCCACATCAACGCCAGTGCTATTGTTCCTGAGACTGTTCATCCACATCAACACCTGGACTATTGTTCCTGAGACTGTTCATCCACATCAATAGCAGGACTATTGTTCCTGAGACTGTTCATCCACATCAAAACCAGGGCTATTGTTCCTGAGAATGTTCATCCACAACAAAACCAGGGCTATTGTTCCTGAGACTGTTCATCCACATCAATAGCAGGGCTCTTGTTCCTGAGACTGTTCATCCACATCAAAACCAGGGCTATTGTTCCTGAGACTGTTTATCTACATCAAAACCAGGGCTATTGTTCCTGAGACTGTTCATCCACATCAACACCAGTGCTATTGTTCCTGAGACTGTTCATCCACATCAACACCTGGACTATTGTTCCTGAGACTGTTCATCCACATCAATAGCAGGGCTCTTGTTCCTGAGACTGTTCATCCACATCGAAACCAGGGCTATTGTTCCTGAGATTGTTCATCCACATCAACTCCAGGGCTCTTGTTCCTGAGACTGTTCATCCACATCAACAACAGGGCTATTGTTCTTGAGACTGTTCATCGAGATCAATAGCAGGGCTCTTGTTCCTGAGACTTTTCATCCACATCAACACCAGGGCTATTGTTCCTGAGACGGTTCATCCACATCAACACCTGGACTATTGTTCCTGAGACTGTTCATCCACATCAATAGCAGGGCTCTTGTTCCTGAGACTGTTCATCCACATCAATAGCAGGGCTCTTGTTCCTGAGACTGTTCATTCACATCAAAACCAGGGCTATTGTTCCTGAGACTGTTTATCTACATCAAAACCAGGGCTCTTGTTCCTGAGACTGTTTATCTACATCAAAACCAGGGCTCTTGTTCCTGAGACTGTTCATCCACATCAACGCCAGTGCTATTGTTCCTGAGACTGTTCATCCACATCAACACCTGGACTATTGTTCCTGAGACTGTTCATCCACATCAATGGCAGGACTATTGTTCCTGAGACTGTTCATCCACATCAAAACCAGGGCTATTGTTCCTGAGAATGTTCATCCACAACAAAACCAGGGCTATTGTTCCTGAGACTGTTCATCCACATCAATAGCAGGGCTCTTGTTCCTGAGACTGTTCATCCACATCAAAACCAGGGCTATTGTTCCTGAGACTGTTTATCTACATCAAAACCAGGGCTATTGTTCCTGAGACTGTTCATCCACATCAACACCAGTGCTATTGTTCCTGAGACTGTTCATCCACATCAACACCTGGACTATTGTTCCTGAGACTGTTCATCCACATCAATAGCAGGGCTCTTGTTCCTGAGACTGTTCATCCACATCGAAACCAGGGCTATTGTTCCTGAGATTGTTCATCCACATCAACTCCAGGGCTCTTGTTCCTGAGACTGTTCATCCACATCAACAACAGGGCTATTGTTCTTGAGACTGTTCATCGAGATCAATAGCAGGGCTCTTGTTCCTGAGACTTTTCATCCACATCAACACCAGGGCTATTGTTCCTGAGACGGTTCATCCACATCAAAACCAGGGCTATTGTTCCAGAGACTGTTCATCCACATCAATAGCAGAGCTCTTGTTCCTGAGACTGTTCATCCACATCAACACCAGGGCAATTGTTCCTGAGACTGTTCATCCACATCAAAACCAGGGCTATTGTTCCTGAGACTGTTTATCTCCATCAAAACCAGGGCTCTTGTTCCTGAGACTGTTCATCCACATCAACACCAGGGCTATTGTTCCTGAGACTGTTCATCCACATCAACACCTGGACTATTGTTCCTGAGACTGTTCATCCACATCAATAGCAGGGCTCTTGTTCCTGAGACTGTTCATCCACATCAACACCAGGGCTATTGTTCCTGAGACTGTTTATCTACATCAAAACCAGGGCTGTTGTTCCTGAGACTGTTCATCCACATCAACACCAACATTGCCGGCGCCACGTGATAGTGAGGCTAGGAATAGGGAGAGAGCACAGCTGAACACGTGGCTGCAGGAATGGTGTAGGAGGGAGGGCTTCCAGTTCTTGGATAATTGGACTGCATTCTGGGGAAGATGGGACCTGTTCAAACAGGACGGGCTGCATCTGAACCAGAGGGGCACCAATATCCTGGGAGGGAGGTTTGCTAGTACTGTTCGGGAGGGTTTAAACTAGTTTGGGAGGGGGATGGGAACCGGACTTGTAGTCCAGGGACCAGTGGGTCCACTCAGAAAGACAAAGAGTGTAGTGAGGTATTGGGGAAGGTAGCACTGTCGCAGAGGACAGATGGGCACGGAGAAGGGTTGAAGTGCGTATACTTCAACGCAAGAAGCATCAGGAATAAGGTGAGTGAATTGAAGGCGTGGATGGGCACTTGGGACTACGATGTTGTGGCCATCACTGAAACGTGGATAGGTGAGGGGGAGGAATGGTTCTTGGAGGTACCTAGTTATAGATGTTTTCATAAGATTAGGAATGGTGGTAAAAGAGGTGGGGGGGTGGCATTGTTAGTTAGAAATAGTGTAACAACTGCTGAAAGAATTTTCGAGGAGGATCTGCCGACTGAGGCACTGTGGGTTGAGGTCAGGAACAGGAAAGGAGCAGTCACCTTGATGGGAGTTTTCTATCGGCCCCCCAATAGCAGCAGGGAGGTGGAAGAGCAGATTGGGAAACAGATTTTGGAAAGGAGCAGAAGTCACAGGGTAGTAATTATGGGGGATTTCAACTTCCCAAATATTGATTGGCAACTCTTTAGATCGAATAGTTTGGATGGGGTAGTGTTTGTGCAGTATGTCCAGGAAGCTTTTCTGACTCAGTATGTAGACTGCCCGACCAGAGGGGAGGCAATATTGGATTTGATACTAGGTAATGAACCAGGGCAAGTGATAGAGCTGTTGGTGGGCGAGCACTTTGGAGATAGTGATCACAATTCTGTAGCATTCACTGTGGTAATGGAGAGGGATAGGTATGTGCAACAGGGCAAGGTTTACACTTGGGGGAAGGGTAGATATGATGCTGTCAGGCAGGAACTGAGGAGCATAAGTTGGGAGCATATGCTGGCAGGGAAGGGCACGGTCGAAATGTGGAACTTTTTCAAGGAGCAGATAGTAGGGGCCATTGATAAGCATGTCCCTGTCAGACAGGGAAGGGATGGTCATGTGAGGGAACCGTGGTTGACAAGAGAGGTTGAGAGTCTTGTTAGGAAGAAGAAGGATGCGTATATAAGGTTGAGGAAAAAGGGCACAGGCATAGCTCTGGAGGGATACAAGATGGCCAGGAAGGATCTGAAGAAAGGGATTAGGAGAGCTAAGAGAGGGCATGAAAAATGCTTGGCGGGTAGGATAAAAGAAAACCCCAAGGCCTTTTACGCGTATGTCAGAAATATGAGGATGACTAGGGGGACCGTAGGTCCGGTCAAGGACAATAGCGGGAGACTGTGTGTTGAGCCGGAAGAGATAAGTGAGGTTTTGAATGAGTACTTCTCTTCGGTATTTACGAATGAGAAGGGGTGTATTACTGAAGAGGACGGTGTGAAACAGACTGGTAAGCTCGAGGAAGTGCTCGTTAGGAGGGAAGATGTGTTGGGGTTTTTGAATAACTTGAAGATAGACAAGTCTCCCGGGCCTGACGGGGTATATCCAAGGATGTTATGGGAAGCAAGGGATGAAATTGCAGAGCCGCTGGCAATGATCTTTTCATCTTCTCTGTTGACGGGGGTGGTACCAGGTGATTGGAGGGTGGCAAATGTTGTGCCCCTGTTCAAGAAAGGGAATAGGAACAACCCTGGGAATTACAGGCCAGTTAGTCTTACTTCGGTGGTAAGCAAGTTGATGGAAAAGGTGCTGAGGGATAGGATTTCTGAGCATCTGGAAAGACACTGCTTGATTCGGGACAGTCAGCACGGTTTTGTGAGGGGTAGGTCTTGCCTCACAAGCCTGATTGAATTCTTTGAGCAGGTGACCAAGCAAGTGGATGAGGGTAAACCAGTGGATGTGGTGTACATGGATTTTAGTAAGGCATTTGATAAGGTCCCCCATGGTAGACTTATGGAGAAAGTCAGGAGGCATGGGATAGTGGGGAATGTGGCCAGTTGGATTAAGAATTGGCTAACTGATAGAAGGCAGAGAGTGGTCTTAGATGGTAAATACTCAGCCTGGAGCCCAGTTACCAGTGGCGTGCCACAGGGATCAGTTCTGGGTCCTCTCCTGTTTGTGATTTTTATTAACGACTTGGATGAGGAAGTCGAAGGGTGGGTCAGTAAATTTGCAGATGATACAAAGGTTGGTGGAGTTGTGGATACCGAGGAGGGCTATTGTCGTCTGCAAAGGGACTTGGATAGGTTGCAGTGCTGGGCTGAAAAGTGGCAGATGGAGTTTAACCCTGAAAAGTGTGAGGTCGTCCATTTTGGAAGGACAAACACGAATGCAAAATACTGGGTTAACGGTAGGGTTCTTGGGCATGTGGAGGAGCAGAGAGACCTTGGGGTCTATGTGCATAGATCGTTGAAAGTTGCAACTCAAGTGGATAGGGCTGTGAAGAAGGCATATGGGGTGTTAGCGTTCATTAGCAGAGGGATTGAATTTAAGAGCCGTGAGGTGATGATGCAGCTGTACAGGACCTTGGTAAGGCCTCATTTGGAGTACTGTGTGCAGTTCTGGTCGCCTCATTTTAGGAAGGATGTGGAAGCCTTGGAGAGGGTGCAGAGGAGATTTACCAGGATGTTGCCTGGAATGGAGAATAAGTCTTACGAGGAAAGGCTGAACATTCTCGGCCTCTTCTCATTAGAACGGAGAAGGATGAGGGGTGACATGATAGAGGTTTATAAGATGATCAGGGGAATAGATAGGGTAGACAGTCAGAAACTTTTTCCCCGGGTGGAGCAAAGCGTTACAAGGGGTCATAAATTTAAGGTGAAGGGTGGGAGATATAAGGGGGATGTCAGGGGAAGGTTCTTTACCCAGAGAGTGGTCGGGGCATGGAATGCCTTGCCTGGGGAAGTTGTTGAGTCAGAAACTTTAGGGACTTTCAAACGGCTTTTAGATAGGTATATGGATAAAGGAGAATGAAGGGGTATAGATTAAATTGTCCTTGACAGAGGACAAAGGATCGGCACAACATCGTGGGCCGAAGGGCCTGTTCTGTGCTGTATTTTCTATGTTCTATGTTCTATAACACCAGTGCTATTGTTCCTGAGACTGTTCATCCACATCAACACCTGGACTATTGTTCCTGAGATTGTTCATCCACATCAACACCAGTGCTATTGTTCCTGAGACTGTTCATCCACATCAACACCTGGACTATTGTTCCTGAGACTGTTCATCCACATCAATAGCAGGACTATTGTTCCTGAGACTGTTCATCCACATCAAAACCAGGGCTTTTGTTCCTGAGAATGTTCATCCACAACAAAACCAGGGCTATTGTTCCTGAGACTGTTCATCCACATCAATAGCAGGGCTCTTGTTCCTGAGACTGTTCATCCACATCAAAACCAGGGCTATTGTTCCTGAGACTGTTTATCTACATCAAAACCAGGGCTATTGTTCCTGAGACTGTTCATCCACATCAACACCAGTGCTATTGTTCCTGAGACTGTTCATCCACATCAATAGCAGGGCTCTTGTTCCTGAGACTGTTCATCCACATCGAAACCAGGGCTATTGTTCCTGAGATTGTTCATCCACATCAACTCCAGGGCTCTTGTTCCTGAGACTGTTCATCCACATCAACAACAGGGCTATTGTTCTTGAGACTGTTCATCGAGATCAATAGCAGGGCTCTTGTTCCTGAGACTTTTCATCCACATCAACACCAGGGCTATTGTTCCTGAGACGGTTCATCCACATCAAAACCAGGGCTATTGTTCCAGAGACTGTTCATCCACATCAATAGCAGAGCTCTTGTTCCTGAGACTGTTCATCCACATCAACACCAGGGCAATTGTTCCTGAGACTGTTCATCCACATCAAAACCAGGGCTATTGTTCCTGAGACTGTTTATCTCCATCAAAACCAGGGCTCTTGTTCCTGAGACTGTTCATCCACATCAACACCAGGGCTATTGTTCCTGAGACTGTTCATCCACATCAACACCTGGACTATTGTTCCTGAGACTGTTCATCCACATCAATAGCAGGGCTCTTGTTCCTGAGACTGTTCATCCACATCAACACCAGGGCTATTGTTCCTGAGACTGTTTATCTACATCAAAACCAGGGCTGTTGTTCCTGAGACTGTTCATCCACATCAACGCCAACATTGCCGGCGCCACGTGATAGTGAGGCTAGGAATAGGGAGAGAGCACAGCTGAACACGTGGCTGCAGGAATGGTGTAGGAGGGAGGGCTTCCAGTTCTTGGATAATTGGACTGCATTCTGGGGAAGATGGGACCTGTTCAAACAGGACGGGCTGCATCTGAACCAGAGGGGCACCAATATCCTGGGAGGGAGGTTTGCTAGTACTGTTCGGGAGGGTTTAAACTAGTTTGGGAGGGGGATGGGAACCGGACTTGTAGTCCAGGGACCAGTGGGTCCACTCAGAAAGACAAAGAGTGTAGTGAGGTATTGGGGAAGGTAGCACTGTCGCAGAGGACAGATGGGCACGGAGAAGGGTTGAAGTGCGTATACTTCAACGCAAGAAGCATCAGGAATAAGGTGAGTGAATTGAAGGCGTGGATGGGCACTTGGGACTACGATGTTGTGGCCATCACTGAAACGTGGATAGGTGAGGGGGAGGAATGGTTCTTGGAGGTACCTGGTTATAGATGTTTTCATAAGATTAGGAATGGTGGTAAAAGAGGTGGGGGGGGGTGGCATTGTTAGTTAGAAATAGTGTAACAACTGCTGAAAGAATTTTCGAGGAGGATCTGCCGACTGAGGCACTGTGGGTTGAGGTCAGGAACAGGAAAGGAGCAGTCACCTTGATGGGAGTTTTCTATCGGCCCCCCAATAGCAGCAGGGAGGTGGAAGAGCAGATTGGGAAACAGATTTTGGAAAGGAGCAGAAGTCACAGGGTAGTAATTATGGGGGATTTCAACTTCCCAAATATTGATTGGCAACTCTTTAGATCGAATAGTTTGGATGGGGTAGTGTTTGTGCAGTATGTCCAGGAAGCTTTTCTGACTCAGTATGTAGACTGCCCGACCAGAGGGGAGGCAATATTGGATTTGGTACTAGGTAATGAACCAGGGCAAGTGATAGAGCTGTTGGTGGGCGAGCACTTTGGAGATAGTGATCACAATTCTGTAGCATTCACTGTGGTAATGGAGAGGGATAGGTATGTGCAACAGGGCAAGGTTTACAATTGGGGGAAGGGTAGATATGATGCTGTCAGGCAGGAACTGAGGAGCATAAGTTGGGAGCATATGCTGGCAGGGAAGGGCACGGTCGAAATGTGGATCTTTTTCAAGGAGCAGATAGTAGGGGCCATTGATAAGCATGTCCCTGTCAGACAGGGAAGGGATGGTCATGTGAGGGAACCGTGGTTGACAAGAGAGGTTGAGAGTCTTGTTAGGAAGAAGAAGGATGCGTATATAAGGTTGAGGAAAAAGGGCACAGGCATAGCTCTGGAGGGATACAAGATGGCCAGGAAGGATCTGAAGAAAGGGATTAGGAGAGCTAAGAGAGGGCATGAAAAATGCTTGGCGGGTAGGATAAAAGAAAACCCCAAGGCCTTTTACGCGTATGTCAGAAATATGAGGATGACTAGGGGGACCGTAGGTCCGGTCAAGGACAATAGCGGGAGACTGTGTGTTGAGCCGGAAGAGATAAGTGAGGTTTTGAATGAGTACTTCTCTTCGGTATTTATGAATGAGAAGGGGTGTATTACTGAAGAGGACGGTGTGAAACAGACTGGTAAGCTCGAGGAAGTGCTCGTTAGGAGGGAAGATGTGTTGGGGTTTTTGAATAACTTGAAGATAGACAAGTCTCCCGGGCCTGACGGGGTATATCCAAGGATGTTATGGGAAGCAAGGGATGAAATTGCAGAGCCGCTGGCAATGATCTTTTCATCTTCTCTGTTGACGGGGGTGGTACCAGGTGATTGGAGGGTGGCAAATGTTGTGCCCCTGTTCAAGAAAGGGAATAGGAACAACCCTGGGAATTACAGGCCAGTTAGTCTTACTTCGGTGGTAGGCAAGTTGATGGAAAAGGTGCTGAGGGATAGGATTTCTGAGCATCTGGAAAGACACTGCTTGATTCGGGACAGTCAGCACGGTTTTGTGAGGGGTAGGTCTTGCCTCACAAGCCTGATTGAATTCTTTGAGCAGGTGACCAAGCAAGTGGATGAGGGTAAACCAGTGGATGTGGTGTACATGGATTTTAGTAAGGCATTTGATAAGGTCCCCCATGGTAGACTTATGGAGAAAGTCAGGAGGCATGGGATAGTGGGGAATGTGGCCAGTTGGATTAAGAATTGGCTAACTGATAGAAGGCAGAGAGTGGTCTTAGATGGTAAATACTCAGCCTGGAGCCCAGTTACCAGTGGCGTGCCACAGGGATCAGTTCTGGGTCCTCTCCTGTTTGTGATTTTTATTAACGACTTGGATGAGGAAGTCGAAGGGTGGGTCAGTAAATTTGCAGATGATACAAAGGTTGGTGGAGTTGTGGATACCGAGGAGGGCTATTGTCGTCTGCAAAGGGACTTGGATAGGTTGCAGTGCTGGGCTGAAAAGTGGCAGATGGAGTTTAACCCTGAAAAGTGTGAGGTCGTCCATTTTGGAAGGACAAACACGAATGCAAAATACTGGGTTAACGGTAGGGTTCTTGGGCATGTGGAGGAGCAGAGAGACCTTGGGGTCTATGTGCATAGATCGTTGAAAGTTGCAACTCAAGTGGATAGGGCTGTGAAGAAGGCATATGGGGTGTTAGCGTTCATTAGCAGAGGGATTGAATTTAAGAGCCGTGAGGTGATGATGCAGCTGTACAGGACCTTGGTAAGGCCTCATTTGGAGTACTGTGTGCAGTTCTGGTCGCCTCATTTTAGGAAGGATGTGGAAGCCTTGGAGAGGGTGCAGAGGAGATTTACCAGGATGTTGCCTGGAATGGAGAATAAGTCTTACGAGGAAAGGCTGAACATTCTCGGCCTCTTCTCATTAGAACGGAGAAGGATGAGGGGTGACATGATAGAGGTTTATAAGATGATCAGGGGAATAGATAGGGTAGACAGTCAGAAACTTTTTCCCCGGGTGGAGCAAAGCGTTACAAGGGGTCATAAATTTAAGGTGAAGGGTGGGAGATATAAGGGGGATGTCAGGGGAAGGTTCTTTACCCAGAGAGTGGTCGGGGCATGGAATGCCTTGCCTGGGGAAGTTGTTGAGTCAGAAACTTTAGGGACTTTCAAACGGCTTTTAGATAGGTATATGGATAAAGGAGAATGAAGGGGTATAGATTAAATAGTCCTTGACAGAGGACAAAGGATCGGCACAACATCGTGGGCCGAAGGGCCTGTTCTGTGCTGTATTTTCTATGTTCTATGTTCTATAACACCAGTGCTATTGTTCCTGAGACTGTTCATCCACATCAACACCTGGACTATTGTTCCTGAGATTGTTCATCCACATCAACACCAGTGCTATTGTTCCTGAGACTGTTCATCCACATCAACACCTGGACTATTGTTCCTGAGACTGTTCATCCACATCAATAGCAGGACTATTGTTCCTGAGACTGTTCATCCACATCAAAACCAGGGCTTTTGTTCCTGAGAATGTTCATCCACAACAAAACCAGGGCTATTGTTCCTGAGACTGTTCATCCACATCAATAGCAGGGCTCTTGTTCCTGAGACTGTTCATCCACATCAAAACCAGGGCTATTGTTCCTGAGACTGTTTATCTACATCAAAACCAGGGCTATTGTTCCTGAGACTGTTCATCCACATCAACACCAGTGCTATTGTTCCTGAGACTGTTCATCCACATCAACACCTGGACTATTGTTCCTGAGACTGTTCATCCACATCAATAGAAGGGCTCTTGTTCCTGAGATTGTTCATCCACATCGAAACAAGGGCTATTGTTCCTCAGATTGTTCATCCACATCAACTCCAGGGCTCTTGTTCCTGAGACTGTTCATCCACATCAACAACAGGGCTATTGTTCTTGAGACTGTTCATCGAGATCAATAGCAGGGCTCTTGTTCCTGAGACTGTTCATCCACATCAACACCAGGGCTATTGTTCCTGAGACGGTTCATCCACATCAAAACCAGGGCTATTGTTCCAGAGACTGTTCATCCACATCAATAGCAGAGCTCTTGTTCCTGAGACTTTTCATCCACATCAACACCAGGGCAATTGTTCTTGAGACTGTTCATCCACATCAAAAACAGGGCTATTGTTCCTGAGACTGTTTATCTCCATCAAAACCAGGGTTCTTGTTCCTGAGACTGTTCATCCACATCAACACCAGGGCTATTGTTCCTGAGACTGTTCATCCACATCAACACCTGGACTATTGTTCCTGAGACTGTTCATCCACATCAATAGCAGGGCTCTTGTTCCTGAGACTGTTCATCCACATCAAAACCAGGGCTATTGTTCCTGAGACTGTTTATCTTCATCAAAACCAGGGCTATTGTTCCTGAGACTGTTCATCCACATCAACACCAGTGCTATTGTTCCTGAGACTGTTCATCCACATCAACACCTGGACTATTGTTCCTGAGACTGTTCATCCACATCAATAGCAGGACTATTGTTCCTGAGACTGTTCATCCACATCAGAACCTTGGCTATTGTTCCTGAGAATTTTCATCCACAACAAAACCAGGGCTATTGTTCCTGAGACTGATCATCCACATCAATAGCATGGCTCTTGTTCCTGAGACTGTTCATCCACATCAAAACCAGGGCTATTGTTCCTGAGACTGTTTATCTACATCAAAACCAGGGCTATTGTTCCTGAGACTGTTTATCTACATCAAAACCAGGGCTATTGTTCCTGAGACTGTTCATCCACATCCACACCAGTGCTATTGTTCCTGAGACTGTTCATCCACATCAACACCTGGACTATTGTTCCTGAGACTGTTCATCCACATCAACACCAGTGCTATTGTTCCTGTGACTGTTCATCCACATCAACACCTGGACTATTGTTCCTGAGACTGTTCATCCACATCAATAGCAGGGCTCTTGTTCCTGAGACTGTTCATCCACATCAAAACCAGGGCTATTGTTCCTGAGACTGTTTATCTCCATCAAAAACAGGGCTTTTGTTCCTGAGACTGTTCATCCACATCAACACCAGTGCTATTGTTCCTGAGACTGTTCATCCACATCAACACCTGGACTATTGTTCCTGAGACTGTTCATCCACATCAATAGCAGGACTATTGTTCCTGAGACTGTTCATCCACATCAAAACCTGGGCTATTGTTCCTGAGAATGTTCATCCACAACAAAACCAGGGCTATTGTTCCTGAGACTGTTCATCCACATCAATAGCAGGGCTCTTGTTCCTGAGACTGTTCATCCACATCAAAACCAGGGCTATTGTTCCTGAGACTGTTCATCCACATCAACACCAGTGCTATTGTTCCTGAGATTGTTCATCCACATCAACACCAGGGCTCTCGTTCCTGAGACTGTTCATCCACATCAACAACAGGGATATTGTTCTTGAGACTGTTCATCCAGATCAATAGCAGGGCTCTTGTTCCTGAGACTGTTAATCCACATCAATAGCAGGGCTCTTGTTCCTGAGACTGTTCATCCACATCAAAACCAGGGCTATTGTTCCTGAGACTGTTCATCCACATCAAAACCAGGGCTATTGTTCCTGAGACTGTTCATCCACATCAATAGCAGGGCTCTTGTTCCTGAGACTGTTCATCCACATCAAAACCAGGTCTATTGTTCCTGAGAATGTTCATCCACAACAAAACCAGGGCTATTGTTCCTGAGACTGTTCAGCCACATCAATAGCAGGGCTCTTGTTCCTGAGACTGTTCATCCACATCAATAGCAGGGCTCTTGTTCCTGAGACTGTTCATCCACATCAAAACCAGGGCTATTGTTCCTGAGACTGTTTATCTACATCAAAACCAGGGCTATTGTTCCTGAGACTGTTCATCCACATCAACACCAGTGCTATTGTTCCTGAGACTGTTCATCCACATCAACACCTGGACTATTGTTCCTGAGACTGTTCATCCACATCAATAGCAGGGCTCTTGTTCCTGAGACTGTTCATCCACATCGAAACCAGGGCTATTGTTCCTGAGATTGTTCATCCACATCAAAACCAGGGCTATTGTTCCTGAGACTGTTCATCCACATCAATAGCAGGGCTCTTGTTCCTGAGACAGTTAATCCACATCAACAACAAGGCTATTGTTCCTGAGACTGTTCATCCACATCAAAACCAGGGCTATTGTTCCTGAGACTGTTCATCCACATCAATAGCAGGGCTATTGTTCCTGAGACTGTTCATCCACATCAAAACCAGTTCTATTGTTCCTGAGAATGTTCATCCACAACAAAACCAGGGCTATTGTTCCTGAGACTGTTCATCCACATCAATAGCAGGGCTCTTGTTCCTGAGACTGTTCATCCACATCAATAGCAGGGCTCTTGTTCCTGAGACTGTTCATCCACATCAAAACCAGGGCTATTGTTCCTGAGACTGTTTATCTACATCAAAACCAGGGCTATTGTTCCTGAGACTGTTCATCCACATCAACACCAGTGCTATTGTTCCTGAGACTGTTCATCCACATCAACACCTGGACTATTGTTCCTGAGACTGTTCATCCACATCAATAGCAGGGCTCTTGTTCCTGAGACTGTTCATCCACATCGAAACCAGGGCTATTGTTCCTGAGATTGTTCATCCACATCAACAGCAGGGCTCTTGTTCCTGAGACTGTTCATCCAGATCAATAGCAGGGCTCTTGTTCCTGAGACTGTTCATCCACATCAACACCAGGGCTCTTGTTCCTGAGACTGTTCATCCACATCAAAACCAGGGCTATTTTTCCAGAGACTGTTCATCCATATCAATAGCAGAGCTCTTGTTCCTGAGACTGTTCATCCACATCAACACCAGGGCAATTGTTCCTGAGACTGTTCATCCACATCAAAACCAGGGCTATTGTTCCTGAGATTGTTCATCCACATCAACACCAGGGCTCTTGTACCTGATACTGTTCATCCACATCAACACCAGGGCTATTGTTCCAGAGACTGTTCATCCACATCAACAACAGTGCTATTGTTCCTGAGACCGTTCATCCACATCAACACCAGTGCTATTGTTCCTGAGACTGTTCATCCACATCAAAACCAGGGCTATTGTTCCAGAGAATGTAAATCCACATCAATAGCAGAGCTCTTGTTCCTGAGACTGTTCATCCACATCAACACCAGGGCTATTGCTCCTGAGACTGTTCATCCACATCAAAACCAGGGCTATTGTTCCTGAGACTGTTTATCTCCATCAAAACCAGGGCTCTTGTTCTTGAGACTGTTCATCCACATCAACACCAGGGCTATTGTTCCTGAGACTGTTCATCCACATCAAAACCAGGGCTATTGTTCCTGAGACTGTTCATCCACATCAATAGCAGTGTTCCTGTTCCGGAGACTGTTCATCCACATCAACAACAAGGCTATTGATCCTGAGACTGTTCATCCACATCAAAACCAGGGCTATTGTTCCTGAGACTGTTTATCTACATCAAAACCAGGGCTATTGTTCCTGAGACTGTTCATCCACATCAACACCAGTGCTATTGTTCCTGAGACTGTTCATCCACATCAACACCTGGACTATTGTTCCTGAGACTGTTCATCCACATCAATAGCAGGGCTCTTGTTCCTGAGACTGTTCATCCACATCGAAACCAGGGCTATTGTTCCTGAGATTGTTCATCCACATCAACAGCAGGGCTCTTGTTCCTGAGACTGTTCATCCAGATCAATAGCAGGGCTCTTGTTCCTGAGACTGTTCAACCACATCAACACCAGGGCTCTTGTTCCTGAGACTGTTCATCCACATCAAAACCAGGGCTATTTTTCCAGAGACTGTTCATCCATATCAATAGCAGAGCTCTTGTTCCTGAGACTGTTCATCCACATCAACACCAGGGCAATTGTTCCTGAGACTGTTCATCCACATCAAAACCAGGGCTATTGTTCCTGAGATTGTTCATCCACATCAACACCAGGGCTCTTGTACCTGATACTGTTCATCCACATCGAAACCAGGGCTATTGTTCCTGAGATTGTTCATCCACATCAACACCAGGGCTCTTGTTCCTGAGACTGTTCGTCCAGATCAATAGCAGGGCTCTTGTTCCTGAGACTGTTCATCCACATCAACATCAGTGCTATTGTTCCTGAGACCGTTCATCCACATCAACACCAGTGCTATTGTTCCTGAGACTGTTCATCCACATCAAAACCAGGGCTTTTGTTCCTGAGACTGTTCATCCACATCAAAACCAGGGCTATTGTTCCTGAGACTGTTTATCTCCATCAAAACCAGGGCCCTTGTTCTTGAGACTGTTCATCCACATCAACACCAGGGCTATTGTTCCCGAGACTGTTCATCCACATCAAAACCAGGGCTATTGTTCCTGAGACTGTTCATCCACATCAATAGCAGGGCTCTTGTTCCTGAGACTGTTCATCCACATCAACAGCAAGGCTATCGAAACTGAGACTGTTCATCCACATCAAAACCAGTGCTATTGTTCCTGAGACTGTTCATCCACATCAATAGCAGGGCTATTGTTCCTGAGACTTTTCATCCACATCAAAATCAGGGCTATTGTTCCTGAGACTGTTCATCCACATCAAAACCAGGGCTATTGTTCCTGAGACTGTTCATCCACATCAATAGCAGGGTTCTTGTTCCTGAGACTGTTCATCCACATCAACACCAGTGCTATTGTTCCTGAGACTGTTCATCCACATCAACACCTGGACTATTGTTCCTGAGACTGTTCATCCACATCAACACCAGTGCTATTGTTCCTGTGACTGTTCATCCACATCAACACCTGGACTATTGTTCCTGAGACTGTTCATCCACATCAATAGCAGGGCTCTTGTTCCTGAGACTGTTCATCCACATCAAAACCAGGGCTTTTGTTCCTGAGACTGTTCATCCACATCAACACCAGTGCTATTGTTCCTGAGACTGTTCATCCACATCAACACCAGTGCTATTGTTCCTGAGACTGTTCATCCACATCAACACCTGGACTATTGTTCCTGAGAATGTTCATCCACATCAATAGCAGGACTATTGTTCCTGAGACTGTTCATCCACATCAAAACCTGGGCTATTGTTCCTGAGAATGTTCATCCACAACAAAACCAGGGCTATTGTTCCTGAGACTGTTCATCCACATCAATAGCAGGGCTCTTGTTCCTGAGACTGTTCATCCACATCAAAACCAGGGCTATTGTTCCTGAGACTGTTTATCTACATCAAAACCAGGGCTATTGTTCCTGAGACTGTTCATCCACATCAACACCAGTGCTATTGTTCCTGAGATTGTTCATCCACATCAACACCAGGGCTCTCGTTCCTGAGACTGTTCATCCACATCAACAACAGGGATATTGTTCTTGAGACTGTTCATCCAGATCAATAGCAGGGCTCTTGTTCCTGAGACTGTTAATCCACATCAATAGCAGGGCTCTTGTTCCTGAGACTGTTCATCCACATCAACACCAGGGCTATTGTTCCTGAGACTGTTCATCCACATCAAAACCAGGGCTATTGTTCCTGAGACTGTTCATCCACATCAATAGCAGGGCTCTTGTTCCTGAGACAGTTAATCCACATCAACAACAAGGCTATTGTTCCTGAGACTGTTCATCCACATCAAAACCAGGGCTATTGTTCCTGAGACTGTTCATCCACATCAATAGCAGGGCTATTGTTCCTGAGACTGTTCATCCACATCAAAACCAGGTCTATTGTTCCTGAGAATGTTCATCCACAACAAAACCAGGGCTATTGTTCCTGAGACTGTTCATCCACATCAATAGCAGGGCTCTTGTTCCTGAGACTGTTCATCCACATCAATAGCAGGGCTCTGGTTCCTGAGACTGTTCATCCACATCAAAACCAGGGCTATTGTTCCTGAGACTGTTTATCTACATCAAAACCAGGGCTATTGTTCCTGAGACTGTTCATCCACATCAACACCAGTGCTATTGTTCCTGAGACTGTTCATCCACATCAACACCTGGACTATTGTTCCTGAGACTGTTCATCCACATCTAAACCACGGCTATTGTTCCTGAGACTGTTCATCCACATCAATAGCAGTGCTCCTGTTCCGGAGACTGTTCATCCACATCAACAAAAAGGCTATTGTTCCTGAGACTGTTCATCCACATCAAAACCAGGGCTATTGTTCCTGAGACTGTTTATCTACATCAAAACCAGGGCTATTGTTCCTGAGACTGTTCATCCACATCAACACCAGTGCTATTGTTCCTGAGACTGTTCATCCACATCAACACCTGGACTATTGTTCCTGAGACTGTTCATCCACATCAATAGCAGGGCTCTTGTTCCTGAGACTGTTCATCCACATCGAAACCAGGGCTATTGTTCCTGAGATTGTTCATCCACATCAACAGCAGGGCTCTTGTTCCTGAGACTGTTCATCCAGATCAATAGCAGGGCTCTTGTTCCTGAGACTGTTCATCCACATCAACACCAGGGCTCTTGTTCCTGAGACTGTTCATCCACATCAAAACCAGGGCTATTTTTCCAGAGACTGTTCATCCATATCAATAGCAGAGCTCTTGTTCCTGAGACTGTTCATCCACATCAACACCAGGGCAATTGTTCCTGAGACTGTTCATCCACATCAAAACCAGGGCAATTGTTCCTGAGATTGTTCATCCACATCAACACCAGGGCTCTTGTACCTGATACTGTTCATCCACATCAACACCAGGGCTATTGTTCCAGAGAATGTTCATCCACATCAACAACAGTGCTATTGTTCCTGAGACCGTTCATCCACATCAACACCAGTGCTATTGTTCCTGAGACTGTTCATCCACATCAAAACCAGGGCTATTGTTCCAGAGAATGTAAATCCACATCAATAGCAGAGCTCTTGTTCCTGAGACTGTTCATCCACATCAACACCAGGGCTATTGCTCCTGAGACTGTTCATCCACATCAAAACCAGGGCTATTGTTCCTGAGACTGTTTATCTCCATCAAAACCAGGACTCTTGTTCTTGAGACTGTTCATCCACATCAACACCAGGGCTATTGTTCCTGAGACTGTTCATCCACATCAAAACCAGGGCTATTGTTCCTGAGACTGTTCATCCACATCAATAGCAGTGCTCCTGTTCCGGAGACTGTTCATCCACATCAACAACAAGGCTATTGTTCCTGAGACTGTTCATCCACATCAAAACCAGGGCTATTGTTCCTGAGACTGTTTATCTACATCAAAATCAGGGCTATTGTTCCTGAGACTGTTCATCCACATCAACACCAGTGCTATTGTTCCTGAGACTGTTCATCCACATCAACACCTGGACTATTGTTCCTGAGACTGTTCATCCACATCAATAGCAGGGCTCTTGTTCCTGAGACTGTTCATCCACATCGAAACCAGGGCTATTGTTCCTGAGATTGTTCATCCACATCAACACCAGGGCTCTTGTTCCTGAGACTGTTCGTCCAGATCAATAGCAGGGCTCTTGTTCCTGAGACTGTTCATCCACATCAACACCAGGGCTATTGTTCCTGAGACGGTTCATCCACATCAAAACCAGGGCTATTGTTCCAGAGACAGTTCATCCATATCAATAGCAGAGCTCTTGTTCCTGAGACTGTTCATCCACATCAACACCAGGGCAATTGTTCCTGAGGCTGTTCATCCACATCAAAACCAGGGCTCTTGTTCCTGAGATTGTTCATCCACATCAACACCAGGGCTCTTGTACCTGATACTGTTCATCCACATCAACACCAGTGCTATTGTTCCAGAGACTGTTCATCCACATCAACATCAGTGCTATTGTTCCTGAGACCGTTCATCCACATCAACACCAGTGCTATTGTTCCTGAGACTGTTCATCCACATCAAAACCAGGGCTATTGTTCCAGAGAATGTAAATCCACATCAATAGCAGAGCTCTTGTTCCTGAGACTGTTCATCCACATCAACACCAGGGCTATTGCTCCTGAGACTGTTCATCCACATCAAAACCAGGGCTATTGTTCCTGAGACTGTTTATCTCCATCAAAACCAGGGCCCTTGTTCTTGAGACTGTTCATCCACATCAACACCAGGGCTATTGTTCCCGAGACTGTTCATCCACATCAAAACCAGGGCTATTGTTCCTGAGACTGTTCATCCACATCAATAGCAGGGCTCTTGTTCCTGAGACTGTTCATCCACATCAACAGCAAGGCTATCGAAACTGAGACTGTTCATCCACATCAAAACCAGTGCTATTGTTCCTGAGACTGTTCATCCACATCAATAGCAGGGCTATTGTTCCTGAGACTTTTCATCCACATCAAAATCAGGGCTATTGTTCCTGAGACTGTTCATCCACATCAAAACCAGGGCTATTGTTCCTGAGACTGTTCATCCACATCAATAGCAGGGTTCTTGTTCCTGAGACTGTTCATCCACATCAACACCAGTGCTATTGTTCCTGAGACTGTTCATCCACATCAACACCTGGACTATTGTTCCTGAGACTGTTCATCCACATCAACACCAGTGCTATTGTTCCTGTGACTGTTCATCCACATCAACACCTGGACTATTGTTCCTGAGACTGTTCATCCACATCAATAGCAGGGCTCTTGTTCCTGAGACTGTTCATCCACATCAAAACCAGGGCTATTGTTCCTGAGACTGTTTATCTACATCAAAAACAGGGCTTTTGTTCCTGAGACTGTTCATCCACATCAACACCAGTGCTATTGTTCCTGAGACTGTTCCTCCACATCAACACCTGGACTATTGTTCCTGAGAATGTTCATCCACATCAATAGCAGGACTATTGTTCCTGAGACTGTTCATCCACATCAAAACCTGGGCTATTGTTCCTGAGAATGTTCATCCACAACAAAACCAGGGCTATTGTTCCTGAGACTGTTCATCCACATCAATAGCAGGGCTCTTGTTCCTGAGACTGTTCATCCACATCAAAACCAGGGCTATTGTTCCTGAGACTGTTTATCTACATCAAAACCAGGGCTATTGTTCCTGAGACTGTTCATCCACATCAACACCAGTGCTATTGTTCCTGAGATTGTTCATCCACATCAACACCAGGGCTCTCGTTCCTGAGACTGTTCATCCACATCAACAACAGGGATATTGTTCTTGAGACTGTTCATCCAGATCAATAGCAGGGCTCTTGTTCCTGAGACTGTTAATCCACATCAATAGCAGGGCTCTTGTTCCTGAGACTGTTCATCCACATCAACACCAGGGCTATTGTTCCTGAGACTGTTCATCCACATCAAAACCAGGGCTATTGTTCCTGAGACTGTTCATCCACATCAATAGCAGGGCTCTTGTTCCTGAGACAGTTAATCCACATCAACAACAAGGCTATTGTTCCTGAGACTGTTCATCCACATCAAAACCAGGGCTATTGTTCCTGAGACTGTTCATCCACATCAATAGCAGGGCTATTGTTCCTGAGACTGTTCATCCACATCAAAACCAGGTCTATTGTTCCTGAGAATGTTCATCCACAACAAAACCAGGGCTATTGTTCCTGAGACTGTTCATCCACATCAATAGCAGGGCTCTTGTTCCTGAGACTGTTCATCCACATCAATAGCAGGGCTCTTGTTCCTGAGACTGTTCATCCACATCAAAACCAGGGCTATTGTTCCTGAGACTGTTTATCTACATCAAAACCAGGGCTATTGTTCCTGAGACTGTTCATCCACATCAACACCAGTGCTATTGTTCCTGAGACTGTTCATCCACATCAACACCTGGACTATTGTTCCTGAGACTGTTCATCCACATCAATAGCAGGGCTCTTGTTCCTGAGACTGTTCATCCACATCGAAACCAGGGCTATTGTTCCTGAGATTGTTCATCCACATCAACAGCAGGGCTCTTGTTCCTGAGACTGTTCATCCAGATCAATAGCAGGGCTCTTGTTCCTGAGACTGTTCATCCACATCAACACCAGGGCTCTTGTTCCTGAGACTGTTCATCCACATCAAAACCAGGGCTATTTTTCCAGAGACTGTTCATCCATATCAATAGCAGAGCTCTTGTTCCTGAGACTGTTCATCCACATCAACACCAGGGCAATTGTTCCTGAGACTGTTCATCCACATCAAAACCAGGGCTATTGTTCCTGAGATTGTTCATCCACATCAACACCAGGGCTCTTGTACCTGATACTGCTCATCCACATCAACACCAGGGCTATTGTTCCAGAGACTGTTCATCCACATCAACAACAGTGCTATTGTTCCTGAGACCGTTCATCCACATCAACACCAGTGCTATTGTTCCTGAGACTGTTCATCCACATCAAAACCAGGGCTATTGTTCCAGAGAATGTAAATCCACATCAATTGCAGAGCTCTTGTTCCTGAGACTGTTCATCCGCAACAACACCAGGGCTATTGCTCCTGAGACTGTTCATCCACATCAAAACCAGGGCTATTGTTCCTGAGACTGTTTATCTCCATCAAAACCAGGGCTCTTGTTCTTGAGACTGTTCATCCACATCAACACCAGGGCTATTGTTCCTGAGACTGTTCATCCACATCAAAACCAGGGCTATTGTTCCTGAGACTGTTCATCCACATCAATAGCAGTGCTCCTGTTCCGGAGACTGTTCATCCACATCAACAACAAGGCTATTGTTCCTGAGACTGTTCATCCACATCAAAACCAGGGCTATTGTTCCTGAGACTGTTTATCTACATCAAAACCAGGGCTATTGTTCCTGAGACTGTTCATCCACATCAACACCTGGACTATTGTTCCTGAGACTGTTCATCCACATCAATAGCAGGGCTCTTGTTCCTGAGACTGTTCATCCACATCGAAACCAGGGCTATTGTTCCTGAGATTGTTCATCCACATCAACACCAGGGCTCTTGTTCCTGAGACTGTTCGTCCAGATCAATAGCAGGGCTCTTGTTCCTGATACTGTTCATCCACATCAACACCAGGGCTATTGTTCCTGAGACGGTTCATCCACATCAAAACCAGGGCTATTGTTCCAGAGACTGTTCATCCATATCAATAGCAGAGCTCTTGTTCCTGAGACTGTTCATCCACATCAACACCAGGGCATTTGTTCCTGAGACTGTTCATCCAATCAAAACCAGGGCTATTGTTCCTGAGATTGTTCATCCACATCAACACCAGGGCTCTTGTACCTGATACTGTTCATCCACATCAACACCAGGGCTATTGTTCCAGAGACTGTTCATCCACATCAACATAAGTGCTATTGTTCCTGAGACCGTTCATCCACATCAACACCAGTGCTATTGTTCCTGAGACTGTTCATCCACATCAAAACCAGGGCTATTGTTCCAGAGAATGTAAATCCACATCAATAGCAGAGCTCTTGTTCCTGAGACTGTTCATCCACATCAACACCAGGGCTATTGCTCCTGAGACTGTTCATCCACATCAAAACCAGGGCTATTGTTCCTGAGACTGTTTATCTCCATCAAAACCAGGGCCCTTGTTCTTGAGACTGTTCATCCACATCAACACCAGGGCTATTGTTCCCGAGACTGTTCATCCACATCAAAACCAGGGCTATTGTTCCTGAGACTGTTCATCCACATCAATAGCAGGGCTCTTGTTCCTGAGACTGTTCATCCACATCAACAGCAAGGCTATCGAAACTGAGACTGTTCATCCACATCAAAACCAGTGCTATTGTTCCTGAGACTGTTCATCCACATCAATAGCAGGGCTATTGTTCCTGAGACTTTTCATCCACATCAAAATCAGGGCTATTGTTCCTGAGACTGTTCATCCACATCAAAACCATGGCTATTGTTCCTGAGACTGTTCATCCACATCAATAGCAGGGTTCTTGTTCCTGAGACTGTTCATCCACATCAACACCAGGGCTATTGTTACTGAGACAGTTCATCCACAACAAAACCAGGGCTATTGTTCCTGAGACTGTTCATCCACATCAATAGCAGGGCTCTTGTTCCTGAGACTGTTCATCCACATCAACACCAGGGCTATTGTTCCTGATACTGTCCATCCACATCAACCCCAGGACTATTGTTCCTGAGACTGTTCTTTCACATCAATAGCAGGGCTCTTGTTCCTGAGACTGTTCATCCACATCGAAACCAATGCTATTGTTCCTGAGACTGTTCATCCAGATCAACAACAGGGCTATTGTTCTTGAGACAGTTCATCCAAATCAATAGCAGGGCTCTTGTTCCTGAGACTGTTCATCCACATCAACACCAGGGCTATTGTTCCTGAGACGGTTCATCCACATCAGATCCAGGGCTATTGTTCCAGAGACTGTTCATCCACATCAATAGCAGAGCTCTTGTTCCTGAGACTGTTCGTCCACATCAACACCAGGGCTATTGTTCCTGAGACTGTTCATACACATAAAAACACGGCTATTGTTCCTGAGACTGTTTATCTCCATCAAAACCAGGGCTCTTGTTCCTGAGACTGTTCATCCACATCAACACCAGGGCTATTGTTCCTGAGACTGTTCATCCACATCAACACCAGGGCTATTGTTCCTTATACTGTTCATCCACATCAACACCAGGGCTATTGTTCCTGAGACTGTTCATCCACATCAACACCAGGGCTATTGTTCCTGTGATTGTTCATCCACATCAACACCAGGGCTATTGTTCCTGAGACTGTTCATCCACATCAATAGCAGGGCTCTTGTTCCTGAGACTGTTCATCCACATCGAAACCAATGCTATTTTTCCTGAGACTGTTCATCCACATCAACAACAGGGCTATTGTTCTTGAGACTGTTCATCCACATCAATAGCAGGGCTCTTGTTCCTGAGACTGTTCATCCACATCAAATCCAGGGCTATTGTTCCAGAGACTGTTCATCCACATCAATAGCAGAGCTCTTGTTCGTGAGACTGTTCATCCACATCAACACCAGGGCTATTGTTACTGAGACTGTTCATCAACATCAATAGCAGGGTTCTTGTTCCTGAGACTGTTCATCCACTTCAACACCAGGGCTATTTTTACTGAGACTGTTCATCCACATCAAAACCAGGGCTATTGTTCGTGAGACTGTTCATCCACATCAATAGCAGGGCTCTTGTACCTGAGACTGTTCATCCACATCAACACCAGGGCTATTGTTCCTGATACTGTTCATCCACATCAACCCCAGGACTATTGTTCCTGTGACTGTTCATCCACATCAATAGCAGGGCTCTTGTTCCTGAGACTGTTCATCCACATCGAAACCAGGGCTATTGTTCCTGAGACTGTTTATCTCCATCAAAACCAGGGCTCTTGTTCTTGAGACTGTTCATCCACATCAACACCAGGGCGATTGTTCCTGAGACTGTTCATCCACATCAAAACCAGGGCTATTGTTCCTGAGACTGTTCATCCACCTCAATAGCAGGGCTCTTGTTCCTGAGACTGTTAATCCACATCAACAACAAGGCTGTTGTTCCTGAGACTGTTCATCCACATCAAAACCAGGGCTATTGTTCCTGAGACTGTTCATCCACATCAATAGCAGGGCTCTTGTTCCTGAGACTGTTCATCCACATCAACACCAGGGCTATTGTTGCTGAGACTGTTCATCCACATCAAAACCAGGGCTATTGTTCCTGAGACTGTGCATCCACATCAATAGCAGAGCTCTTGTTCCTGAGATTTTCATCCACATCAACAACAGGGCTATTGTTCCTGAGACTGTTTATCAACATCAAAACCAGGGCTATTGTTCCTGAGACTATTCATCCACATCAACACCAGGGCTATATTTCCTGATACTGTTCATCCACATCAACACCAGGACTATTGTTCCTGAGACTGTTCATCCACATCAACCCCAGGACTATTGTTCCTGAGACTGTTCATCCACATCAATAGCAGGGCTCTTGTTCCTGAGACTGTTCATCCACATCGAAACCAATGCTATTGTTCCTGAGACAGTTCATCCACATCAACAACAGGGCTATTGTTCTTGAGACTGTTCATCCACATCAATAGCAGGGCTCTTGTTCCTGAGACTGTTCATCCACATCAAAACCAGGGCTATTGTCCTGAGACTGTTTATCTCCATCAAAACCAGGGCTCTTGTTCCTGAGACTGTTCATCCACATCAACACCAGGGCCATTGTTCCTGAGACTGTTCATCCACATCAACACCAGGGCTATGGTTCCTTATACTGTTCATCCACATCAACACCAGGGCAATTGTTCCTGAGACTGTTCATCCACATCAACACCAGGGCTATTGTTCCTGAGATTGTTCATCCACATCAACACCAGGCTATTGTTCCTGAGACTGTTCATCCACATCAATAGCAGGGCTCTTGTTCCTGAGACTGTTCATCCACATCGAAACCAATGCTATTGTTCCTGAGACTGTTCATCCACATCAACAACAGGGCTATTGTTCTTGAGACTGTTCATCCACATCAATAGCAGGGCTCTTGTTCCTGAGACTGTTCATCCACATCAAATCCAGGGCTATTGTTCCAGAGACTGTTCATCCACATCAACACCAGGGCTATTGTTCCAGAGACTGTTCATCCACATCAACAACAGTGCTATTGTTCCTGAGACAGTTCATCCACATCAACACCAGGGCTATTGTTCCTGAGACTGTTCATCCACATCAAAACCAGGGCTATTGTTCCTGAGACTGTTTATCTCCATCAAAACCAGGGCTCTTGTTCTTGAGACTGTTCATCCACATCAACACCAGGGCTATTGTTCCTGAGACTGTTCATCCACATCAAAACCAGGGCTATTGTTCCTGAGACTGTTCATCCACATCAACACCAGGGCTATTGTTACTGAGACTGTTCATCCACATCAAAACCAGGGCTATTGTTCCTGAGTCTGTGCATCCACATCAATAGCAGAGCTCTTGTTCCTGAGATTTTCATCCACATCAACAACAGGGCTATTGTTCCTGAGACTGTTTATCAACATCAAAACCAGGGCTATTGTTCCTGAGACTATTCATCCACATCAACACCAGGGCTATATTTCCTGATACTGTTCATCCACATCAACACCAGGACTATTGTTCCTGAGACTGTTCATCCACATCAACCCCAGGACTATTGTTCCTGAGACTGTTCATCCACATCAATAGCAGGGCTCTTGTTCCTGAGACTGTTCATCCACATCGAAACCAATGCTATTGTTCCTGAGACAGTTCATCCACATCAACAACAGGGCTATTGTTCTTGAGACTGTTCATCCACATCAATAGCAGGGCTCTTGTTCCTGAGACTGTTCATCCACATCAAAACCAGGGCTATTGTCCTGAGACTGTTTATCTCCATCAAAACCAGGGCTCTTGTTCCTGAGACTGTTCATCCACATCAACACCAGGGCTATTGTTCCTGAGACTGTTCATCCACATCAACACCAGGGCTATGGTTCCTTATACTGTTCATCCACATCAACACCAGGGCTATTGTTCCTGAGACTGTTCATCCACATCAACACCAGGGCTATTGTTCCTGAGATTGTTCATCCACATCAACACCAGGCTATTGTTCCTGAGACTGTTCATCCACATCAATAGCAGGGCTCTTGTTCCTGAGACTGTTCATCCACATCGAAACCAATGCTATTGTTCCTGAGACTGTTCATCCACATCAACAACAGGGCTATTGTTCTTGAGACTGTTCATCCACATCAATAGCAGGGCTCTTGTTCCTGAGACTGTTCATCCACATCAAATCCAGGGCTATTGTTCCAGAGACTGTTCATCCACATCAACACCAGGGCTATTGTTCCAGAGACTGTTCATCCACATCAACAACAGTGCTATTGTTCCTGAGACAGTTCATCCACATCAACACCAGGGCTATTGTTCCTGAGACTGTTCATCCACATCAAAACCAGGGCTATTGTTCCTGAGACTGTTTATCTCCATCAAAACCAGGGCTCTTGTTCTTGAGACTGTTCATCCACATCAACACCAGGGCTATTGTTCCTGAGACTGTTCATCCACATCAAAACCAGGGCTATTGTTCCTGAGACTGTTCATCCACATCAACAGCAGGGCTCTTGTTCCTGAGACTGTTCATCCACATCGAAACCAATGCTATTGTTCCTGAGACTGTTCATCCACATCAACAACAGGGCTATTGTTCTTGAGACTGTTCATCCACATCAATAGCAGGGCTCTTGTTCCTGAGACTGTTCATCCACATCAAATCCAGGGCTATTGTTCCAGAGACTGTTCATCCACATCAATAGCAGAGCTCTTGTTCCTGAGACTGTTCATACACATCAACACCAGGGCTATTGTTCCTGAGACTGTTCATCCACATCAACACCACGGCTATTGTTCCAGAGACTGTTCATCCACATCAACAACAGTGCTATTGTTCCTGAGACAGTTCATCCACATCAACACCAGGGCTATTGTTCCTGAGACTGTTCATCCACATCAAAACCAGGGCTATTCTTCCTGAGACTGTTTATCTCCATCAAAACCAGGGCTCTTGTTCTTGAGACTGTTCATCCACATCAACACCAGGGCTATTGTTCCTGAGACTGTTCATCCACATAAAAACCAATGCTATTGTTCCTGAGACTGTTCATCCACATCAACAACAAGGCTATTGTTCCTGAGACTGTTCATCCACATCAAAACCAGGGCTATTGTTCCTGAGACTGTTCATCCACATCAATAGCAGGGCTATTGTTCCAGAGACTGTTCATCCACATCAAAATCAGGGCTATTGTTCCTGAGACTGTTCATCGACATCAAAACCAGGGCGATTGTTCCTGAGACTGTTCATCCACATCAATAGCAGGGCTCTTGTTCCTGAGACTGTTCATCCACATCAACACCAGGGCTATTGTTACTGAGACTGTTCATCCACATCAAAACCAGGGATATTGTTCCTGAGACGGTTCATCCACATCAATAGCAGGCCTCTAGTTCCTGAGACTGTTTTTCCACATCAACACCAGGGCTATTGTTCCTGATACTGTTCATCCACATCAACACCAGGACTATTGTTCCTGAGACTGTTCATCCACATCAATAGCAGGGCTCTTGTTCCTGAGACTGTTCATCGACATCGAAACCAATGGTATTGTTCCTGAGACTGTTCATCCACATCAACAACAGGGCTATTGTTCTTGAGACTGTTCATCCACATCAATAGCAGGGCTCTTGTTCCTGAGACTGTTCATCCACATCAACACCAGGGCTATTGTTCCTGAGACGGTTCATCCACATCAAATCCAGGGCTATTGTTCCAGAGACTGTTCATCCACATCAACAGCAGAGCTCTTGTTCCTGAGAGTGTTCATCCACATCAACACCAGGACTATTGTTCCTGAGACTGTTCATCCACATCAAAACCAGGGCTATTGTTCCTGAGACTGTTTATCTCCATCAAAACCAGGGCTCTTGTTCCTGAGACTGTTCATCCACATCAACACCAGGGCTATTGATCCTGAGACTGTTCATCCACATCAACACCAGGGCTATTGTTCCTTATACTGTTCATCCACATCAACACCAGGGCTCTTGTTCCTGAGACTGTTCATCCACATCAACACCAGGGATATTGTTCCTGAGATTGCTCATCCACATCAACACCAGGGCTATTGTTCCTGAGACTGTTTATCTCCATCAAAACCAGGGCTCTTGTTCTTGAGACTGTTCATCCACATCAACACCAGGGCTATTGTTCCTGAGACTGTTCATCCACATCAAAACCAGGGCTATTGTTCCTGAGACTGTTCATCCATATCAATAGCAGTGCTATTGTTCCTGAGACTGTTAATCCACATCAACAACAAGGCTATTGTTCCTGAGACTGTTCATCCACATCAAAACCAGGGCTATTGTTCCTGAGACTGTTCATCCACATCAATAGCAGGGCTATTGTTCCAGAGACTGTTCATCCACATTAAAATCAGGGCTATTGTTCCTTAGACTGTTCATCGACATCAAAACCAGGGCTATTGTTCCTGAGACTGTTCATCCACATCAATAGCAGGGCTCTTGTTCCTGAGACTGTTCATCCACATCAACACCAGGGCTATTGTTACTGAGACTGTTCATCCACATCAAAACCAGGGCTATTGTTCCTGAGACTGTTCATCCACATCAATAGCAGGGCTCTTGTTCCTGAGACTGTTCATCCACATCAACACCAGGGCTATTGTTCCTGAAACTGTTCATCCACATCAACATCAGGACTATTGTTCCTGAGACTGTTCATCCACATCAATAGCAGGGCTCTTGTTCCTGAGACTGTTCATCGACATCGAAACCAATGGTATTGTTCCTGAGACTGTTCATCCACATCAACAACAGGGCTATTGTTCTTGAGACTGTTCATCCACATCAATAGCAGGGCTCTTGTTCCTGAGACTGTTCATCCACATCAACACCAGGGCTATTGTTCCTGAGACGGTTCATCCACATCAAATCCAGGGCTATTGTTCCAGAGACTGTTCATCCACATCAACAGCAGAGCTCTTGTTCCTGAGACTGTTCATCCACATCAACACCAGGACTATTGTTCCTGAGACTGTTCATCCACATCAAAACCAGGGCTATTGTTCCTGAGACTGTTTATCTCCATCAATACCAGGGCTCTTGTTCCTGAGACTGCTCATCCACATCAACACCAGGGCTATTGTTCCTGAGACTGTTCATCCACTTCAACACCAGGGCTATTGTTCCTTATACTGTTCATCCACATCAACACCAGGGCTCTTGTTCCTGAGACTGTTCATCCACATCAACAACAGGGATATTGTTCCTGAGATTGCTCATCCACATTAACACCAGCGCTATTGTTCCTGAGACTGCTAATCTCCATCAAAACCAGGGCTCGTGTTCTTGAGACTGTTCATCCACATCAACACCGGGGCTATTGTTCCTGAGACTGTTCATCCACATCAAAACCAGGGCTATTGTTCCTGAGACTGTTCATCCACATCGAAACCAATGCTATTGTTCCTGAGACTGTTCATCCACATCAACAACAGGGCTATTGTTCTTGAGACTGTTCATCCACATCAATAGCAGGGCTCTTGTTCCTGAGACTGTTCATCCACATCAAATCCAAGGCTATTGTTCCAGAGACTGTTCATCCACATCAACACCAGGGCTATTGTTCCAGAGACTGTTCATCCACATCAACAACAGTGCTATTGTTCCTGAGACAGTTCATCCACATCAACACCAGGGCTATTGTTCCTGAGACTGTGCATCCACATCAAAACCAGGGCTATTGTTCCTGAGACTGTTTATCTCCATCAAAACCAGGGCTCTTGTTCTTGAGACTGTTCATCCACATCAACACCAGGGCTATTGTTCCTGAGACTGTTCATCCACATCGAAACCAATGCTATTGTTCCTGAGACTGTTCATCCACATCAACAACAGGGCTATTGTTCTTGAGACTGTTCATCCACATCAATAGCAGGGCTCTTGTTCCTGAGACTGTTCATCCACATCAAATCCAGGGCTATTGTTCCAGAGACTGTTCATCCACATCAATAGCAGAGCTCTTGTTCCTGAGACTGTTCATACACATCAACACCAGGGCTATTGTTCCTGAGACTGTTCATCCACATCAACACCACGGCTATTGTTCCAGAGACTGTTCATCCACATCAACAACAGTGCTATTGTTCCTGAGACAGTTCATCCACATCAACACCAGGGCTATTGTTCCTGAGACTGTTCATCCACATCAAAACCAGGGCTATTCTTCCTGAGACTGTTTATCTCCATCAAAACCAGGGCTCTTGTTCTTGAGACTGTTCATCCACATCAACACCAGGGCTATTGTTCCTGAGACTGTTCATCCACATCAAAACCAATGCTATTGTTCCTGTGACTGTTCATCCACATCAACAACAAGGCTATTGTTCCTGAGACTGTTCATCCACATCAAAACCAGGGCTATTGTTCCTGAGACTGTTCATCCACATCAATAGCCAGGCTATTGTTCCAGAGACTGTTCATCCCCATCAAAATCAGGGCTATTGTTCCTGAGACTGTTCATCGACATCAAAACCAGGGCGATTGTTCCTGAGACTGTTCATCCACATCAATAGCAGGGCTCTTGTTCCTGAGACTGTTCATCCACATCAACACCAGGGCTATTGTTACTGAGACTGTTCATCCACATCAAAACCAGGGATATTGTTCCTGAGACGGTTCATCCACATCAATAGCAGGCCTCTAGTTCCTGAGACTGTTCATCCACATCAACACCAGGGCTATTGTTCCTGATACTGTTCATCCACATCAACACCAGGACTATTGTTACTGAGACTGTTCATCCACATCAATAGCATGGCTCTTGTTCCTGAGACTGTTCATCGACATCGAAACCAATGGTATTGTTCCTGAGACTGTTCATCCACATCAACAACAGTGCTATTGTTCTTGAGACTGTTCATCCACATCAATAGCAGGGCTCTTGTTCCTGAGACTGTTCATCCACATCAACTCCAGGGCTATTGTTCCTGAGACGGTTCATCCACATCAAATCCAGGGCTATTGTTCCAGAGACTGTTCATCCACATCAACAGCAGAGCTCTTGTTCCTGAGAGTGTTCATCCACATCAACACCAGGACTATTGTTCCTGAGACTGTTCATCCACATCAAAACCAGGGCTATTGTTCCTGAGACTGTTTATCTCCATCAAAACCAGGGCTCTTGTTCCTGAGACTGTTCATCCACATCAACACCAGGGCTATTGATCCTGAGACTGTTCATCCACATCAACACCAGGGCTATTGTTCCTTATACTGTTCATCCACATCAACACCAGGGCTCTTGTTCCTGAGACTGTTCATCCACATCAACACCAGGGATATTGTTCCTGAGATTGCTCATCCACATCAACACCAGGGCTATTGTTCCTGAGACTGTTTATCTCCATCAAAACCAGGGCTCTTGTTCTTGAGACTGTTCATCCACATCAACACCAGGGCTATTGTTCCTGAGACTGTTCATCCACATCAAAACCAGGGCTATTTTTCCTGAGACTGTTCATCCATATCAATAGCAGGGCTCTTGTTCCTGAGACTGTTAATCCACATCAACAACAAGGCTATTGTTCCTGAGACTGTTCATCCACATCAAAACCAGGGCTATTGTTCCTGAGACTGTTCATCCACATCAATAGCAGGGCTATTGTTCCAGAGACTGTTCATCCACATTAAAATCAGGGCTATTGTTCCTGAGACTGTTCATCGACATCAAAACCAGGGCTATTGTTCCTGAGACTGTTCATCCACATCAATAGCAGGGCTCTTGTTCCTGAGACTGTTCATCCACATCAACACCAGGGCTATTGTTACTGAGACTGTTCATCCACATCAAAACCAGGGCTATTGTTCCTGAGACTGTTCATCCACATCAATAGCAGGGCTCTTGTTCCTGAGACTGTTCATCCACATCAACACCAGGGCTATTGTTCCTGATACTGTTCATCCACATCAACATCAGGACTATTGTTCCTGAGACTGTTCATCCACATCAATAGCAGGGCTCTTGTTCCTGAGACTGTTCATCGACATCGAAACCAATGGTATTGTTCCTGAGACTGTTCATCCACATCAACAACAGGGCTATTGTTCTTGAGACTGTTCATCCACATCAACAGCAGAGCTCTTGTTCCTGAGACTGTTCATCCACATCAACACCAGGACTATTGTTCCTGAGACTGTTCATCCACATCAGAACCAGGGCTATTGTTCCTGAGACTGTTTATCTCCATCAAAACCAGGGCTCTTGTTCCTGAGACTGTTCATCCACATCAACACCAGGGCTATTGTTCCTGAGACTGTTCATCCACATCAACACCAGGGCTATTGTTCCTTATACTGTTCATCCACATCAACACCAGGGCTCTTGTTCCTGAGACTGTACATCCACATCAACAACAGGGCTATTGTTCCTGAGACTGCTAATCTCCATCAAAACCAGGGCTCTTGTTCTTGAGACTGTTCATCCACATCAACACCGGGGCTATTGTTCCTGAGACTGTTCATCCACATCAAAACCAGGGCTATTGTTCCTGAGACTGTTCATCCATATCAATAGCAGGGCTCTTGTTCCTGAGACTGTTAATCCACATCAACAACAATGCTATTGTTCCAGAGACTGTTCATCCACATCAAAACCAGGGCTATTGTTCCAGAGACTGTTCATCCACATCAATAGCAGGGCTATTGTTCCAGAGACTGTTCATCCACATTAAAATCAGGGCTATTGTTCCTGAGACTGTTCATCGACATCAAAACCGGGGCTATTGTTCCTGAGACTGTTCATCCACATCAATAGCAGGGCTCTTGTTCCTGAGACTGTTCATCCACATCAACACCAGGGCTATTGTTACTGAGACTGTTCATCCACATCAAAACCAGGGCTATTGTTCCTGAGACTGTTCATCCACATCAATAGCAGGGCTCTTGTTCCTGAGACTGTTCATCCACATCAACACCAGGGCTATTGTTCCTGATACTGTTCATCCACATCAACACCAGGACTATTGTTGCTGAGACTGTTCATCCACATCAATAGCAGGGCTCTTGTTCCTGAGACTGTTCATCGACATCGAAACCAATGGTATTGTTCCTGAGACTGTTCATCCACATCAACAACAGGGCTATTGTTCTTGAGACTGTTCATCCACATCAATAGCAGGGCTCTTGTTCCTGAGACTGTTCATCCACATCAACACCAGGGCTATTGTTCCTGAGACGGTTCATCCACATCAAATCCAGGGCTATTGTTCCAGAGACTGTTCATCCACATCAACAGCAGAGCTCTTGTTCCTGAGACTGTTCATCCACATCAACACCAGGGCTATTGTTCCTGAGACTGTTCATCCACATCAAAACCAGGGCTATTGTTCCTGAGACTGTTTATCTCCATCAAAACCAGGGCTCTTGTTCCTGAGACTGTTCATCCACATCAACACCAGGGCTATTGTTCCTGAGACTGTTCATCCACATCAACACCAGGGCTCTTGTTCCTGAGACTGTTCATCCACATCAACACCAGGGCTATTGTTCCTGAGACTGTTCATCCACATCAACACCAGGGCTATTGTTCCTTACACTGTTCATCCACAACAACACCAGAGCTATTGTTCATGAGATTGCTCATCCACATCAACACCAGGGCTATTGTTCCTGATACTGTTCATCCACATCAACACCAGGGCTATTGTTCCTGAGACTGTTCATCCACATCAAAACCAGGGTTATTGTTCCTGAGACTGTTCATCCATATCAATAGCAGGGCTCTTGTTCCTGAGACTGTTAATGCACATCAACAACAAGGCTATCGTTCCTGAGACTGTTCATCCACATCAAAACCAGTGCTATTGTTCCTGAGACTGTTCATCCACATCAATAGCAGGGCTATTGTTCCAGAGACTGTTCATCCACATCAAAATCAGGGCTATTGTTCCTGAGACTGTTCATCGACATCAAAACCAGGGCTATTGTTCCTGAGACTGTTCATCCACATCAATAGCAGGGCTCTTGTTCCTGAGACTGTTCATCCACATCAACACCAGGGCAATTGTTACTGAGACTGTTCATCCACATCAAAACCAGGGCTGTTGTTCCTGAGACTGTTCATCCACATCAATAGCAGGGCTCTTGTTCCTGAGACTGTTCATCCACATCAACACCAGGGCTATTGTTCCTGATACTGTTCATCCACATCAACACCAGGACTATTGTTCCTGAGACTGTTCATCCACATCAATAGCAGGGCTCTTGTTCCTGAGGCTGTTCATCGACATCGAAACCAATGGTGTTGTTCCTGAGACTGTTCATCCACATCAACAACAGGGCTATTGTTCTTGAGACTGTTCATCCACATCAATAGCAGGGCTCTTGTTCCTGAGACGGTTCATCCACATCAAATCCAGGGCTATTGTTCCAGAGACTGTTCATCCACATCAACAGCAGAGCTCTTGTTCCGGAGACTGTTCATCCACATCAACACCAGGGCTATTGTTCCTGAGACTGTTCATCCACATCAAAACCAGGGCTATTGTTCCTGGGACTGTTTATCTCCATCAAAACCAGGGTTCTTGTTCCTGAGACTGTTCATCCACATCAACACCAGGGCTATTGTTCCTGAGACTGTTCATCCACATCAACACCAGGGCTATTGTTCCTTATACTGTTAATCCACATCAACACCAGGGCTATTGTTCCTGAGACTGTTCATCCACATCAACACCAGGGCTATTGTTCCTGAGATTGCTCATCCACATCAACACCAGGGCTATTGTTCCTGATACTGTTCATCCACATCAACACCAGGGCTATTGTTCCTGAGACTGTTCATCCACATCAAAACCAGGGCTATTGTTACTGAGAAAGTTCATCCACATCAATAGAAGGGCTCTTGTTCCTGAGACTGTTCATCCACATCAACACCAGGGCTATTGTTCCTGAGACTCGTCATCCACATCAACAACAAGGCTACTGTTCCTGAGACTGTTCATCCACATCAAAACCAGCGCTATCCTCCTGAGACTGTTACTCCACATCATTAGCAGGGCTATTTTTCCTGAGACTGTTCATCCACATCAAAACCAGGGCTATTGTTCCTGAGACAGTTCATCCACATCAAAACCAGGGCTATTGTTCCTGAGACTGTTCATCCACATCAATAGCAGGGCTCTTGTTCCTGAGACTGTTCATCCACATCAACACCAGGGCTATAGTTCCTGAGACTGTTCATCCACATCGACACCAGGACTATTGTTCCTGAGACTGTTCATCCACATCAATTGCAGGGCTCTTGTTCCTGAGACAGTTCATCAACATCGAAACCAGTGCTATTGTTCCTGAGATTGTTCATCCACATCAACACCAGGGCTCTTGTTCCTGAGACTGTTCAAACACATCAACACGAGGGCTATTGTTCCAGAGACTGTTCATCCACTTCAACAACAGGGCTATTTTTCCTGAGACTGTTCATCCAAATCAACACCAGGGCTCTTGTTCCTGAGACTGTTCATCCACATCAACACCAGGGCTATTGTTCCTTATACTGTTCATCCACATCAACAGCAGTGCTATTGTTCCTGAGACTGTTCATCCACATCAACACCAGGGCTATTGTTCCTGAGATTGTTCATCCACATCAACACCAGTGCTATTGTTCCTGATACTGTTCATCCACATCAACACCAGGGCTATTGTTCCTGAGACTGTTCATCCACATCAAAATCAGGGCTATTTTTCCTGAGACTGTTCATCCAGATCAATAGCAGGGCTATTGTTCCTGAGACTGTTCATCCACATCAAAACCAGGGCTATTGTTCCTGAGACTGTTCATCCACATCAAAACCAGGGCTATTGTTCCTGAGACTGTTCATCCACATCAAAAGCAGGTCTCTTGTTCCTGAGACTGTTCATCCACATCAACACCAGGGCTATTGTTCCTGAGACTGTTTATCCACATCAAAACCAGGGGTATTGTTCCTGCGACTGTTTATCTACATCAAAACCAGGGCTATTGTTCCTGAGACTGTTCATCCACATCAACACCAGGGCTATTGTTCCTGAGATTGTTCATCCACATCAACACCAGGGCTCTTGTTCCTGAGACTGTTCAAACACATCAACACGAGGGCTATTGTTCCAGAGACTGTTCATCCACTTCAACAACAGGGCTCTTGTTCCTGAGACTGTTCATCCACATCAACACCAGGGCTATTGTTCCTTACACTGTTCATCCACATCAACACCAGTGCTATTGTTCCTGAGACTGTTCATCCACATCAACAACAGGGCTATTGTTCCTGAGATTGTTCATCCACATCAACACCAGTGCTATTGTTCCTGATACTGTTCATCCACATCAACACCAGGGCTATTGTTCCTGAGACTGTTCATCCACATCAAAATCAGGGCTATTTTTCCTGAGACTGTTCATCCAGATCAATAGCAGGGCTATTGTTCCTGAGACTGTTCATCCACATCAAAACCAGGGCTATTGTTCCTGAGACTGTTCATCCACATCAAAACCAGGGCTATTGTTCCTGAGACTGTTCATCCACATCAAAAGCAGGGCTCTTGTTCCTGAGACTGTTCATCCACATCAACACCAGGGCTATTGTTCCTGAGACTGTTTATCCACATCAAAACCAGGGGTATTGTTCCTGCGACTGT